>NC_092871.1:30627524-30717278 GCF_032062135.1 Pyxicephalus adspersus
ATTGCGACCCCCAAGCACTAGAGCTTAATTACCCTCTAGTGCCCAGGGATCGCTCACAGGAGGATTCCCATGGCTGCATAAATTATTGCAGCCCTGGAAATCCTCCTGTACTGATTTCCTGGAACTTCTGAAGGGTTTGCAAAATCAGTTCGCCAAAATTTTGCAGACCTATCAGAAGTTCAAGGAAATTTGATCCTAGTCTTGGGATAGGTAAGTGATATTCTTGAGAGCTTTGGTAACTACAACCATACCTTTACTGTGTGGTATTCTGCTATAAAGGGCTTTCTATTATGAACTACTATTATGAAGCTACTAAAATGGTATTGTTGGGAACTTGTAGATGATGTGTCAATTTCAGCAATCATATTTGGTAAGAAGGTAATCTGATAACTAGTGGTCTTAGAATTCAATCTACTAATTCACTGGCTGTAGAGAATGAAATGTGAGGGGGTGGGGGGAGTGTCAGCTGAGACTGTGAGACTAAGGCTAAATTTAAAAGAATGGGAGAAAGTTGAGTGGGTATTGAGTCTGTGGCTGAAGGGTAAAATTGGGGTTGGGTATTGGTTGTATTCATGGTAGGTGGATTTAATTCCATGGAATATTGCTAGCAGATTTATGACGGGAATAGATATTGGTTGTGTGTGTATGGGTGTTGAGCACATCTTGAGTGGGTTCTTGTATTGGTGCAGTGACTGTGGCTGCCTGTGAGGGGGGATTGGTGTTGGAATTTGATGATTGGAGTTGTGTTTGAATGAAATCCTATTTGTATACTTTGTCTCTTTGAAATTTTTTGTCTTTTTTATTTACAATTTACAACAGACTGCTGAACCACTAGCTTCACGATTGTGTGATTGAAGAGATTTTATCCCTATATCAATGTTCGTTATTTCTTGTACATAATAATTAATCAGAATGGTCATTAATTCATCAGAGCACCTGAGCATTCTCCGAATCTGTTTTAATCTATTCAATGTTTTTGACATTGTGAAGAATTTGTATTCTGAGGCCATAAGGGTTACATTTTTCAGAAGTTAATTTTTTTTTTAAATACTTGATGTGCCAGTGTAATAAGTACCTATTTTCTAAATAGTGTCTAAATTTTAAAGTTAATGATTGAGGAGTAATGTGTTTAGAAGCTTGGCAGCTATCCTCCATATCTACACCTATCCCTTGATAATACAATCTCTGCATGAATATAGCATCCATCATCTAAATTTAGACACATTGGCTCACAGATCCTCTGAGGAAGCCAAACGGGCGAAACGCGTTAGTATATGAGATGTTATCTTTAACACCATACTTCTAATTTACTCAGGGATATTTACTGTCTAGTTGGAAGATTATATACCCCACTGTTCATAAACGAAGTTGAACCCAATCAAATCATGTATTATACGTTTTTGTATCTTATATGATGTTTAATATAATTCACTCAGTACAAACGTTAACTTGCCAAAAAGAAAAAGCAGCTATCCAATGTCTTTTTATTTGTTTATTTGTGACTCCAGATTAACTCTCACTGGAGAAACTCAGTTCATCTTAGTTGAGTTCCCATGTTCCCTGGGTTGATAAGTACAGCCCGGGGAGCGTGGGAACTTCAAAATGGGCCAAAACGGCTTTGGATGCTTCAACTCGTCCCTTCTTCTGATCACTGTTCAAACATTTCAGCACCCACTTCATTGAAAGCTTACCCATGTCTGTCATGCACAGAGAGACAGGACCACTAGGGGACTTTGTGGCTTGTATGGAGGTGGTGTAAGCCCTGAGAAGGGCCAAGGTGCAGAGTGTAAGCCATAACCAGATTTTCTCCAGAGCCTCTGATGATGAGGGTGTTGCACTGATGGTTACGGCCAGGTTGCGGTCCTTGGGCACCCCAAGCTGGGCAAGCATGGTTCAAAATCACATGGCGGCAGGCAGATAGTTGATAAAAGCCAGGGTCGAGACAGGCAGCAAACAAGAGAGGTCAGGTTACATGCCAGGGGTAAATTGCCAGGGATCCAGGAGACAGACAAAAGTCCTGTGCAGCTTCAAAATGGGCCAAAACGGCTTTGGATGCTTTAACTTGTTCCTTCTTCTGATCACTGTTCAAAAATTTCGGCACCCACTTAGCTGAAAGCTTGCGCAGGTCTAGGATAGTGGTGATAACAAACCCAACACGCTCCCGTGAGATGTCAAGTATCTGGGCTATCTTTGTTGTGGATATTTGCCGGTCCTCAATATATATATATATATATATATATATATATATATATATATATATAATTATATATATATATATATATATCTTTGCTAGTAATGTTACTGGTTTTCCCCTGAGGAAGCCTATTCCGGCGAAACACGTCGGGTTTGGGATCCAGTTTTCTATTCATACATTTGTCTTTACTCTACTGTGGCAGTTGAACTATGTCTAGGAATAGGTCCCTGTGAACCACCCAATCCATTGTTTAGGGTCAGGCACAGGGACCTATTTGATGAATATTTGTTTGATCTTCTACCAAATGTAAATATTGTTTTATTCACAATTAGGTATACATAAAACTATTTAGCCTAAAATCCCCTGCTTTTTCTTTTCCCTCTTTTTATTGATGTCTGATCACTGTGCTGTCGTTCACTCATCCTCTTACCACCATGCATAAGCATCTGCTGAGGGAAAAGCAAAGAAGACTATGAATTAATATTTAAGGTGACATCTCTGAGTTTGAAGATACTGCTGACACCCAAGATGTCTACACCTAGCAGCAGTCCCAGGGCTTGTGAATGTCCGTACACAGGAAACTTTTACAGTAAAACATTCATAAATATTTTATATTGAAATAAATGTCTGGTGACAGGATCACTTTAACTATTGTTTTATGTTTACTACATGAGTTAGTAAAGCGACCATTTTTTTATCAGCTTAACAAAACCAGTGAATTCATTTTTACCTATGGTATTTTAGCAAGAGAACTACATGTTAGTGGAAATATGTATGACCTTCTTCTGAAGGATAGTTACTATTGCCTGCCTCATACAGATTAGGCAGCTTGTAGAAGTTTTACAGTCTTCTGATACTGTTTGGCATTTTACTGATGGAACCAGTGTGAACGAAGCAATTTTACTGCCATAAATTAAAAGAAAATTTGCATTGCTATAAACTTGCAAGGGCACATAGTTTATGTTTTCCCCTATAAATTCAGCTGAGATTTTTTTGCTCCTTTGCAGAGTTAAAGTAGCTAATGATCATGGCTTCATACCAAGAGCACACAAATGTATTTCTGCAAAAGCGCACTCGTTTCTTTTGCACCATGGGTGATTCTCATTTAATTGACACTCAGCTGGGTCAATGTGTGTGTGTGATAAATTGTATCTTCTTGCTGAAAACTCTCATAGCTAGCTGTTATTGACAATCGGCACTAGTGATTGCAAACTATTAAAACACACTCGAGAATAAACTGGGAAATAATAAGGCTTTTTCTTTATATTTAACAGGATATCAAGGTTAAAACTGTATAAAGCAATGTGATTATAACATAAGATAGTATAAACAACATAATTTGTATGCAAATATTTTAGTACACCAGTGCGCCATCTGTACTTTAACTTTTTACTTTAACTTTCAGATGCACAGTTGTACTTGATAAAGATGACACTAAATGTGAGGGTTTTTCTCATGTATATTGTATTACCACACTGCCTAGTCAAAAAAGTCCCCAAGCCAGTGGGGGCAGTGTTATGATCTGGGGTTGCTTCAGGTGGTCAGTTCTAGGTTCATGTACCCAAAGAAATTGAGTCAGCTCACCACCTAAATAGACTAAATGGCCAGTTTTTTCCACTATTGGATTTTTTCTTCGCTGATGGCACTGCGATATTCCAAGATGACAATAACAGAATTCACTGGGCTGAAATTGTGAAAGAGGAGCATAATTTTCACACCTGCATTGGTCATCACAAAGCCCAGTCATTCCACTTCATTGAAAAATGTTGGAGTGGAATGCTGTGCTAGAGAAGACTTTACACAGTAGCCTGACTCTCCCATCATCAATACAAGATTTTGGTTAAAAATCAATGCAACCACTAAACAAAGATAAATGTTGTGACATTGCATAATTTTATCAAAATTTTATCATGGTGAATGGATGCCATAATCAAAGGTAAAGGCTGTGCGCTAAACTTTGCACTGTGACTTTTTTTTTGCAATGCAGTTTAAAAATTGTGCAGATGCCGATGCCACATACCGATTTATTCATAGAAATGTGAAAGGTAGGTATGAGATTTTTATACGATTTTATATACATTTGACAACAAGTACACACAGTTAAATACACAAATTTAGTGTTTGTAAAAAATACAGAACAACCAACAGGCAAATGATAAGTCCATAAACCATTCATATGGGGCTGGGTCATCAAAGTTATATATACATATTAGGATGGCCCAAGCATATAGTATTGATCCCTGCAATCACACATTTTTATTTCAACGCATTTTTCAGATGTCTGCTTTAGAAAAAAATGATTATGATGGTTAGAAGGAGGTTGATACTGGGAATCAAGGACAAATTGGACTTCATTTAGGTTTGATTCTTATGAATATAGTCTGTAGTTTTGCACAAACATGATAGTAGGAGTTTAAATACAAAAAGAAATATAATACAAACAAATATAAACAGCTGTAAAAACAAATCTGACACAGTGTTTATAAACAAGTTGAGAGATACAAAGAAACATTGTTACTTATCTATGTATACTGTTCCATTCATCTGCAGAGAAAGGTTTTTTTTTTAATACAATGCATTCCTATTTAAAAATATTTAAACCGTTAACCTTTAGTTTGCCCAAATGAAAAAAATGTTTACCCTAAATTGTTCATTACCATCTCCCCTTAAGTATTTTTCATTAGTTATTTTTTTCTATTTTCCTGATAGTTCCATAACTTATTTTCATGTCCATTTATTTTTTATTGTTACCTAAAATCCACTTTAAACAGGACAAACTAGAATATGATGTATAATTTTTATTTAGTCATTAATTTTTTAATTTAATATTTTTTTTATAGTTTAATATTTTATTTATTAATAATAATTTTTATTTAGTATTTTACTGATTAAAGTTTTATTTTGATTTTGCAATATATCACCAAGCCTGGTTTGCTCCTATGTAATTACAAAAGTTATTGCTGAATGACTGTGTCCATAGCAGAATTGCAAACATTGGTCTAGTTTATAGATGTACAAGAGGGGGAGCTCAACTGATTGTACAGACTATTATTAAGGTATAGGCCTTTCTTCAAGTATAACTTCAGCTGGTTGGAATTTGGAAGAAAGCCTCGTCTTCTACTAATACAAATGTGCTATTAGCTTTCTGCAATCCACAAGAGGTTGAGGGGAAGGGATGGGGGAACCTCTCCAGCCTGATGAAGGTCCTAAAAATGCTGAAATCTACTGAATGTCTATATGGCCACCCAGTTATACTTATTATTTACAATAGTAATGAGAACAATGGAGAAACATTTAAATAGTTACATATTTTGTGCCACAGTGAATAGTCATTTTTAGAACGATTAGCAAATTAGATTTACACAGAATTATTGCAAAATGCATCACTGTTCTTCCACTATCCACCACTGATCTGCTGTGATTCTAAATAACTGCTTTCTTCAATGGTCAGAGATTTTAACTGAAATAAAAAATAAACAGAAATTCACATACCTATTGGCATTATATTGTGCTTTTCACCAGATACTGGGGCACAGAAGCTATAAGTGTGCCATTGAAGAAGAGACCACAGCAACTGGAGGAGATCATCAAACGTATTATGGACATATAGAATTTGAATATCAATGAAGATCCTGCAAAAAGTCAAGGCTGTCAGTAGTAAATCTCCAGGTCAGCAGGGGACTTTACCAGTATTTATCATTCTGTACACTCCTGTTCCTGGTCAGCTTTGTTTGCAGCATCGCAGGTGGTATACTTCTAGCATTATGTAGTAGGTGTAAGGAACTTACCTATCCAGCGAGCCTGCGGAGTCCCTGGGGATCACTGCCACAGAGGGAGATGCCGCTGCAGCAGGCAGCATGGCCTAGGCTGCTGCCCTGCTCGCAGCGTGTCCCCCCCTGCAGGCGCAGGGATCCGTTCTAGCCCAACTACTGTTCGGCCAGGCGGCATCCCCAGCATCCCTATGGACGTGATTACAGAAAGTCCTGTTCTCAGCACTCCTGTGGATGTGCAAAGTAGGGCACATCCCAGAGGTGCTGTGGGAAGAGGTGCGCATGCTACCACACGTGCCTCTTGTACCCCCCGAGAGCGTGGCACTCAGCTGCCTTGCAGCGGGGCGGGGCATAGCTAGTTTGAACTTGATTGGAGGGGATTCAGTTACCCTCCAATCAAATGGCGCCAGGTAGTGCAAGGTCATTGGGCACTCTGGCCATTTAAGGAGAACCTGTCCTGATCACTAGTGCCCGCTATAAGCCTCTGTGAGTACAGTGTGCTTGGGTGCGTTCTCTGTGTCGGTTTATATTAACCTGTTATGTCATTACCATAACGACAAGGTCTGATACCTGATTCTGCTTGAACTCCACCTGCCCTGACCTTGGATTGTTTATGACCACTCTTGTCTGCTGTCTGCCTTGACCTCGGATTGTTCGTAACCTGTCTCTGCTTTACCCCTCTGTGCCGCTCTTATTGGACTGATCCTTGACAAAGGATTCTTGGAGTTGGCTGTGGTTTGTGTGTCCAGGCGCATTACAGTAGGTATTGTAAAACACCCTCCTAACACTACAGGTATGCACAGTTCTCTCTCACTGACTCAAAAGTGTGCACCAGTGGGCACACTGGGACTGCTAACTCCTCCAGACATCTTGTATTCTTAGAATTCAGTGCACAGGTTTTTTTTCTTTTTTTGCATTTTTGTAACATTATAGAGAAACAAATTACCGTCTTTTGTCACCTGAAAAACATCACTAGTCACAATAAAAATTGCATATAAAAAAGCCTAGAATACTTTACACAACTGTTATATGCGGTTTGTCTAAACAAATGTATGTCAGTTTTAGATCACTGTGAATGGCAGTTAACTATAATAAAAATACATTTTTAAATTAGGATCAGTTTGCTAAGGTAACAATTGAAATAAGTTATATAAATATTTAGCATATTTAGTGTAAGTAGTGTTTTGTCCCTTAAATATAAATCTAAAGATTAGAGCAATATTTGACAACTTGATTTTTGACAACTTGATAGTTTATTATTTATTGTACTGAAGTATATACAGGTTATTTTGTAATTGAATGTGTTTTTCATGGAATTGCAAAGAAAAATTGAACTAATGCATTAACAATGTGTGTGTATGAATAATAGAACAATTGTCCATAGCTATTACTAAGGGAAGAAGTTTACTTGGGGGTAACAAGGAAAACAAAGCATTGATATTGCCTAAATTACAAGCAGATCACAAAAAGTTTGTGATTTGCAGTACCAGCTGCAGTAATGTAAATAAGTAATAAATAAGGATGAGGGGAAACGGTAGTTTCCCTTTTACCATAATTACCCTAATGGTAATCTAAACAGTGACCCTAACCCTTTGCTTCTCAAAATGCTCAAATCTTAAATCAAATACATGATGCTTCTGGATTTAAAGAGGAAAGGCAAATCTGTAGAGAAGGAACTTTTTACTTGATCGTGCTCACAAACTTTTACAACATTAGACTGAGTTTTTACAACAAGTTATTAAAGTGATTAGGAAAGCAACGGCTTCTACCAACGGCTCCTGCCAACATATTTACACCCTAAGAGACACGTACTAGCAGAGGACCGTTTTATACCAGATGTATACATCCTGGAGGCTACTTGGATGTTTCCCCAGTGATTTTCTATAACATAGAAGGTCATGCATGGCTAACAAACCTGGTTTATTATTAAAATTATTAAAAAAGTAAAAGTTTACTTAGTCTTAGTGTATTATTTTGCTTTACAGTTACATTATATTCATATTTGTTATTTTCTTCAGTGGAGCTGTTACTATAAAATTCAAACATAAACACCATAAAAACAATACCAGTTATTAGCAATGACTATGTTAATTAAATCCATACAACTATTTTTTATACTTTGAATACATGCAGCGTCTCATTAAATACACATTCTGTAAAATCTTCAAATCATTAGGACACCATTGCCTTCGGCTAATTTGGGCTGGAGATGGTCATTACTGGCTTGGCGCACAATTTGTTTTCTGTGAGTTCTGCTCAAAGTACCTTTTTCTTAAGAAGGTAAAGAAAATGGAGCTGCCCTTTCACCTTTATATGAATAACAAACTCTGAAGAAATTGGGATGATGAAGCTTAATACTCCTTAATACAAAAAGCAGAAGCTCTGCAAAAAATGTTGTCTCTCAACGCATAACTTTTTTTTTTTAACAGTCTCGGGTTAAAATGTAAAACTGTGCCAGCTGCAAGTTACCAATTTATTTGAGATATTTTTATAGGAGAATTCAGTGCAAATAAAATTTATGTACGAGGGAACCTTGGTCAAGATTGCATCTTTCAGGCAAACCATGCAACAAATGTTTAAAGTTTGGGAAAAGAGACTGGGAGGGTCTATTTATTATTACCTACTATATAAAATCGAAATAAAAAGCATTATGTGTGACATTCACTAAATACTACAGGATAATGGTAATAATGGTCCTGGTACATGTCTTTTAAATTACATAACTTATTTAACTACCTGTGAAGGCTTAGTGAATGTTAATTTGTATTTCCATTCACACATTTATGTGATGGTATTCTGACCATCAGTTGCTAGTTGGTGCGAATTGTTATTTATACATAACAAGGAATAGTATGAGTGATATGAACTCTCCAACTGCCATTTGAGTAGTTAAATTATGAATTGTTAGATAGTTCTAAATATTTAAAAAATCTTATTCTTTAATTTCAGATTCTAATTCACTAACCTCTTGGTAAAACAGAATATATTTTTCTATACTAATTATAAAGGAAAGCAGGACCTAAAATAGTTCCTTTTACAATTTATTATGAAAATATTATGTACATCTTCTATCCAGTCAGCAAATTTTAGGCTCCTTTCATTGCTCCTATTCTCTAATCCTGGACTAGATTCATTTCAGGTTTGGTGGATTACGCAGCTTTACTGATGAAAGTGTATCTTCTCCAGTCTTGGAGAGCTTTAATCAGGCCCTATGTGTTTAAAAATTACAAACAAACAAAAATAAATAAAATTATTACCGCTAAACGCTAAACAAAGTGTTTAGGTGAGCCTAGATCCAGCCACAGGATGAAAGGATGTATGACTTAATTCATGCTTAGTTTTGAGTCACATAAACAGAATTTAGAAACCCTAACAATGATTGTGCGAGAAACATAACAATGTTCTTGCTGAGTGGTGTTTATCCATATAAATGGACATCTGTATTGTGTTACTGGCAGATCTGCCAAATTATAAGGCCTCTGTAAACCATTTTGTTGTTGCCTTTTATCCTGCACTAGAATATTGCTACAAGGTTGGCGGATGCCATAAGCAAACAGACATAATCTGAAAGTCTTTTATTGTCGGACCATCTCCAAACATTAATACTGAAATTATCTTTGTTGCGTAGTCATTTTTGCCTGACTGCCAAATTGCTAATGTTCTCAAATGAAAAACAAAACATTTCAATTATGTTTGACATCACTCGCAAGAAGTGCCTTAAAATTACCAATTCAGTGTGTAATAGTTTATGGTATACTTTGGAAATAAAAATCGTTAAATGGCAAATATTTTCAAATCATAACATGACTGTAAAACAAATGGTTTAGTTTAATTCGTACATTTTATGTACTTTTGTACAGCTATTTTATTGCACAAAAACAAAAAGCTTATAAAACCAACTAAAATAAAGGAGGGTTTAAACTTATACTTGATGCTGCCTAATAACACAGCATTTTTATATTGCACTCCACATATAATTAAAAATCTGATCACCACTTTTAGTATGTAAAGTTTGTAAAGATTTACATCAGATTTTGTGCAATAATGATTAATGCTTCAATTATCTGATTATGTTTACAATAAAGTGACTTTATTAACTTAAACAGTGTGCGGCCTATTCGCTTCAACTACATTCCTGTACAATGACGTTGATGTCATTGGGGCTTTAAAAAATTGAACAACACTGATCCCCACTATACCTAGGCAAGGCGGTCTGATATAAATATGCTAGCATTAGTAAAATTGCTAATAAACATTATGATTATAAATGCGATTATAAACTTGCCCCAAAGTGTATCTAAAGCCAAAACTAGCTAAAAAAAAATAAAAAATAAAAAGAAGATATATTAGGACACGGACAGTAATAAAATTTTGTCCTAGATTCTTTTCTTTTTAAACTTTAAGAAGATAAAACAGAGTCAGTTCAGAAACTTTCTGTTAATACAAGGAAAAATGATCTTTATATTAGCACTGCAATTTTCAAATCTTTGTGGACTAAAGTTGGCTAAAACCTTTTCTGGTATCATTATCCTATTATTTTTAGCTTTGTAAACTGAGCATGCAATTGGGTCATGAATGAGATTGTTAATTGTGTTACCCAGGATTCCCTTTTACCTTTATGCAATTTATTTTTTAGTGCTAGGAGTGTAACAGGTTAACACGGTTAGTAGTTAGATTATTAGATTAGTTAGTACTTAAAATGCATCAGTTATAGTATATGTTGGCTTTCAATTTAAAGTGCACTGCAACACACATTGGAAATATGTTGTCTTAACATGTGTTTTTTTGCACTTTTATTTATATAAATCAAAAGCTCCTAAATGCATAGGTGCAAATCCTTTTGGATGAGTTTCACCGGAATTATGAATGGCAGCATTTCCAGGAAATTCAGCATTGAAAAAATGCGCCGCTCGCAGCAGAATCCATTCCATGAAATGTGCTTCTCTTCCCTACTACAGAAGTCCATTTAAATATAAAATAGAGTAAATACTGTGTTTCATGATCATAAGGTTTATTTATGAAGAAGTGAATCTGAGATTCACCATTCTCAGATTGAGATTTTTCTAGATTTATATTTTTTCAATGCCAATATTCACCACTGGAGAATGTTTGATTAATGGCACTGCTTTATAAGGTACAGATAGCCATTGCAAAAACCTTTTTCTTTGGTACCCTGGACAATCTAAAGATTTATTTTTTTTAAATTGTCTGAATCATTATTTTCTTTCATTTATTTTAAGAAGCTGTTAAACAATAACAATGTGTGTATAGATATATATTCTATGATCTGAAGTTGTAATCACATGGGCCCCAAGTGTCTGGACTGGTGATGTTTTGTATGGTCAGTGGAGTCAGCATAATGCTGCACAGACTGACATAGTAAATAACAAAGCATTGCTTTACATTGCTCATACTTCTTTGGATCCAGTGCCAAGCTGTCAGGTGCTTTAGCTATATGCAATATATTCTTTTTTTCTTTCTTCCGAACTATTATACATTCCAGAGAAACAGTACATTTAGTCTCCATTCTGCATTCACATAAATAGGGAAGGGTAGACCCTGCTGTTAATACAAAGATAGGCTTTACAACCAATTTCTTACAATCTTATTTCTTAGTGTAAAGCACTTATTCTCAAGGCTTTTTTCATTCCAGGAAATGATCTCAGTATATAAAGCTTTAATGTTTCATTGAGTTGATTAAATTCAGCCTCTCTGGTTTCATTATTGTTTGATTCCCTTGCAGAATGTATTATTTAAACAAAAAATATCCGTTGCAGCCTGATTGCTATTTCCTGGAAGCTTATATCTGTGTATGCTGAAAGCTCTGTCATAGCCTTAATTTTACAGGTAATTCAACAGTCCATCACTTTTAATGGCCTCTTTTACCTGGGAGAGCTAAAGCAAAACTCCGGGGAAAACAACTAAATTCACTCATACAGTATATTACTGCTTTACTTCTAAACAATCTATCCTGTCAATCTATCTAATCTTGATTCTATGTAGCCAATCTGATCATTTTATATATATCTTTAATATTGCAAAGCCATTCTGCTGTTGCCCTTTTTTGCTTTATTTTCTTTATGGGTCAGTAAATCAGCATTGTCAACTCTAGTCCAGTGATCAGGGACAATTATGATAAACAAAGTAGTATTAAACTCATTTTATGGACAGGAAGAGAAATGGCTACAAGCTTTATATATATGCTTTTTTGCCCAAACATAAATTTGCTGCACATTTATGGGATTTATATTTGGCTAAATGTATGATCACCCCATACTTTTGAATTTCATTGATACTTTTAGCAATAATGGGGTAAACTGGATATTCTAGTCATATCCTTTAAATGGGGTACTCAGAATATTCATAGTTTCCTTGTCTATGAACTGTAGGGATAAGATCAGGACTGAATAATTGTTTAGAAAGTTTAGGAAGAATTTCAGTGGTTGGCTTTGTTTGAACCCTTCCATTTGTGGAGACAGGTGATTGCTTAGCCTTATTAGGACTCTTTTGCTGCCATTTTTTCCTTCTTTATTATTGTAGTTTTACTCCTTGTCATTTATTGCTGCAAGGTTTTCAATGGTTGGTATTTTAATATTTATATTTCCCTTGAATGTATATTTGTTTAATATTTTTTATTACATGTAGATATGCTGTGAAAAAAGTTTGGGAGAGTCATATCACAGCATCCACTTGTTGCTGGCTATGGTCAAAATGACCTCACCTGTAATACCAAACTGCCACTGACAATTTTATGCAGTTTCAGTACTCCAGACCTGGTTACTGTATCAGTATGAGAGATATGTGTTTATTAGATAACAACAAAGCATAAATGTGTACAGATACCAAGCGCTGCCTTTACAAAGTGATTGACTGCATTGCTTAACTTCTGAAACTGTGTAGCTGGAAATGGTGGTGTTCTCAGACCCAAATTGGAGGAGGTGGAAGTCTGCTGGTCAAGAAACAAATGTGTGCTAATTAGCACATTTAGCGCGTGAGATGATATTAATTTAAAATAAAGGGTTTTTTTCAGTAATAGAGTGCAGGTAGTTTCCTCAATGAGATCTGGAGGGCAAAACACTTGTGCAGGTTTATTTATAACTGGACTATTTTAGAGGTTTCCAAAACAGATGTAAAAACAAAATACTCCAATAAAAATATTTGCCAATTTAGTGTCCTATTACACAGGCACTTCCCTGTCTAACTGTCCTGGAAAAGCCTTAGGTTGTCTAAGTTTCTATAATGAGCAATACAAGAATGACTATACAGATCCATTGCAAGCTGATCAGGTCTAATTACTGGTTCCAGGGTGGGAAGGCTGGGAGATTTATACTCTCCTATACTTTCCTTGATTAGAGGACTTGCTTCAGCTGCTTCTTAACTGTTCAGTTCCCACACTCCCATAAACAGAAAGCAAACTGCTGAAATCTAGGAAAACATGGAGACACCTTTATCTGCCTTCTCTACAGTCATATTGGTATTTTGCTAACTTTATTGGCTCAGCCTCTGGCATAATATACATTAAAATCAGTTAAAAAGCAAACAAAAAAACAAAAATGTATTCAATTACAAAAACCTTGGTACATGCAACAACATTTGTATACCTAATGTGGATGATTTAGAATAGCACTAAAATAGAAAATAAGCCTAAAAATGCAAGTTATTCTTCCTAGATAGCCTGGGGGTTGGAATTTTCACCTTGCAGTACTAGGGTCCTAGGTTCCTTTATTAGCCAAGCCATGTTTTAAATGGATTTTGTATACTCTACCTGTGTTTCAATTGATTTTGTCCTACGTCCCAAAGAAATACAGTAGGTTATTTGACTTTCTCCCAAAAACTAGTCTCAGTTTGGTAGAACTATTAGCCTATAATTATGGTAGGTACATTAGTGAGGAACTGTTAATGACATGACTATATACTGTGTATAATGCTCTGCAATATGTTAGAATTTTATAAATCCATTTCGAAAATTATTATATTGGAAGCCCTATGTGCCCCGGCCATGGCTAGACACTTTTTGTTAAAATTCATGCACACCCCTTTTATAGCAAGAAAAGGCAATGAAATCAGATATAGGTATTCTTTTTTGTTTTATATGCAGAAGCGTACAAAATAATTGGTATACAAATATGTTTCCTTTTTTTTTGCAAACCGTAGGAAACATTTTATGCTTTTGTACAGATCTTAAACCTGCTGATTGAGCAGTGTCTGACAAACTGCCAGCATTCTGGAAGCTGTGCTGTTTCATGAAGAAAGGACTTGTTGTACAATGTGCTTTCCAAATTTAACACTATAGTTCAAAACAAATAATGTCATAGTCAGACAATAAAAAGGCATGAAAAAAAAGAACTTCTATGGGTTCATTGTTTTTTTTTCTTATTATTATTATTTATAATGTTAAATATTAGCTGTGAAATAAAAGAATAATTGAAATAGTAAGATGACAACACTACAATTTTTTTCTTGTTACTGTTACCGCGCTTTTCCTTAAGCTAAAGAAGTGTTGTCACTTTCCTCTGTGAAATACAGGGAAATGTTATTTCATACATTCTGCTACAGTCAAGGCTGCAAAATAGTATACAGATGCTTTTGCCATTTAAGAGCTTCCTATATCAATGAACTCACTGGCATCCTTAAGCACCTTTTCTGTTCTCATTTTTCTGGGCTCCAGGGACAGAATCACTTGATTGCTGATAGAATGTAAGCAAAGTATAAAAGTATATTTACGCATGCACTGCTTTTGTTGTGAAATTCAGGGTTGCGCACTCATTAAATGCATGCTTAGATGAATACATACATTTCACAGATTTTGTAAAGAATTATAAAAAAAATTCTGGCAGTAGAAAGGGTCATTTATTTGAAATCATAAGCTGCATTTAAAGGGTAGAATAACATAGCATTGATAAAGTCAACACACAAGTCATTTTGTAATGACTAAAAGGATAGACCTTGCCTCTTTTCTCATTAGAGCATGGGAAGTTCACCAGCTGAACAATAATGAACCTAACACATTTCTACCTGAATATTTTGCAAGGGCAAAACAAAAACACATTGCAAGGAATGCATGGCAAACACCTATAAAGTGTGGTACATCTACAAAGTAGGGTGAAAGGTCCATTAAAGTGATTCTAATGCACCTAATGCAAATTTTGATTTAGTTAGTTGTGAAGCCCCTGAATAAAATATTTTCCCTGAAATTGCTGCTTTTAAACACATTTTTTTTAAAATGAAATGAAAATATTTTATGCTATTTTTTTCACTTGGAGCATGGTTCCATAGATGCCCCTGATCCCCTACTCCAAGAAATTTTGTTGCTAATACTATGTTCAGAAGCTCTTTAAAAAATTTCAAAGTTAGATTTGTGTTTTCCTGACTATAGTGCAACTTTAATTTACAGACAAACTATGTGTCTATACTGTATAGAGGCTTTACAATTAACTTACAATTGTAAAAACCATGTGGACCCCCGGGTAAAATAACCAATATGCCCACTTTATACAAAACAGGAATAGGTATGGTTCTTTGGGTTCAAGTCCTAGAGCCTCTTGATAATGCTAATTACACGGTGTAGAAACATGCACATCATAAATATTTAAAATAAAAGTAATAAAGGGCCATAATTCATGGTCTTTGCTTTGCTATCAGAACTTCAGGATGTTAAATATCACAGCCTGTATTACGTGAAATGGCATAAGCACATAGGTTAATGCAGTGATATGCTAAACTTAGACCAGACAGAAATAAAACCAGACTATGATGTGCTATATTTTCAGGTTTATTAAATAAAATTTCACAGAGAGCTATGATTATTATATTGTCAAAGCACAGAGCCAGGTTTTAGTATACAGGATGCAATTATTGCTTAATCTTATCAACATCTTGTGCAAGGCAGATGAAAAACAAATTTTAATTGGTCATTTATTCCACTTATCACATTGTTGTTTTACCTTATTAAACAAGATTCTAGTTTTTGTCATAAGTAGCTGTGCTTCTTTGGACAAAATGCACAGGGAACAAATTGAGGGTTGATGGAACTGGTTTGCAATGAAATGTCAGACATGTTTTTCAAACTTCTAATCTGAACTTATATTTTGCCTTTAGGCATACTGGTTAATGACTAAACAGCTAATATTTTCAGGATGATTTCCTGGGCCCTATAAATGCTAAATTATTTACTTCCTTCCTCTTCTGACCTTTAGGGACATGGGGATCTTCAGGGGAACCAGGAGATCAACATTTCCAAAAATGTTGGTTTCTACAAAAACTTCATCTGGGAGTTCTTGTTAAGGGTGTGACATTTGATAACAGGGATAATATTTTTTCTTGTTGGTAATGCCAGTGCTATTTATTCCCTTTAAATACATATTTTATTGGTGATTTACTTTTTTGTATATTCTATTCTATAATAGCCACATACACTTATACATTGGAAACATATTTGTCTATCACATATCTGTAACTTCATAGTAGCAGATTAGATAATGATATAATATTATGTTCTGGTACTGATAAAAGTTTGGACACACTTTCTCAATTAATGTTTTTTCTTTATTATTTTCTATATTGTAGATTAATCCAAAGTATGAAAGAACACATATGGTTTATGGATTTATTTTTCAAATAAAAAAAGTGTTAAACAAAGCAGAATATGTTTAATAGTTTAGATTCCATAAAGTTTCCAGCTGTGGGTTGGAATTGAGGGCTTACCTGGTCCTCACAAGCCCGCAGCGTCCTTCAGCGATGCTGGCCCGGCATCTATGTCCACTTGGTGATGCCCGGCCGGCATTAGATTCCCCTGACCTAACATTCCAGCATGTGAAAGTTGGAGACCCGAGGGCAGGGGCTGCAGATGCTGGGCGGGCCTGCGCTGTGTGTGCGGGTGGCGAGTGCTGGGGGTGGGAAATTTAAAATAACAAGTATTTTTAAATGTCTAATGTGCTTCTTTGACATTTAAAAATACTAAAATAGTCATACCACCAGGGAGGTTAATGACAGCTTTGCACACTTCTGGCATTTGCTCAGATTACTTGCCTCCCTAATGCATTTTAGACCATCAGTTGCATTACGCAGAGGTGGAGTTGGTACCCAGTTCTATACAGTTAATAGCCCTCTTCAACTACTGTTCTACTCCACATTATCACAAAAAACAATTAGTTAGATGAAGAGAAATGTTAGTCCATCATTTTTTAGGCAACAAGATCAAAAATCCAGAAATTGTCACAAATTTTGAATGTATCCTTAAGTGCAGTCCCTAAACCTATAAAATGGAAATAGCTTTTATGGGAACTAATCCAGGAAACAATGACCAAGAGTTACCTCTGCTGCAGAAACCACAAATTAACAGACCCTCAGATTACATCTCACAATAATACTTCATAGATTTCAACAAGGAACAAGAGAATTGCTTGGGACAACAAATGGAAAAGACATTAGAGCAGTCTAAATCTGTACATTGGTCTGATTAGTCCACATTTGAGATGTCTAGTTCCACCCACCATATCTTTGTGAGATGCAAAAAGGTAAGTGGATGGTTTCAACATGTGTGGTTTCCACTGTGAAGCATTTGTTTTATAACAAAATAATGCCCCCAAACACAAATCCAGTATATATAGGAGCTATACGACCTAGAAGGAGAGTGATAGAGTGCTGCGTCAAATCACCTGGCCTCCACAATCACTCAACCTAAACCCAATGGAAATTGGGATAAGTTAGACCACAAAGTGAAGACAAAGCCGCCAAAAAGTGCTCAGTGCTGGGATCTCCTTAAGGATTCCTGGAAAACCATTTCAGGTAATTACCTCAGAAAGCTCATTGAGAGATTGCCCTGAGTATGACAAAAAAGCAAAATGGGGCCTAAGTTAAAGAATCTTATATATAAAACATATTCTGGATTGTTTAACACTTTCTGTTTATAACACAATTCCGGTTCTGTTCCTTCATAGTTTGGATGTCTTCAGTAATAATCTACAGTGTAGAAAGTAATAAAGAAAGGAGAAATAGGAAAGCGTGTCCAGGCTTTTGACTGGAATTGTATTTTTGTAAATTCTTTTGAGGCTTTTTGTTATTGCCAGAGCATATATTAACACAGAAACATCCAAACCTAAGTTTCCTGTACTAATTGCAGTGGTTAAACATAAATTCCGGTAATTAAAAATTGAAACCTAAACAATCACTTGGATATTTTCTATATATTTATTTAGTTGTGGTTTTGTACGGATGTAACGTAACACCTATTACATTATGCTTTCAAGCATTTATGTGTTCTAGCTATTACTACTATTTTATGTTCCCTACTGTCTTGCTTCATTAAACTTTAAAGGAAATCTGTATGCGCATGTTTTTGCCTAAATAATGATCCTATATTATATACAACATATTGATCTAGCGACCGCTACCCGTCTCACCCTACCACTTGAACGGCGAAAGCGGGAACAGTGACTTTTAATGCAAGATCGCCAGTAAAAAGCTGTCGGATAAGCGCGGCTCCGTGCGCGAGCTTTTTCAGTTGCAGAATAGCGCGACCGCGTACGATTCCGGATCGCTAATACGAATGCGCGAGCGATAATCCAATTCTGCTTGATGAATCAGGGGCAAAGTCTGAACATGCCTTAGCTAATTCCATTTCTGATTTGCTGGTTTCTTGTTTAGCATATAAAATTGATTTGATGTCTTAAGGCAACCTTTAATGTTTCTCATAATATCTTGGCAATATCAAATTCCTTTGGCTTGAAGGATATATTTGCTGCAAATAAAGATCTAAAATAATAGAAAAGTGATTTAAAATATCATTATTCTTTAACAGATTTAAAAATACATAATAGGATATATTACTGACTGCTCTAAAATTAAAAAAGCTATTGCCATTTTAATTAAAACCATTTTTCTTTCATCACATAAGCAGATCATGGAAAAGGGAAGGCTATACCTACTGCATCTAAAAACAGCAGACCTCCCTATGTAATGCCCATATGATTCTGATGATGATCAGAAAGAACTTAATTCAAATGTCTAAAATTGGCTGCATTTTTAGTATGTTAATCTGTAAGAGTAGTGTTAGGTTCCCCTTGAGAATGATAATAGATTAGTGTGTACTAACCCCCAAAGTCTGTGGTACCCACAAAACCCCCACCCATAAACACTTAGACCCACATAGATCACTTCATTTAGAAACCTAAACAATCACTTGGATATTTTCTATATATTTATTTAGTTGTGGTTTTGTACGGATGTAATGTAACACCTATTACATTATGCTTTCAAGCATTTATGTGTTCTAGCTATTACTACTATTTTATGTTCCCTACCGTCTTGCTTCATTAAACTTTAAAGAAAATCTGTATACACATGTTTTTGCCTAAATAATGATCCTATATTATATACAACATATTGATCTAGCGACCGCTACCCGTCTCACCCTACCACTTGAACGGCGAAAGCGTTGGGGTCTAAGACCCAGCTACCTTTTGGTAAAATACCTTAACACTCTCAATGTGATAGCTGAGCTATGATTAGATGGTTTTTACATTGATCACCTAATAAAATTGTATATTTTTTGCCAAATAATGGTTTCATTACCCCTAACCACGACAGGGTTTGAAACTAGTATCCACCTTCTTAAGCATTTTGCAGTAGAGGAGTCTGTACAAGTGTGTAGGAATAGTGTTAAGGTTGAAGATGAACTTTAGCTAATTTCAAAAATGCATGTATTTTATACAATATTAGTGAACCTTACTAGTAAGACTGGATATTTGTGTTATTTGTAGTGTGCAGCCAGGCAGGGATGCGATTGTATTCCAGAGACTAAGAATTTTTAGGGGGTGATGAGGTTACTCTATGACTTTACTTTAACAGTAATGTATAATGCAGAACCCTGAACAAGCTGTTTTTTGCTGTTTTTTTTCTATAAACTAGCTATAGTTTCACACCTGTCTATACTTTAAAATAAACCTGAGATGATCTATAAAGTGGTTTAGGTAACAACACTGCTGATATACAAAAAGTATGTGATACTCACAAAACCCCCAGGCTGTTTTTCAGATCTCGTGTCCTTGTGGAGCCACCTGGAATTTTTTGAATGTATGCATATCTGCAACCTTTTTATTTAGGGTTTTAGAAGGTGTATGGAAAGGAATCAAACCCCTGAAATAAATCTTTATTGGTATGTGCATAGCAATTATTCAATAGGTACACTTGTACATGTAATACCTGTCTATGTGTACAACTGTCTAAAGGAATTTTAGTCACCTTGTAGAAGTGTATTTTTTCCACCGGTTGTACCTCTACGACAGACAGTAAAGAAAAATCTGAATGGGGAGCAATAAACAATTAAATATGTTTTGACTATATATGTGTTTAAATTTGAGGTTTTGTGTATATTTTAATAAACTTACAACTTAGGCTTTATTTGCTGATATGTTTATTCAAAGGAACTATGGTTAATTTTCAATAAATGTATGATTTCAAATTTAGGCCGTGAACCTTGGATAACTATAAATTTGAATAATTCCCTTTGTTGAGTGAACAGCCTATATTCCTTTGGTAAATCAACCCCATAGTTATCATTTCAGCGATTAGATGTTTTAGCCAGTGTATAAATATGTAATCTTAACTTCATGCATCATTTTAAATCCAACACGTGCATTCTTGCTGTATGATATAAATAGAAAAACTGTTCTTCTTTGTATGAGAGAATACAGTGTAAGAATCATACTAAATTTTTAACCTGTTAAGTATATTATGAAAAGATAAGACAGATGTAACTCATTGAAAAATATAAATTAAAGATATTTGACATAATTAACATTAATTAGTTTCATACATTTCAAAAGGCTTTCATTACTAAGAACCCAAAATACGTATAAAGCAAAGGAAATAATATGACATCAAGCCTAATATAAGATTAATTTGAGGCAAATAGAAGTCGAGACACCCTACAAAGTACAATGGTTTGTTCTTGTGCCTATCCCAAATTAGATAATAAAAAAGAAAGAGAGAAGCTGTTTTTTTCAAAAAATTTTTCATCAAAAACAGCGGCACTGTTTTTAATGGTTGTTTAAACATGGTGTGTACAAGCATTATTAATGGGTCAATGATTGGATTAATAGATATAAGCAATTTAAAAAGTGTCTTAATTGGAAAAGAAAATAATTTTTCTTTAGACATACACATCTATAAAATCTGTGGTCCACTTTTGGGCACATTACTCATATAAAGCATGTACATTGTAAGAAAAGAGTCGGTTCTCTCTTTTTTCTATTATTAGATATTGGAAATAATTGCTGATTGAAGAATAGCCCTAAAGTTGCTGTCTCCGACTATCCTCACCTGCAAGGTGGGTCCTATGTGCTGCATGTATCAGGTACAAAGAAAGTACATTTTTGATGCCAAAAGTTTTAGAATTGGTACAGTTAGATGAGTGTTAGTGAAATGTTTATTATTTTGTGTTTAGATGTTCTTGTACGGCTTTTCTGTTCCTGAAGAAGTGGATACACTTTGTGAAACAAGTCGAACCAACAGGGTAAAATTTTTGTTGAGGTTACCCGGACAGGATTGTTTGACAATATTTGTTTCACATTTTTAAAAGTTTTAATTGATGTCTTTTTTAATGATGGTAAATAAAATTTTGGTTTGAATTTATATTATTGTAATCAATATTCATTGGCCTTAAAAGTCCCAGTTGCAGAGGTAATTCCTCAGATTTTGTGTATTTGTTCAAAGATTTAGGGATGTGGCCTTGTGTCCAACTAACAGGCTGGTTAGACTTCAAAAGTGTTGTTAAACATTGAATTTGTATTATTCAATCAAATTGATAATATTAGTAAAGTGCAAAACACAGCAAAATACAGTGGATTACATATCAAAAAGAAAGGCAGCCCCAGATAAAAATTTTCGGGATTAACGCCTGTCAACTACACAATAACTGTCTATATAGTTAATAATTGCATTACAGTACGACACTTTTCAACGATTAGGCTTCTTCAGGGGATACACTGAGATCACAACAAGGATAGAAAAGGCCAAACACAGGTATTAAGTATTGGATTAAATAATACAACTGCAATAGAGCATTGACAAAAGTAAGGTCTCAAGTGATAACTTAAGAGATTCATACACACTAAATGAGGTTTTACTTGTAGGTTGGTACGGGTAAATATATTAAATCTAATATAAGTCTCAGATATTTGGGCAATACAAACTCCTTAAGCGGAATAGTACATTTGACTATATGGATTGTTAAGCATACTTCCAAAACATAAAAAAAAAATCAAAAAGGCGATAAACTGATGAAATGGTGTTATGTGGAGTAGAAAGGGATATTTGTAGTAATACTAGTAGTGGTAGATATTGTAACAATGGCTAAACCCATAATCAGGTAATGTATGTGAAGTATATGGAGGTAATAAGGGAAATTCATCGGTGGATAAAAAAGGTTACTTACTGTTAGATGATGGATATATATTGCAAAGGTTATATACGTATCAAAGTTTGTAAATTGCAAATATTGATATGAAAGATGTGCTATATTGTGGGTAAAGAAATAATAAAGTATATTACATAATGAGATAAAAATGAGATATTCAGACCAAAAGAAATAAACAATAATCTCATGTTATTAGATTATTTTTTGTACATATATTTATTAAATGGTTAATAAGTACATTGAACATTCTGGTATTATGATATATTTTGTGAGTTTACCATTTTTATTAGTATAGAACCATTACAAATGAGCATTATACACACTCACTGGCCACTTTATTAGGTATACCTTGCTGCTAAAAGGTTGGACCCCTTTTGCCTTTAAGACGTCTGTCATTCCTTATGACAACCAGATTCAACAAGTTAATAGAAATATTGGCAAATGAGTCTGACAAAGTAAATGCTTCCTATTTTTTTTATCTACATTCAATGACAAGAGTCTAAGAACCAATGCAATGTCAGAATTGAATCTTTTGCTTTATGACCGGGACAGGTGGCTTAAGTCGTTTTATTTGAAAAGTGTAAAAATTATATCCTGTTACTGCTCATAAAATAAAATGTCAATCTTAAACTTTTTAATCGAAGAAGAATATTCAGCTATTTTATTTAACTGACATATGTTTATTTTAAGTCCTCAAGCACAATGTAATTAGGACAACATTAACATTAATTGCTGCAATCTATTGCTAACATTTTCAGTCTTGAACTGAGCCATTATTTGTATTTGAAAAGTAGTAGGTATTATTTTATACTGCTAGTTAAACCTATTATTAATTTATGTAAAAACAAATACAGTTTACATGAAAACTGTAATTTCAATTTAAAAGAATAACTACATAATTTTCCAACAATGGAAAATGTACAGAAAAGCATAATCTTTATTCAGTCAATGATATAAAATAAAGCAGTTTACATTTGAAATAAGGCTGTGTAATATTATCTTCTATATGGGGGGGGGGGGGGTAGCTGTATAACAATTGTGGCTATACATTGGCCATATGTTAAATGTAAATGAGTGAATCAAAATTTAAATTGTATAAGGACTTGGGAACAGCTGCACAAGACTTTATAGCTTTTACGCGTCCTTTTTAAAAATGTGGTCACAAAATGATTCAATATTCACACATACGGCCTGATTTATTAAAGCTTTCCAAGGCTAGAGAGGATACATTTTCATCAGCAAAACTGGGTGATTCAGAAAACCTGGAATGGACCTGGTCCAGAATTTAAAATATTTGTTTGAATCCTTGTTTGGCAAATAGCGAAAGACTTTGAATAAATCTATTCCAGGTTTTTTGGATCACCCAGCTTCACTGATAAAAGTGTATCCTTCCCAGCCCTGGAGAGCCTAAATAAATCAGTATGCAGTATTAATGATGAATAAACAGAGAACCAGCTATTTTATGATTTTACACAAGAATGTTTGTTTATTTCATCTTTCATTATTTAAAACCCCATATTAATGACCATATCTAAAGACCACTAAATCTCATGTCATGCCCAAAAAGTATTCACATCCCCTCTTTTTTTCAAAGAATTGCCGTTTGCAATGGAAAATATATGAAATATAGATAATATATAATATATATACCTACCACAAAAAAAATCACATATGGCATCTAGTGTGTTTTAGTTCCATAGTCTATAAAAGGACATTTCCTTTCAAGTAGTTAATGCAGAATTTTAAGTTAGTTTTAGAAATGGATATTTCAAGGAGTTTCAAATTGAAGATTAGTGAAAAAAACCAATAATAAAAAGGATAATATTAATAATATTAGAAAATTATTTTGATGTTTTCTTACATGAATAAACAATTAAATTAATAAAAGTTTATAATTTCATTGATATAAGGGAGAAAACTTTGGTCGTTCATGTGTATGTTAATCTGGTTTAAAAATATTTGATTTGAGAGCTATTAAGATAACAGTGTAAGAAACAATCCAGCAAAAGAATTTACAAAAAAACCATTAACCTTTCAAACTTTAAGGCTCTGATACCAAAACTTCTGGGGGTTGGGGTATTCCAGAAAACCTATGAGAATTTGTCTTAAAAGATGTTTAAAAAGCAATTAGCTTTTCTAATATTAAACGTTAAATCATAATCTAGAAAATTTATTTTTAAGCCAGTCCCCTCCCTAATTTTAAAACAGTTTTTACTTGAGTCTTCTAACAAAGTATTGTCATCAAAATGGCTAGGGAATGTCAAAGTATTTTTTAAAGTGCATATTTGTGGCATGGTCAAAATTATCATCTTTTTAAAGAAAATATTTTGACTTGTGAAAATAAAATTTTCGTAGGAAAAAGTAATTTTGTGAAAATCAGCCAATAGTCCTTATGAATGTAGATCATCCTTATTGTTAGTTACACACACACACATATATATATATTTTTAGACATGAATGCGCAGAAACCAATAAAACATTATTAGACACTTTCTTACTTATTAAAAAATGTATTTTGATTCTGCCATCTAACCTGACAGTGAACGCAAAATACAAAGCAAAGTTATGACCTGAATTGGACTTTAACATATGAGTACAGGTCCACTTAAGCATTAAGCGTGAAATTACCTTTTTTGCAAGTTATTATAGTAGACATACCCAGCTGATGTGAACCGAATTACAAATACAGTATACTTGTTTAAATTTAAATTTTAGCAAGTTTATATATTTTCATGTAGTTATTTTTTAGTTAAAAAGCTTGTGTAACTTTTAGGAACACTCCTCTGAGATCTAAAGATGAAGAATATGTCTTTAGCTGTAAAACTAGAAGCTGACTTCCGTCTCACTTTTTCTTTGAATGGTATGTTCAACAAAAGAGACAGTGATGAAATAATGAATATGTGCCAAGGTATACTAGGAAATTTGAACAAAGCTCAGTATGCTTTTCTAATCTTGCCTGATGGTAGAACACTAACAAGTGGCTTAAGATTTCTAAGTTTTGACTGCTATATTAGAACCTTTATTTTAGAAGTTTGGGCAGTGAGGTGGAGCTGCCTGCAGACTGCTTTCTTGATGTTGAAAATCAGCACATCTCTTTGCATGAAATAGGGTGCTTATTCGCTATTGTAACAAACAGAAGTAATATGCAAATGTTTTAATAGTGTACTTATTACATGTAAATAGCATTGTATAATTGTAATATTGTTATTTGGCGCTGTACACTTTTATTAGACCCACCTCTGCAACTAGGTAGTCATAAATGCTGAAAGTACCTTCATACATTGGATGCTATATAGAACAAATGTGCAAATTCTGCAGGACTGGCTTGGAAATGCATGTTTCCAGTGCACAGTCTACTCCTTCCAGGCTGCAAGGGAAGAATTGGATACAGCAGATGATTTACTATTGTTATTTTATTGGCAGAACAAGGTCCCATTTAAGCTTGGACTAACATTGCATGGGCACATCTATGGGCTACAAGGAGCAGTTTTTAAAGTCACTTTGACAGTTAACTTGACTTTGTCATGCAGTTCAGTTATTTTGCGGTGTGGTTCTTCCTGCAGAGAATGGAAAAACCACAAAGCCAATGAAACATGTCACTTTGAAGAACCTCAAAGCAATGCAGCTGCATGCAAACTTTTGCACAAGATGCTTCCTAGCTGCTCCCACACAGTTGAATTGGTGAGGTTAAGAGCACAGTTGAGTGTGTGTTAAAATGCTATGGTTTACCACAAGCCTGAAATAAGCATGTTCGTAACAAATAGATGCTACGTTTTTTAACATTTAATACATAAACCCTAAACTCTATTACTGTGCTGATTATCCAAATGTATTCTGTTCTCATTAGGTGTGTGCAAGCACTTCGCTTTGTAATTATAGTAGATGACCGAGCACAAGGAAGTATTAAGGGAGTAATTTAATAATAAATGGAGGAAACCACAATAGAATAGTAGTAGTAACTGCTACTTTCACACAGTAGAATAATACTATCAGCTTGTTAAGTGCAACCTGGTAATGGGGTCATTTTCAGGCAGAATTAAATTACATACAAAATCTATTTTGCACTGCACAGCACCTGCACCATGCCGTATACATCCTGGCTCATTTTCAATATAGCAAGATTAGAGCAAGGTATCAGGGATCATGGCACTGAATGAGAGCACTCTGAGTGGTATGCTGTGCATACAGGGACATCAGTATATGGAATTTAAATCCACTTTATTATTGTAGGCACTTACTAAGTAATGGGGTCAGAAATTGCCCGGAGAAAGAAAATAACCAATATTACCTATTTGCTTTATTTGTGTTAATGATCACTAAATGCAATACCTATTGACAATGTTATTTATTTGTCCGGTGAAACTAGCACCAACACAAGGTTCCTTCAGTTATTTTAGATGTCTAGGAATACAGCAGAAGCTCTGTCAATTGTATCAGCAATCATATTTAGGAATAGGGCTGGAGGAAGCATTATTTTTACCTTTTTTTTAACCATCATTAACACGGATCATTAACACGGAAGATCTGTTAACATAAACACCAAGTTTATATCATTTTTGTATCTATTACATTTTCCTTCCCTATGCACATATCTATTTTTCATTTAGTGAAAAGGATTGATTTTCATCACCAGTGTCATTAATTACATTTCTAGTTTCTTTCCAGATCTGCTGTCTGCAGACAACGCTTCACTGTCTTGTTTATTTTCTGGTAGACAAAGAAAAAGTGCTTCATGCAACAAATGTACTCTCTGTAGACATAAACTCTTCAGCGATAAAACTTTAAAGAGTAAACCTTGCACTTTTATTTGACCCATCTGGACTACTTGACACTATCTTGCAATTAAACTTTATAGTATTGTGCTTTTCACCTGACATTTGCTTCTAAGAACAGGAAAAAGGGATCTGGCATTATTTTAAGTGTCCACACTGATGTTTCTGCTTCTTGATTGCCATTGGATTTCCAGTGTGCAACCACATCTAAGATACCATTTATTAATTGGACCATTTTTACTTAGGTAGGAGCCAGGGATAAAAAGTATGTCCACAGGTAACGTAATTAGAACATTACATCAATCATTTACATCTTGGTTTTGTTTTTTCATAATTTAATAATTCATTTAGCTATCTTTTTATTGGGGTTGATTTATTTTATGTTTATTCTGCATTTAAATTTTTGGTATAAGACAAACCAAAATGTTTCTGGAGAAACATAAACACAAATGTAAAAAGGCAATCCAATGGGCAAACATTATTATATTGTAGAATAAAAACATCAAATTACACAACCTCCCTGAATCTCTGATAAAGGGAACACAATTGGTTATTAGGTGTTATATGTACACTGTTAAAATAAATTATCAAGAAGTCAAGTGTAGACGTTTATAATATTGGGTTCTGGAATCATACTCAATCCCTCTTGGCTACTGAAAACATTGGCAATTTAGGGCTGTTGTAGAAGATCAAGAGTTTCCAGGTAAGCCCTTGTCAGTGAAAAAGAGATACTTGATTTGAGAGGGGAGTTGGAAGAGTTAGAGAAAGTATGTAGAAGAAAGTGCATTAAGAGAGAAAATCAAGGTAAAGTGGAAATTTAAAGAGGAGTAGAAGGAAAGAACAAAAGCTTTTGAATTAGTGAAAGGAAGAAGGGAAAAGGAGGACAGGAAGGGACTGTGCTTTGCCAGAAATTGATGTGAGATATAAACATACACTAGGACCTTATTAGCTCACAAACCTAGGGGGATGACTTGAAGAGTATCCAAGCCACCCAAGTGGCAATAAAACTGTCTATCCAGTTGTCGTCCTTCACTGCTAGTTGTTCCATGTGTTGTAAAGTGCTCTGTTTTAACCAGTCAATAACCTAGTGTTGGAGAGAATGGCATGAACTAAAATCTAGGAATACCCAGTTTAACAGATGTTAAGAAATGTCAGTGAATCCTTTTTTTGATAGATTTGATTGCATTGATAGGGGAGTTTTGGAAGGAGTATTAGGGATTAAGGTATCATGGCATTTAATATACAGTTTAATTACATCTTCCCATAATTATTGTTTTTTAAACCAATTGGGCATTGACAGTATGGGTTCTCCTTATTTTTTTACCATTTAATTTGCAAAGTGAATAAAAGCTTTGTTAACAGTCTGTATTCTTTAATATATGTCAACTACCTTGTGATTAGGCTCTTGTTGGGTTATCACAATTGTATTTAATATCAATTATGTCTCACCAACAATAATGCTTTACCAGTATATACTGGTATATGTATACCCTATATGAGGTCATCCTAAAAGAATGCAGCATAACCTTTAACTGGTATCCTTACAAGGTAAAATGCCAGTTAAAGGATGATCATTGGTCAAATACTGGTCAAGCACTGGCCATGTCTCAGTTCTTGGATGGTTTAAAACACAGTGCCACACCTAATTAAGTAGTCCCAACTAGAACTTACTGCATGTAACATGTTTGTGGATCATCTGCCAAGCCATTAAATTGAGGGACTTCTTGGATGAATGCAACTCACTGCCGCACCAAATATTTTTGTTATAAATAACTCTTTGTTACTGCATTGTTTTATCTATCTGTCTTTATTGTTAAATAGTATGATCTTTAAATTTTACTTGCAAGTCTCTGTGTTATCTCTGTTTGTACTCTTCAAATTTAACCCATCAATATTTACATAAACTGTCACAAATTATATCCATAATATAACAGCTCTTTATTGGAGGATTGTTCCATCAATGGCAAATGTGCTATTACGGTAGATAACAAGCTTCCCCTCATTGCTTTATCTGTTTTATTTAAATGGTAATAACAACACAAAATAATTGGTTTTAAAAGAGATGGAGTCTTTGTCAAAAGGAGTAAAGAGCCTAAGGCAACATTAGAGCTAAAAAAGCCTTTTTGACACTGCTGTCAATAGCAATAAAATCTTATTTGCATTTGTGAGTAGATATAAGAGAACTTCTATAGCATAAATAATACAAATGTCTCCCTTTTCCTTTAATTTGTTGTGATTAGACAAACCAAGATATCATTTCATATTTTTGCAGATGCACTCTCAATCAGAAGACTCTGTATCAACTTGACCTTTTAATTAATTTAACATTCATATTTCATAAACTGTATTTTATAAACATGGATCAGAAATTAAACTGGATTTATTTAATGGATTTCACATGCAACAAAATCTTTTTTACTAAGATTTTCTGGCTGTAGACTGTGTATTTACTATTTATTCTTGGCAAAAACCTGTGGAGTTTTCTTGTTTTAAAATTGCTTAGTTCATTGCAATTTATTGACAACACTGCAATATTTTTTATGCATCATATATCAGTTTCATTTACTATCATTGATGCTTGCTCATTTGTTTTGGAGAGGGGATTTATGCCAAGATAATTGTGGCCTATATTTTTTATAGTTTTGTTTGTTACATCATTTGCTGCCTTTTATTATGTCACTCATCATATACAAGGTTAAATACCAGTAGTAAAATTTGTTCCTGTCTGCTTTTTACAGGCTGAAAATGCACATGAAAATGAAACTAACATATTGAAGGAGCTCTTTGCTTTTACCAGTACATTTACTAAAACCCTCTAAAACTCTTGATAAAGGATACAATTTCCAATTGTTGCTAAATTTTGAAACTACAAAGCATCTTGACTTTAGTATATAATAGACTGGATTACTAAAGTATTTACAACCCATACTATTGGTTGATTTGCCTATTACTTGTAAAGTGACCCTCCTCTACAGAAAAGTAACTGAAACAAGTTATATCTATAAAGGGCAGTAGACAATCACATTTCCACTGACCACACTGCTCTACTCCTAAAATTACTTCTACTCCTAAAACCAGCACCTGTGCTCCTCAAAGCTTTCCCTGGATCATCCTACTGACCTCCAAGTTTTTACATGATTCTTCAGTAATGCTAAAGTAACCAAGAACAACCATTGAGAGCTGCAGGAGATCCAGGACTCAGAACCAAAACACATTTAGTTAGAGACAAACATGTATAATGTTCAGTTAATATATAAGGACCGAAATACATGAACAAAACATTCCCCATACTATTCTATCACAATCAGCCTAAACTACACCTTAAATTGCTTTTACGTAATCAGAATAATCCTAAAATATAGTCTTCTTGTGTAAAAAAACAAAAAGGAAGGGGTTCATTTATCCCTTGATATTAAGCCTATTTGTTAAAATTTTAATCTCCTTAAAATTGGGTGAACTGATTCAATATTGGTATGCCAGTGATTTTGTGATTTTGAAAACGGTAGAATGATAATTGACTTCTTTGATTAATATTTCAAACTGCAGGAAAACTCCAGAAAAGAAGCTGCTGAAACATACAAGGAATCCCAATGGGTAGTTACAGCTGTTAGGGTCCCATTTTTACCCTGTAAATTTCACACTTCCATGATAATCAGTGAAGGAGATATGAAGGTTTATACATGGAGATATTGACAGCTGCATGGACACAGACACAGCTCCCATGCTGCTGCTGGGATTATCTCACAGTACAAGGTGGGTGTGGTGCAGCCACAGCTGTTTGCCAGGTATATAGTACATGCTGTCACAGAATCTCGCAGGTCTAGGGCGTCTGTGCCTCCTTCTGGCTTACTCTCCTTGCAGTCCCCTGCTGCCAGCACCATCTCTGCTTCTAGATCCAATACTCTGCACACTTCCTGGTCCAGGTCAGGTGATTTTCTGTCAGCTGCTCCCCTGCCTCAGAGGACTAGGGTGTTCCGCAGAAGCACTTTATCTGCTTGCAGGCACCTGAATACCACCTGAGGCTGTCGCATCACCAGCACTCCCTCTGCTGCTAGGTTTGTTACCTGCGGCTCACATGACTTCTTAAGGAAGTGACCTGGCAACAGGAAGTTGCCTGGACAAGGAGTTTCTTGTGGTTCTACTACCAGGATTCTACAGCTCCATTCTCAGCGTTCGTTCCTGTGCTATGAGTGTACCGATCCCGGCTTTTTTCCTGACATCTCTTGTTTGCTGCCTGCCCTGACCTTCGGCTTGTTTACTGACTACTCTTGTTTGCTGCCTGTCCTGACCTTCGGCTCATTCGACTACCTTTTTGAAATTCGCTCTGCTACTTTGCTGTTGGTTCCTGTCAGTCAGCTGTCACCTGCCTTGGTGGGCACGGGGGCCGCAACCTGGCAGTAGCTTGCCGCACAACATCCTCACCTCTAGAGGCTCTGGAGAGGACCAAGCTACTGCTTAGACCCTGTGCCCCGTGCACGTCTCCACCCACTGGGTTGGTGACACAGTGGGCCCAACACTTTGCCCTGTCTGGACACATGCCCACTTTCAGGGAGCTAACACTGAGCATAATAGAGAAATATAGGAGATTCACACGGCTCATCCCACGCAAAACAACGAACAAAGAAGGAATGAGGAGAGGGCCAGATCCGGCAGCTCCGCGGGCTGTAGGTTGGGGACACTTGCTCTATTGGATTGAGATCTGAGGAATCAAGGTAACAAGTTCAGTTCTGATGCAGCGTTAGGTGTCCCTTAACCAATTGTCCATCCTTGGACCAGTTTTAGTAAGAACTACCAACTGTGTGCCAGGAACTACCCACAAGACTTGATGTTGTGGAGATGCTCTGACCCAGTCATCTAGCCTTTAAAATTTGTTAAAGTCACTTAGTTCTTTACACTTGTCTATTGATTCTTATGCCCTATCTATCAATTTCCTTTAAGAACTGGCTATTCACATGCTGTCTAAATATCCCACCACTTGACAGGTTGCATTGGAGGTTTTACACCACAATAGTTTTTTAATCCTAATAAAATGCTTTTTTTTTTTTTTTTTTTTTTTAACATTCTTTATTTTTATTTTATTGGGAAAAAAGAACACAATACATAAAAACCACATAGATAGAACCAATAAAATCTCAGAGTAAGACAAAACTGAACAATGGTAAGTATGGGGAAACAAAGACCGGTGCATTGCATATATCACATCATAACACAAACAAAGAAGTTACTCGTGGTGTAGTTACAGGCAAATCAGCATCATCGGACAATCGGTGCTGCTGTCACCTGCCTTGGTGGGCACGGGGGCCGCAACCTGGCAGTAGCTTGCCGCACAACATCCTCACCTCTAGAGGCTCTGGAGAGGACCAAGCTGCTGCTTAGACCCTGTGCCCCGTGCACGTCCACCCACTGGGTTGGTGACACAGTGGGCTCACCACTTTGCCCTGTCGAGACACATGCCAACTTCCAGGGAGCTGAGCATAAAAGAGAAATATAGGAGATGCACACGCCCCATCCCACGCAAGACAACGAACAAAAAGGGAATGAGGAGAGGGCCAGATCCGGCAGCTCTGCGGGCTGTTGGGCACACTTGCTCTATTGGATTGAGATCTGAGGAATCGAGGTAACAAGTTCAGTTCTGATGCAGCGTTAGGTGTCCCTTAACCAATTGTCCATCCTTGGACCAGTTTTAGTAAGAGCTACCAACTGTGTGCCAGGAACTACCCACAAGACTTGATGTTGTGGAGATGCTCTGACCCAGTCACCTAGCCTTTAAAATGTGTTAAAGTCACTTAGTTCTTTACACTTGTCTATTGATTCTTATGCACTATCTATCAATTAACATTAAGAACTGGCTATTCACATGCTGTCTAAATATCCCACCACTTGACAGGTTGCATTTGAGGTGTTACACCACAATAGTTTTTTAATCCTAATAAAATGCTTTTTTTAAAATTTCTTTCACCTATATTTACCTAAACCTTTAGTGATTTAAAAAGTCCAACAAGAGTAGTCTTGTAACCTTAGTTACACAGCTGGCAGTCAACTAGAATGTTAGATCAAAGGATTTTGCAGACAAAGTATGAAATTGTATTATATTATTTCTCTAACTTTCTATTGTAATTTGTATAAAGCTTGGAATACGGCATCATTTAAGTTAATATTAGATTTAATTAAAAATTGAAAGCTTTTGGGATGTAATGTTTCTTTTGAAAGAGATGAATTCCAAACTCTTTATCGAGGATTGATTTCTCTAAAAAATAATTTTGCTTATGCACAAGAAGAATATAGAATTGTTGCTCCATTGAGTCTGACATTAACTAAAGGGTTTTTCTAGGGAACAGAGGAGAGAAAAAAAAACTGAGGTCGCAATTATGCCACAGGCAATCTTTAGTTTCATGCAGTGGTGGTTTTAATAAGTAGTTAGACCTGGAGAAACGATTGGATTTTTCATTAACCACTTTGATCAGTCATGGTACACATGAAGATCAGACAACCCTCTAAAACGAAAATGGTTACAACAGAAGAAACCTTTCAAATGTTAAATGCTTTTAAATTAGGCATGGGAAATGTTTAACTTTGTAATTTAAGAAAGCCTTAATGTCATAAATCACAAGTTAATATAACAGTTTACACAGTGACAAAGGATCAATCCACCCAAAACTGATACTCACAGTTTTTTACAAGTTGCTAGTGTAATTGGCTTCTTAAAAGAAGTATGGTTTAACCAAATTTCTTGGTACAGCAGCTTGCCTCATTCATGCTAAGATTGTCTCAAACCTTCAAGTGATTTTTAAATTTATTTTTTCTATACAGATAGCAGAATATTCAGTATTTGGTTGCGCCAGCCATATATTCCTTTTACTTTTTCTGTTCAAAATTTTTTTATATCAAAATAGTGTAGTGTATTCTGTAGCCTACAATAGGAATTGTAGAAAGTCACTATTAAAGTGATTTATAATATTTTACACTTAACTTGCAATATTTGTTGTGCTGAGCTTACATTTTTACAATATGATATTAATAACAACTTTTCAGGTACCAACATATATCAGCCAACTAGATCTTAGTCACATCTCCACAGAAATGCATATGCAGAAAACGTCATAAGTCATCAACGTCAGAACATAAAAATAAAAGACAGCAAATAATTTCCCACAATTTTAACACGTGGTTTGCCTTCCAGACATACAAGAGTCCCATTAGGTCCTGTGCTTAGATTCCTCAAATTTTCTTCATCTTTACACAGCATTTAAGACAATGGTTGTTTGGAACCTCTTTTTTCTCTGCATTTTACAGAATTATTTTGCTTCCTCAGGAGATTGGAATGTTAGAATGTTTTTTCCTCTCTTTAAACCTTCTTTCTCATAAATTGCACATACCAGGTATTAAATTACAAGATCCTTTCACATTGGTATAGGGTTCCCCAAACACAGCATTTTATTCATCCAGTGGTCTTAGGTCGTTGCTGGCAATGTACAGAAGGGACTGAATCTATTTTACACATTTTCCAGGATTGCCCAGGGATTAGATATTCTGGGAGAAAGGAACATCAGGTGTCCAAAAGTTTACTGATATGCATATCGCATTGACACCCAGGTCCTTCCTTCTGCATCCCAATGACCTTAAGCTCTGTAGGTTCAAATAATGGGCTGTACCTAAGGAGGACCTAACGTCTTCTAAAAGAGGTACACAAGTGGCACTCCTCCATTAATGGTTTTATTGGAAAGATTTTTTATTCTCAAGCGAATATTCCAGTTTACTGGCTTCTGGCATTGTTTAACCTTTCCTGACCGCAGTGCAGCGATACATCCATGACTTTTTCAAAATAAATTTGCTTTTTCTCACCTTGAAGTTTATCTTCCTCCCTTGTCCCTCTCATTTCCCTCTTAGTTACATAGTCAGCTAGGTTGAAAAATTACGTAAGTCCATCAAGTTCAAATACTAGGGAAATACATATATCTTAGATAAAAACCCAAGACATACTCATTCCAGAAGAGGGAAAAAAAACATGATTCAATTTGCTTCAATAGATCCCGTGAGGGAACTTTATTTTAAAATATTAATACCCAGTTAATTTATGTGCTTCTAGAAAAGCATACAGCTTTATCTTAAAGCAATCTGTAGAACTTGCTAAAACTACTTTCTGAGGGAGCCTATTCATTATTTCACAGACCTTACTGTGAAGAATCCCTTCCTTACCAGACACAAAGAGTGCCCCCTTTTTCTTTGTAATGATGTCAAAGTGAATAACGTGGAAGAGAGTTCGCTATATGGACCATTTGTAAAATTTATACAGGGTGATCATATCCCCCCTTAAATGTCCCTTCTCCAGGGAGAATAGATTCAGTTCAGCTAATATCTCCTCATAGCTGGGCTCCTCCATTTCTTTTATTAGTTTAGTTGCCCTTCTCTGCACGCTCTCCAATTCCACAATGTCCTTTTTGTGAACTGGTGCCCAAAACTGAACTGCATATTCCAGATGAAGTCTGACCAATGCTTTGTACAGGGGCAAAACCTGTAGAGCCTTTACCTCTTCTTCTTCACTTCTTCTTCTTGGTCATATTCCCATAAAAAAACAGAAAATGCTTTATTTGGATTTGGAGGTCACATTCTATTGTCTGAAGTTCACCCATACTTCGGTGTTAGGAGATGCCTATCGGGCAGGCAACCTTGTGCTGTGCACCACCACACCGTATCCCACACAGTTTATTATGTCCAGCGATGTCTCTTGCAGCAGCCCCTAGTTCCCTTTAGCCATGCAGCCTGATATCTACTTTCTCAGCATCCCCAGCACACACTCTGAGGCTGTGCACAGTTGAAGGGAATTTTATGAGCAGATTAGTCCCTGGCTCAATCCTGTACTGCCATTGGCTGCTGGGTCTTTGTAGCCTCTGCTCCCAGTTGCTAGTGCCTGTTGTAGCATTAAGATGGGCTAATTTGCTGCTGGTGTGTTAATTCCTAAGATTTACTGTTGCTGACCTTGTCTGTTTCTGACCCTGTGAGTGTATGCTGCCTGGATTAACCTTTTGCTCATGGCCCCGACTCTGCTTCTGTCTTGTCGTTGAAAACCTCGTCTGGTGGAATGATTACCTATCTTGTTTTTCCCTTTTTGAGAGAACCCCTCTGTTTTCTTGTTTTAAACATTAGCTCTTTACTCTCGTCTCCTCCTGGAATCTCCCAGGGACTAATCACATCATATCCAACACAGTTTATTATGTTCAGGGATGTCTGCCCGATAAGCATCTCCTAAAAGTATTGGTGAACTTCAGACTAGAGAATGTGACCTCCAAATCCAAAAAAAGCATTTTCCGTTTTTATATGGGAATATGATCCAGAAGAAGTGAAGAAGTAGAGGTAAAGACTCCTGTACAAAGCATTGGTCAGACCTCATCTGAAATATGCAGTTCAGTTTTGGGCACCGGTTCACAAAAAGGACATTGTCTTCCAACCTACTTTCTGTCTACCCTGTTTTTCTGTCTGAGGTTGAATTTAGTGGGTTCTCTATTATCTATTAGGTCTTCTTAAATACCCCAACACCAAGATCCTACTGTCATTTGTTCCAACTTGGTCCCCTTCTTGTAAGAATTTTGTGTGTCCTCATCAATTTTAGCATTTTTCATTTTTTCTTTTTAACATTAGGTAAAAAATTAAGAGAACGGTAAAACCAGAAAATGACCCAGGCAGGTTTGCAGACCCAGGAACGCAAATTCATCTAATAAATACAGCTAATGAGAGATTTATGAAACTATAGAGGGTTTAGCTCCTGAATTTGTCAGAGAATTTGTCCCCTGCTTCCTGTCTTATATCCTACTGACCCCTGCACTCTGCATTACACACTACTGACAATGGCCCCTAGGAAAAAAAGCTTTGTGGTACATATTAGGTTTCTATAAGAATAATTATATATATAACACAGTGATTCAGACTCTGGCTCACAACCAATAGATTTCCAAGGTCAGCTGTTTTACTGAATATAAATGGTAGTGATAAGTAAGTTATGTTGTTATTAATGTACCTGTAAATCTACCTGTATAGAGATCTGTATATTCCTAAGTCTCCTTTTCAAGCTGTATGCATATGGCTATAGTAACAAAAAGATTACATTATTGATATTCATAAATTTCTCAGAAGTGCATGCAGCCTGTGAGTAAATGAAGAGCTGCTTCCAAGACAAGCATTTAGCTTTTTGATAAATTCATTTTAAATAGGCCATACAGTTTAGCAAATAAAGCCAAGCTGATGCATTTTAATAAATAAAAAGGAGCCCTTTATTATATCATAACATATATTGCAAAGATTTCACCACCCCTTTTATTTATTAATTAATAAACGGGAAATAGGTAAAAATGTAAGGACATCTGTCCTAAATGTTTTTCCATTTCTTTATCAGAACAGGTACAATTGTTCACAGTTCAAAATGTAGCATGCTGTTTTTTGTCCATTTAAGCATATATCCTTTGCAGGTGTAATATATTAAACCCAAAGGGTTTATGAAATTTGCTTTTAAGGCATACAGGAAAGTAAAAATGTAGGAAATAATTCCTTAGAACAGATGTAATAAATAGTGTGTATAAAAGCATTTGTTGTTGATAAATTATGAATGCAATCCATGATATTATAAACTCTTAGTTATGTGAGCCCGCAGTAGATTGGGGACCTCTACTAGAAAGTCAGATAATAACCTTGCACTGCTTTGGAATTAAAATCAATCAGTCATTTTCTATCAGTAAATCCTAAAAAGTACACCCTGATGGTAATTTAGTGGAACAAGCAATTCGGATTTGCTCCACTAAAATGTTGCTTATCTGCTGAACATTTATAGAAGCTTCTCTCAACCTTTTTACCATTAGAGCAACCCTTAAAATATATTTCAGGTCTTAGGGAATCCCTTCTAAAAGTTATTATATCTATACTTCATAACATTATTAATCAGTGATTGTCAGTGAAAAAATGTTCATTTTAGTAAAAATCAAAGGGCACTATTCTCTTTGTTAGTGGTCAGTAGAAGAAGTGCCTTATTTTCTTGGTGGTCAGCTGCAAATCACCATTTTTCCATTAATGGTTAGTACCTGCTCACCTTCTACTGATAAAGGAACACCAGGGTTCTATGGTATCCTGGTTAGAAAGTTGATGTTTATATTATGTATGGATTTAAATAGCACAAATTATCTTTTTACCACCAAAATACTTATCTCATTTAAATGTAGAAATAAAGTTTGAAAGCTTATTAAAGTATATTTGTTTGCAGAATACTCTTTTTAGCACTAATTATTTTTGGTCCTTTTTGTTGTGTTAGATACAGTTTGGCCATTTTTGTGATTAAACGGGAATAAAATTGCCTGCAAATTTCTATATGTGTGTGCTACCAGCACATAAGAGGTCTATGTTTTAATTGGAACAAAATGATTGTTCAAATGAATCCAATAATCTATTTAAATGTATCTTAGATCAAACATTTAGATCAACCTAGTATCCTAATTGTACTGTACAGCCTAATTTGTGCCATCTGTAATATTTTTGAACTAATAGTTAGATGCTTTATGCTGTCTAAAGTATTAATTTTAGCAAAAACACATAAAAGGAACCCTTTGCAATCAAAGCATATTTGTTGTTAATAATATTGTATTTAACATCTAATTAGGAAATATGAAAACAATATATATCTGAGCAGAAGCATTCAATTATACAAATCATTTTCATTAAAAAAAAAAACATATTTTTTGTCTTTTATTTCCTTCAAGAGATAAAATACATTTTTCCACCCACTGGATCATGGGTTCATACCTGGTCTTAACTCCAGGTAACGCCTCAACTCCATAGCTTGACTCCAGCAGTTAATATTCAAGGGTTCCTACTTTTGCTTTTTAAAATGTGTATTCATGTATTGCAATACATATTTTACACAGAATACTTTGTACTTGTTTGCATTTGTATTTATGTAGATAAGGGTACACCAATGCACGTAGTGTAGCTGTCAACCTTAAGGTGGAAACTTCACAAAAAAAGATCGTCACTTTTACTGGGAATAAACCCTTGACCCCTCCACAAACCTAACCTGTGGCCAACTCCTTTCTTTTCTCTTTCGAGTTCTTCTTCACATGACTCGAATTTGCACTGGCAGGCTTGGGATCAGATGTTGTATGTTCCTGCAAATGTAAAAGAAAAACATACTGATCTCACTCCAGCATGTGAGATTGAACACTTTTATTTTAACATGGGAAAGCCCTTGATAATACATGCCCAATCTACGGCATGTGCAGAAGAAGCAGCCCACAGACTCCTGGAATATGTGATGCAAGCATAATAAGTGGGTTTCCTCTTCTGTATTTACTGCAGCGGTGGTAATGACGGAAAGGGAGGAGGCCTCTCCCCAAAAAATGGTAAAAAAGTATTAACCCATTTTTTTCATTTATATAAAAAGGACAGCCACTATTTTATATATTAATAAGAACGGTAGATAGGTCCCGTGAGCATTCAAATATTGAATAAGGCAAAGCTTTACGGCATGCTACGTACTCAACACAGATACCAGCCATCCATTTTTTAAACTCTTCCTTGCATGCGATTGGGTTGGGTATTGTTTGCAATTTAGGGTTTTATCTTGATCCAGCTAAATGATTTGTCCCTTGCAGACTGATAGTTAACCTTGCAAAGAGAATAGCCCAGGGGTATTGGAAATCAAAAAAATCAAGTACACTAAAAGCCATTTCAGATTTCAGCCAATTTGAATATTCACAGTCACAGGGTGTTTTCTGCACCCAGGTGTACAGCAGCAGTTTGGTGTGCATCTGGGACATGCCAGTTGCATGGTTTCACACTGGGGATGTAAAAGGGCTTTATTTCTTTTTTCTTTAGCCCCTGGGTAAATAAGACCCAGCCTTTGCCTCAGTCTTTCTCTACTTCGTTGGAAATCAGTGCTGCAATGTTTTATTTTATTTATTAACTGCCATTGGTGTTGTACAAGTGTGGTCTTCTGTTGAAGCCCATGAACAATTTAGCTATAAGAAGTTATGATTTCTTGTTACACCCCTGTGCACACCATATGCATTTCATGAACCTTATTTCATGAACCCATTCAGTATTTTAGGTACTGTGTTGGATACGTAGCAAACATAAATGTTTTTTTGCTCGTAAAAGTTTTAAAAACAAAAAAAATCATGCAATTCTATACACCTAAGAATGTTGACAAAAATTGGGGAGCATTGCTTTATGTGTATAATATGTTGAATATTTTTTATTCTGCTTTCTTTACAGAGGAACATGTGGTGTTTAAAACCAAATACAAAAGACAAACATATCCTAAATAACTGCCATACCTGTCTCCTGATTTTTGAATGGTATCCAAAAAGTCAAATGATTGCTTGCATTTAAATAAATAAAAGGGTCCAGCTTGATTAATTGTAAAGTGCAGGCCCTAAACAATAGTTAAAACAGCTGTCTACATCCAGATGGCAGTATAAAAGGAAGTACTTTATGACTTTGTCATTCAGAGGTGAATCAATAATTCAATTACATTTTTGCATTTTGTATTCTAGAAAAGGTCAAATGCTCTTATCAAAACTTTGACTGACCTTTGAAATGTGATCAGATAAAGTTCTGGATATAATGCTGTGCCTTGTTGACATTACATTACATTATATTTTCCTGAAAGAAATAAGTGACTCTTTAGTTTACCTCTTCCTGAATTATTTTCTCATTTTTTTAAGGTGATGTTTTTCAATAACATAAAATACAGTCACAATTTACCTAGTTTAGAGCTAATCATAGCAAAATCACAATTTTGTTGGCAGTTTAGAGATTTAACTGCAATCAGCCCAAATTTGTTCTTTCCAACTTTTTAATTGCCAAATTGTCAAACTATTGATAACTAAGAGATCACCTGAAAATACATTTCAACTTTAAATGATGTTCTGACTTGAGGAAACAAAATAAAACTCTGAATGGCAAGGTAGCCCCTGTTGACCTTACGAATTTACAGGCTTACCTTACAGAGGAAATCAGTGAATAGGGATCAGGGGGGCACCATCTGATCAGGGAGATTAAATCCCTCCTGTGGTAATCCAGGGGAAGGATCTCCATGTAAAAGTTCTGAAACCTGCTGCCCCCTGCAATGAGGCTTTAACATGTCGAGGGCCTGTGACATGTCTGTGACTGTCCTTAACTAACCAATGAACACCATGTGCAATTGAATTACATTTTCCTTTTGGCTGAAATTAAAGGTAGAACTTGCATTGTGCATCACAAAAAATATGGTGTTTACACAGGAGAAAAAGAATCACTAGAAGCTGGAAAAACTATTTTTTTTGGAAATAACATTTTTGCATGTCTCTTCTGCCTCATTTAAGAAAAAATAAATCTTGTAGCTACACTTGCCTGGAATCACCTATGCGAAGTCTCTTTGTTAGTACTTTCCTTCTTTCAGCTGTAAATCCATTTGTTATAATGCTTCAGCAGACTTCCATTTTACTTTTCTCTGCATGTTCACTCCAGGGATTACAGATATTTGAAGCAAGAGGTGAGAAAAAGAGTTCAATATATTTGCCAGGCATGTGTAGTTAAAGTGGACCTACCTATTATGCAAGGAATAAATTACCTTATTTTTTTAAAACAATGGTGACGCCTATCCCCTTCTGTTTTTTTCGCCATAGCAGTGAAGACAGAATGAGATTGCAGAGCCTCCTGGGATATCTATGTCACCCATCCCAGAAGGCTTCTGGCTTATTCTGCACATGCACCAAATTGGATGCTTGACATGGGTACCCAGGGCTTTTTCCTGAAATGGAAAAGAAAATGCCTATCTCACCCATGCGCAGGACGGGACCCAGCTCCAAAGGGATCAGGGGCCCTGTGAAAATGAAGATTAGTATTTTTAAAAACAATATTATCATCTTGTACAAATGTGCTTTACACTATTGTGGTTGGTTCACCCATACACAGTTAATGCACATTGGGAGCCCTTCAAAAACAAGTCAGCATAGACATCTCCCATAGTATGTCCTGTCAAGGTTTCAGCAACTTAGATTAGCTTTCCAAGCAACAGTTTGTTTTTGTGTTTGATTATTTATACAAACAGTCTAATATTTAAAAGCTGTTTCTACATATGATCTGAAATTTGAAAACACGAGGATTCCCCGTTGATAGGTAATACACAGTCCATAAAACAAGTGCTATTAAGCAATTATTACAATTTAGTGTAATATTGTTCCTAAAGCATGAGATAATGGTGGAATCACCAGGGTTTAAATAACTGTTTTTCAAACCTGAATGGCATTGATTAGATTTATTGAATTAAGAATTCCATGAGAAGTTTAAATTCTGTCAAGCTTTGCAGGTTTTCTCATCCCTGGGCTTTGTGGAATTAATTTACTGTGATGTCTTCTGTGTGAAATGAGACATACTGTGCAGCAGGTCAATATGTGAGTTCCTGTAGGGGGTTGGGAGATTTCTTTGGGATGTACTGGGGTCAAACAAGGATCCAGAAAACTATGTATTTTTCTTTAATTACTTGTCTGAGTATAGTATTGATTTTAGTATTATAGTAAAGTCGAGAAACTGCAAGAAGCTAATATTCATGTCTCCAGCTATTCTTTTATGTTATATTGCAAGTAATTGACAATGTTATATCCTAGAGAAATACTTTGTCTATATTTTAACATCCATAAAATGATTTAAAAGAAATATTAATTCAACAGTAATATAATGATGATGTATTTTAGACTTTCAGACCTTAGAATAGAGTGTGGTTAATGGTCAAAAGTTTGGGGTCTGCTTTCTTGCCTTAGTTAAATCTAATCCTTTTGCAGTGTATAAATTAAAGAAATTCTTTATTTGTTGTGGCTTGGATAGAATAACTGTCAATAAATTTACTCTAAAAATGACTCTAATGTATTCATGGCTAATACATATCAGCATGCTTAATGCTCTCCATTTGTAAGGCACTTTTAGCTATCCTTCATGTAAAGCACTATACGATTTTCTGAAGACATCTAAATTCATTCAGTTGATATTTTTATCACCGATTGTGTGATATATATTTGTCTAATCTAAATACTGCTTTAAAATCTTTGATTGGTATTTAAACAATGTTTAGAAATGAATTGATCTCAAGCACAACACAGCTTTCCGTCATCCGGAAGGTAAAGTTTGTGAATGTTGTTGAAATTTGTTGTGTCTAATTTTCCCATAATTTCCAATAATGTAATCATGACTACTATCAATATTAGTGATCAAAGTGAATCTTCTTCTCTTACTTCATGATGTCAAATTTGATTTCTTTCATCTTCAAAGACTTGAGAATGCCATGATTGGGCCATGAATCAAAGACCTTATAGTCAGTCCAAGAAGCATAAACAAAAGTTCATTACTTGTCAGTAATCAGTAGGTTAACTTGTTGGTAAGACTGCATAATATTGCAATTTAACAAATATCATAGTACTTTAAACATGTTCAAATACCTCCCATACATTACTGGTTTCATATAAAAGAACATTTTATATTAACATTTGTTATGTTACGGACCTGGCATTATATTTGCTTTGTTTAAAAAAAAAAAAAAAACTTGTTCTAGCTTTTTTTTTACCTAATCAATAAAGCTGATCTTTCTATTTTTTTTTTATTATTTTTCACTAGCATTTCAACAATTTTTTTCTGCCTCGTTGACTGCAAATGTTTCTTTCCAGATGTTCTTGGATTGCTTCTGATTAATACTGCATCCTTTGTATTGTATTTCATTAAAATATAAGTGTTCCCAGTTGCTATCAATTCCTCAAGCTCTTCTTCAGCATGAAATGTATAGGCCAAGCTCATGTTGTAGATGATTAGACCAAAAGCTGTGAAATTTTTCTTTTCCATAGACTCTCCAGTTCTTTTTGGCGCCTTTGGTGCCTTCATTCTACACATTCACCTATACGGAATTCTGGACCCATTTTATGTTCCCTAAAGATTCTTACAAAATTATCTTGTTTCCTGTGGTAGAAACAAGCACATCAGTTTGCACTTTTTTCTTTGAACCCTTTAAATCTTCTTATGCTGCTTCAAAGTTAATCTGAGCTTTGACCAATTATGTAACCTCCTTATAGTTATATGTATATATATATATATATATATATATATATATATATATTATATATAAGACATACATACATACAATTACATTTTTGATGAGTTTAGAATAAATGAAAATGAGTAGCTTACAGAGAGCCCTGACCTTAACCCCTAAACACCTTTGGGATGAATTTAAACTGTGATTGCAAGCCACGTCTTCTTATCTAAGATCAATACCTGTTTGTGCAGGTAATCACCACAAAAATCCTACATCCTGTGAAAAGATTTCCCAGAGTGGAGGTTTTTATAGCCCAAAAGAAAGAAAAGTAATTATTGATGCCTATGGTTTGGAGGTAGATCACCCAATAAGTTTAGATATCTATGAACTTTTAGCCATAAAGTATATATAAATATAATGTCTATGGAGGTAAAGATAGATAGATTTTTACCTGGGGTTTGAGGAAAAAAAATTAAGCATTGAATGGGACTAGCTTCACTGGGAATCCACACTATCAGGGTGGGCAGATTGCCAATCTGGTGGATGACTTTTTTCCAAGCTAGTAGTTAGGTAAGCTGGACTGTTCTTAGGGAGATTTTGTCAGTGTATAGTCAGAGAGCAACTGCTGGGCAAACCCAAATATTTTCAAACCTAGCCAAAAAGTTGAATTTTCGGTTGCTTTGCTGGACTATGCAGACACTTACCTTATTCGGGAGAAGAACTCTATGAGGTTTTATTGTATTGAAAGTATAAAGGTGGCAGTGCACCCTGAAATACAAACCGGTATCTAGAGTACTTCTGTACTTTAACCCCTGTGTTATATGTGTGTATAATAGATAGATATTCCCTATATATCTATCTATCTATCTATCTATCTATCTATCTATCTATCTATCTATCTATCTATCTATCGAGAGTGATACTCATTTGATGTAAATGTTGCCATTACAGAAAAGTCAGCAGCAAGTGGTGCATAATTTTTGACTTTCCACCTATCCAAGACAACACTAATTTACCATGAGATCTTTTCTGTAACAATTATTGAAGAGGATGTTTGGTTTTGAAAGTACCTGCACTGATTGTATGTCATTTTGGTGTCACACATGTAATGATAACTGCAGTGCATGTATGACATAATACAAGGAGCACAGCACACATTATTTCCGGTATTGTGGCTGACCTATTTTGCTGACCCGTTTTAAGTTTCTACTTCACTTACTTTTTCAGGATTTGACTAAAGGTATCTTAGATACCGTGACTTGCAGGTCTGCCAGCAGCCCTTCTTGCATGTGAAAGTCATGCTACTGCTTTACTAAAAAGGAAAGAAGAAAATTATTCCTTCCTTTTTATTTGTAGTAAGGAGTCATAAAAAGAATGCTATCACCCGCAGACAAGAAATTGAAAAAGTGTTGGATGCTCAAGGGAAAATATATAAAATTCACAGGGTCCCCTCATTTGATGTCACATGTATTATATTTTAGTATCCCTTGAGTTTTAGCACATTCCATTTAGCTTTTTAATATTCTCTTCACATATGCTATCTCAGAAATGAATGTTTGAATGCCATGTTTATTTTTCAATCAGTCAAAAAATCAATCTTTACTATTCATATTACTGTATTTATAAATGCAGAAGACCTATAATTCCTGCACATTTTTCATATCAAGATGTAAAATAAACCTAATCCAAGACACTGTGGTAAAAAAAGCTATATCCAAGCTTTTACAATGCAGCATTTGCAATGAATCTTGATTCACTACTTCAATTGTCTCTTGTTTGTAACCTGTATACCTATTAAAGTAAGATGAATCACTGACACTTTTCTATAGGGGGAAAAACAATAAACCTCACAGACCCCCCTGTCACAAATAAAATTATGTTCTAACATTTTTGTTAGTGTCAAAGCTTATCCATTATTTACTGACATTTGCCATTGTATTGGCCAACAAGGGTATCCATTATAATGACAGGCCAATAGGAATGTGTGGGTGGGCAAATGGGTAGGTTACAACACTAGGAGGTAGTCTCCTACTCTCATGTGGGAAAAGGGGTATTACTCCCCTAAAATGTTGTACTTTTCTGCCCCTACATCTTTTTTCCATTCCATAGACATGGCTCTCTCTCTTTCTCTTTCTTTTGCTTGTTGGCTTTCAAAGAAACAAATAACCCCTATGGTAGTACTTTGTGGAAATACCTTTTGCTTTGATTACAGCCTTAAATCTGTTGGGATACTTTTCTACCATCTAAATCTCTGCAATATTTGCCCCTTTTTATTAATAAAACAAGCTCAGTCAAATCGGATGTTGATTGATAGTGGGACCATAATTATTCTATTCTCAGCACACAATGTTGAACACACACGTAAAAAAAAGGATTGGAAGGAATGAATTGTAAATTAATAAAGTACTTTATGACTTGAACAATTTGACTGCTGCTCTGTGAAAATAAAATGAATTTAACTTAGCAAAACATAAAACAACATAACAGGATATGGATATATAACACATGGTAGCTACCATTGACTGCGGTCTTGCTCTGATAGAGGTCTCGATGGGAAGGGGGGTGGTGTGTCTGCACCACAATAATTGCAAAAATTGCATTGCAGTACAATAAATTATAACAGTCAATTAAAAAGTTGTTAAAAAAGCATCATTCTGTAAGATAATTGTTACCAACACCAATGCTAATCAGTAGTCATGGCTAGGGATAAGCGGGAAAAATTTCCTCGAACTTCCAATGGTTCCACAAAATTTCGGACTAGTTTCTCAAAACCATCTGGAAATCGAGGAAATTATAACGAGGATTCCCAGGATTCCCTGGGAATCCCCCTGTTTGCGATCCCTGGGGCACTAGAGGTTAATTAACCTCTAGTGCCAGGGATCGCACACTGTTCTCAACAAATGCAGCCATGGCATTCCAAGGAAAGCTTTCCTCAGCCAATCAGACAGCACTAGAAGTTTTGAATGGGGAGACTTGTCCCCATTACACCTCTAGTGCCGGGGATCCCACACTGAGCTGATCAATGAATGTAGCCGGCACTGCATTCATTGATCAGCACAGCCCGTGATCTTTTTTTTTGTTTTTGATCAGCGAATTTACACCGGCCATTCTCGCTTACAATTTTGGTAAGCGAGAACAGCCGAATTCGCCACGAGATCGAGTTTTAAAAACTCACTCGCTCATCCCTAGTCATGACACCCAAAGCCACAGGGTCAAAGAAAAGCTCATTGACTAGATAAGCCCAGAGGATGCACTATAAGTAATTTTATTAGGCCAGAGCCTTTGTACATTATGTCAGCCTCATATTACGGCTGCCTTTGGAACCTGGTGCAATGTTCTTCTGAATTTAGTTATCATGCAATTCCTGGAAAAAGGAGCAGCATCAGGTTTCTTAGTTATTCTATTCTCATAGCGTCACCATGGACAGCTGCCTGTGGTCCGTGCTATCACCAGTTTATGCTGTAAGGGCAAAGGGTTAGAGAAATACATTCAGATAAAAAGCCGGGAGATTAACATGTTAATCCCAATGTAAATACACCAGCAGAAAATCATTAAAGGAGCATCCCTGGGACATATTATCCTTTTTACAGTAGGTAAAGCAAACATTTATTTAAAAATGTACATATTTGGAGATAATGAAAGCTACAGCGTTTGTGGCCACATAGATGCCTAAACTATATAATATACCTATGCATAATAAATTATTTGAATATGCAGAAAACGATACTTAATATTAATTACATTTGTAAATTACTGTATAAGAAAATATAATGTACTTGCAGCTGCACTGCCATTCAAAAAAATGCAAATAAAAGTAAAATGCAAACAAAATAAAAAGATAAATCCCCATTATAAGAACAATTCAGTCCAGATTTAGCATATCATTTTTCATTGATTTCACAAAAAATAAAAAAAATCTTAAAAGATACTGTATATTCAGACAGCATCCACAAAAGTTCTACAATAAAAACAATGCATATTTATAAGTCAAGATGTGCATATATACATTGCCTTCTCAGCATACAAATTAAAAATATCATGACAATGACAAAAGAATTGGTTACATAATATTATGCTGCATTTTGTAACACTCTTACATAAGGCTGAAGGGTCTCAAAGGAATGAAATTAAAAGCATAAGCGGAAATAAACTAAATCAGGTTATATCCTACAAACCATGATACAATGTATGACAATCGGATTGCAATGTAACATTTGTTTACATTTACCCATCTGGTGAGAAAAACTCGGGGTTAATCATAATTGCAAAAGTTTTTACCCCGAACATGCTCGGGCTTAACGGCCAGGTGGGTAATATGTGTTTCAAGTATTTTTGTACATGCTAACCTTATACTATACTATCTTTCTGGGAGGATTGTCTTCTCCACTAAAGATGCTTGATTTTTAAAAATTTTGCAAATATCCCTTGTATTATTTGAATCACAAAAAAAATGCCTGCTTCTGGAAAGGGACCTGTTACCTCCACATAAGACTTCTGATGGCTGGATTTAACCTCCCTAGCGGTATTCCCGGGTGCTTGGGCTGAATTTTCCATATCAAAAGTGGTAACTTTGAGCCCCACTCAGGGTGGGATTTCCAGGGAGTTTAAAAGTCCTACTTGGTTTCCACATTCCAGCGGTGTCCTCCAGCGGTGCCTGCGGAGTCCTCCAGTGATGCTCGGCATCTTCTTCACCCGGCAATGCCCAGCTGGCAACTGCGTCCCCGGCGTGTGACTGTTGGGAACGTGAGGCCAGGGGATGTAGATGCCGACCAGGCATTTGCTTGCAAGTGTGTGGCTAGGTGGCGGGACCGTTGGGCTAGTAGGTGGGACCAGACGGGAAATTTTAAATACTAAGTATTTTTAAATGTACTGCTTTTGCATTTAAAAATACTTAGTATTCATACTGTCAGGGAGGTTAAGCCTCCGCAATTGTGCAAGTGCTTTTATGCATGCAGTACCATTATATCCTACAAAAAGAGGATTTAGGTATTATTACTGGTTTGTTCCATAAAAATTATCCATGTAAGCTGAAAGTTTATGTTGACACATTTAAAAGACACTAATAATTATGTTCTCTAATAATGGTAATGTGCTCCATTCACAAAGTTATTTTCTGGTAGGTCCAATAAAATTTGAAAGCTACACTTACATGTGCCTTAAATTGGCTTTAAATCTTTGTGGATTGAGTTGTTTGTCTTTAGTAAATCAGATTCTCAACACCACCATGTAAAAGCTGGAGGTAAAACTTGGTTAATACGGTCTCACAAACTATGGAGTTTATTTACTAAATTTAGGCTGTTCCCTTAGCAAAGTTAAATATCACTTACTGGGGCATATTTTACTTAGTGAGTAAAGTGAAGCCTCTTTGACTTCAGCCTTCCAATGATACACACACAAAAAAACTTTTTTATATATATATATTTATATTTTTTTAATATTCTAGCCTGTGATTATAGTATTCTTTTCCAGACCTTGAGTGTTCTTCACCAAGCGAGTTACTCCTTTTAAGGAAAGAACCCAAACTCCTTTAGGAAATCTACCCCAACTCTTTAAGCCTTATAAAGGTTGTTGAAAGGTATTCAAGCATAAGTAATAGATTGAATTTCACACTCAGGACTTTGTAAAGGCAAATGTCTAAATATATTGTATTTTAATATTAAGCAGGATTTACATAGCGTCAACATATTACACAGTGATGTACATTAAATAGGGTTGCAAATGACAGATGAATACAGACAGTGAGACAGGAGGAGAGGACCCTGCCCCAAAGAGCTTACTAATCTAGGAGTTGGGGGAAGTAACACACATAAGGAAGGGAGATATGTAGTGGTTGTAAATAGTGACAGTTTCAAAAGAAAAGAAAACATTTTTTTGCCTCTTTTAAGTGAGCAGAAATTAGGAGCAAGCCGAAAAGGATGAGAAAGACCATACCACAGAGTCGGGCGTCTCTAGAAGGCTTGGAACCGTACGTGTGATGAGGTTATGAGTGAGGAAGTCAGTAGCGAAGAGAGTGGCTTGGGGAGTATTTTTGTACCAGGTCAGAAAGGTAAGTGGGACAAGAACTGTGGAGGGATTTTAAGGCAAAGCACTGGAGCTTCAGTTTGATTCTCATGTGAAATGGAAGCCAATGAAGAGAACTACAAAGAGATGCAGCAGAAGAAGAGCGGTGGGAACGATGGATGAGTCTGGCTGCAGCATTCATGATAGATTGTAGAGGGGAGAGTCGGGATAGTGGAATACCAGAGAGGAGGAGGTTACAGTAGTCCAGACGAGAGATGATAAGAGCATGTACAAGGAGTTTGGTGGTCTCTGGGGACAGGTAGGGAAGGATATTGGAGATTTTGCGTAGGTGAAAGTGACAGGACCTGGAAATGTTCTGATAATGGGGGTGTAAATGAGAGGGCAGAGTCAAAAGTGATGCCAAGACTATGTGCCCGAGGGGAGGGCCAAATAACAGTGTTGTTAACAGTTAGAAATTTCAGAGGGAGATTTGGAATTTGAGGGGGGGAAGATGATGAGTTGATAAGTTCCTTGAGTACTATTGTAGTACTTGAGTAGTATTGTAGTATTAAAGGTTTCCCTTTCAGGACAATACTGTAACTCATAGTCAACATCACTTAACCGGAGAACATATGTGGAAAAATTATTTAGAGTAGGTTTATCCAACTCTAGTCCCCATGATTAGAATTTTCAAATATGTGTGGATCCAGGTACTCAAAAAATTGAGTTGTCTGGCATTGATTTAAAATGTGAAATAATTTGTTTTTTTTAAAAAATAAGTTCAACAATGTGTTTTTGGTACATCCCAACAGCATAACATTTAGTGTATAAATACTCAAAGAACCTTTTCATCTCTGTAACAATAGTCGAAGCCTGCTTACCAATTTAAAAAAACTCTTTTCTTTGTTATGTTCAAAGCCCTAGAATAAAAAGCAATTGTATCAATGCACCAGCTATTGACAAAGTAACTTTAAAAAGTGTAAATGTCACGTAGAGATAGAACACATAAGGTTGTGTTTTTTTTTAAACATAAAACACTAATACACTGGAGTTTAAAAATTATTCATTGCTTTGAATGTTTTCTTTATGAACTTTAAACCTTTTCTAGGATGTATTATTATCCAACTGTCAGTGAAAAGGTTTAGTGCCAGGGGTTTTCTCTTTCTGAAAAAATGTTGCCTATGATACTGTTTATTCTTGTGGACATGCATTTTTCTAATAGCTTTAGGTTCCTAATTCAAGTGAATTCTATCTGCTTCAAATGTGTACCCAAAATGCAGCACATTTTTGTTTGTGCAGCTTTAGCAATTTAATTTACACATATATTTTCCTTTCACAGTATTTACCAGCATGATATAGGTTTTCCTGTAAAACTTTATTAATTATGCATTTTATTCAACATAAATCCTGAACAGATTTATATCAGATAGAAATGATGTAGTATATGTTTGATCTTTACTAGATATCAATGCTATACGAGATACTGACTGAATTTATATTTGGCCTGTCTTTGTCAAATGGAACACACAAAGGTTTCTTTTAAACTGAACATTTGTTGGAATCACATCATAATGACATGCATGGTCCTATTAATGTAACTTTTCTATAACTAAAAACACTTTTACAATCGTTTGTAACCCTTTTAAAAAGTTATTTGTAGCAGCATATACTGGTGGTCAGTTGGATTGCAAAAGTTCAAGCTACTCACTAACCAGGAAGACTGTTGTCTGACCCTTTTTCAAAACATGGGCTTAACATTTTTAGCTTTTTGTAGTCACATATTCCATGGTATAAAAATATTTGAAGCCCATAAAGTATTATAAAGAGTATTTTGACAACTATATTGTTTGTTTAAGTTATTAAGCTACATACACAGCCTGGTATCGGACGACATTCTGAAGTGTATATGGTGGCCGTCAGATGCCGCTTATGCAGCCAACCCGGCGGATCCACAGCCGTCATTCATGCATCTTTCAATCTTTTGTCGTTGGAAAGGATCGTGAAAGATCATTTCCAATGACACAAGTCTGATATGTGTATGTAGTCTTACTCTATATACCAACCTGGTGAAATCTATCTAAAAAATCACAATAGGTCCTATTTGTACCACATCCCAAATAGACTGTTAAACCACCACCAAACTTAGGATTTATTTGTTACTTTTAAAGGATAATAGCAAGCGCTTTATTAATGCTTTTAGTAAATTAATGTTTAATTCCGTAGGAGTTGGTGTATAAATATATATGTGTATACCTTTAGTGAAGTCTTTTCCATATGATGCTCTCTTTTTGGAAACATCTCCCCCATTGTGTCTCTCATGTATGGCATTGAATATTCCTGCATGGTGGTGACCATATGGTGTATATGAAGTGATTAGTAGTTTGAGGTAAATATATCCTAAATCCTGTTTATGTATATGTGTAACAATTACCTTTTTTCGTTATTAGTAGGCAGCTGAAATCTAATCGCCTTAATTGGCAGATTCGCGCTCCCTATTGTGAAGTCTGGAATCCGGCTGGCAGTGAGGCGAGTGTACGCGCACACTCGAGTCCGGACCGCGGTAATCCGCAATCGATGGCCGCGCGTACTTTCGCGCTTCCAGCGAGCGCAGACTTTATTGATGAATCAGGGGCATTGACAGGTGTTTCTCCTGATGAAGCAGTTGTGAAACGTGTTATGGAACCCATGCTAAATGTATGCAATGTGTATACAAAATATGCTTATGGTCATGTATGTTTTTATGTAATTTTAAGATGTTGTAATAAAAAATATTTTTTGTAATTTTATGTACCTGATTTTAAAGTCCATGTATTATATTTGTTGGTGGTTTAACCTGTTAAAATCACAGTATACTGTATTGTAAGTAGATAAGTACATTAAAACACTGCTAAGTCCTTTTTGTCTGTATTCCTTATACTAGTTTTGTCTATTATATTCAAGATCAATCCACTCAGACCTGATGGGCAATCTGTATCTTCTGGGAATTACCAATAATTAGTCTCTGCTAGGAGAATCAAGACCGCATCTCAATGTGCTTCCCGGACAGATTAGTCTGCTTCTTCAGCAGTAAGGAGGCTTTTATTTCAAAGTCTGTGTACTGTCAACCATCCTCAGTGATACACAGGTCCAGGCTGCATCAACATCTACCTACATGTAAAAGTTCCCCAGGTAGGAGCAAAAAAGCACAACCACTAGAATGTCAAAAATACTCTTTATTCTAATTACGTATTTATGTTAAGATGATGTGGTACTGTTTATCACGTTAGTTCCTTTTTGAACTTTATTATTCTATGGGTATTATATTTTTATACAATTAGTTTTCAAGTTTTTCCTAATCCTACAAAACTGTATCAATGTGCTTCATTTACCTTTTGAAATTTGTTCTCCAACTGTTCAAAAATCTGAGCCACTTGTTCATTGCAGAATTAGCTGTACAAGCCTAATTAGGAGATTGACGGGTGGGATTATGGTAGGATTGCTGAATTATTCTTAGATCATCCACAAAAGTAGTCTCTTCTTCTTAGCTGTTTAGCCACGAGTCTTCTTTGCAGAGTTTCATTTTTCAAACCACACACAACCTATTTCCTTAATAAAGATTCCAAACAACTAACACGGTTACAGTCCACCGAAAATGCAATCTGTGTTCTATTTGTAAATAATATTTCTGAGATACTTTCATCTGGCAGCTGATTGCTTCTGTTAAAATGAAAATACCCTGGATTTTTCTAAAACTGATTCTTTAAGTTTGCAATTATTTTTTACAGTGGTCAGTAAACTGATTGAACAAGAACACAAGGGAGTGAATAATATAATCAGCCTTTTGGTGTTTGAAAACAAAGATGGTCTTCAAACATCAAATTGCACAATGAATCTCAGAAAAGCTATGCTGGTGTAGGAGTTGTCCCTACAATCTTTCTGTTTTCTGTGCTTCCTTTTTTTGCAAAAAACATTTGGATCCTGGCCTGATTGAACTCAGAAGTGTAAAATTTTTCCTAAGCTTTTAAAGAAAAAACAGCCAGTTTATTTGTTCATTCAGTGTTAATGTTTCTAAGACTGAATAAATATTTACAAAGGCAACTAATATGACATTTTAGGGTCAGTGGGTTTGGCTAAGATGTGGAAAGTTTCAGGGAAGAGTTTGACAGCGAAGAGTGTATCTGGCTGTCCATTGGACTTAGGTAAAATTCGGTTAAATATAAGTGTAAAATACTTGAAAATCTTCATAGACTATCTACTCCTTTTTTGTAATACTGCTACTTCTCTATATGCTGAGTATATGGTGCTGTTAAGTCTGAATTTCCTCTAGAGATGACCTCACAACTCATGCAAAAGCTAGTAAAACATCACCCAAACATTTGCAAAGAAAGGGTGATCCAAACTAGATTTCAAATTTCAAATCCATGCACACTTGACAAACGGTATATATATATATATATATATATATATATATATATATATATATATATATATATATATATATATATATATATATATATATATATAGAGGAGTTAAACTAGTTGGTGGGTAGTAAGCTTCTGCCATAATCAGCAAGTACGCACCATGCCCCTATTTATTGTACAATGCTGGGTAATATGTTGGCGCTATATAAATCTTGTTTATTATTATTAATAATAATATTAATAATATTAATGCCCTGCAGTAATAACTGGCCTAGGACTTCGTCCAGCTAAACACTACACTTTACAGTGACTGCCATACGATGTAGGGTCCACTTTAAGCTGGATTTTGTAAAATAGAGATAGAGTTATTACAGCATCATCTTTTGATATATAATCAATAAATACAGTTCTTGAAAATAATAATTGAAATACAAGTGACTGTGGGAATTCTCTTAGTAGATTCATAGATTTTGTTCCATAATACATTTTTTTTTCTTCTCATCTCTTCTATGTGGTCTTCTCCATGATTGTATGCCTTGCATTTAATTCTGAATGTGATGTTATACAAAGTAAATTGTATGGGTACAAGTTTGTCTATTGTAACAATACCAGCCTTTGCAAAGAATTCAATAGAAAGTTTAATATCACTAAAATGTTTCTGGAACATCATATTAAGTGGACAGATCATCTTTCCTACAAAAATCAAAGGACAAGGACATTTCTTAAGATAAAAACATAAATCTTGTTTCAGGTACATTAACCATTATTGATATAATATTTTTTATACAAGGATGGTAGAAATTATTTTTTATTTTTCAAATCCAATTACAAACTTTACAGTTAAAACACTGAAAGTAACTATTTTGTCTGACAATTAAAAGGTATTCTTTAGATACTGATCACTGGTCACAGCATACTTGGCTCCCCGTTTACATTCCGACTCTCTTGTGCATGTAATTGAGCACTGTGGTGGGTGAGAGGGATTTGCATGAAAAGCCAACCTTTTTAAAATGAGGGAACCCATAAAATATCTTTTAGGTCTTCTGGGAACCGCTCTTATGTTTACTAAATCTACAACTTACAGTGTGTTAGCGTGGTGGTCAATGGGAATAATGTCTCTCACAATGATGGCCAATGGGAAGGATGTCATCCTTACAGAGAGTCAAATGATCTTAGGTGTCAGTTAAACTGCAATGAAGTGCTTAAAAAGCTAATTGCTCAAGGAAAACCCTAGCCCTGTTTGAGGAACAATGATCTAAAGACAGAGGGCCTGATTTATTAAAGCTCTCCAAGACTGGAGAGGTTACACTTTTATCAGTAAACCTGGGTAAACTGATTAAACTGATTCTGTTTTTTAAAAAATGTGATATATTTTTGTGCCAACAGCATACAGTTTTTTGAAAAGATTACATTACATAACTTCTTAAATGAATAAATAATTACTGGTGTTTACACATGTAGGTGGTGAAACATTTTTATACAGTTATTTTGCTACTGTAATTTCAATTAACATTTCTCAAATTGCTACTTGTCGAATGTAGGCAACTGAAGCAAATATGCAAAGTTTTTCTTCTTAGTGATCACACATTCCTATTGTCCTATTGCATAATCTGTTATGTTCCTATAAAATACAAAGCTGAAATTTTAATAATTTAATTTATTACAGAACAAAGTTGCCATATAACGTGTTGCTTATAAAGAGCTCAGATAATATTGCTCTAAAATACTCGATGCAGAAAGACCAGTATTAGAGAAGCCAAATATATTGAAGGACCTCATTGTGTGATATGCAAAGGGAAAGAAAAAAGGCAGCTTGGAAATGGTGGCTCTCTTTAAATTTAAGATTTTGGCTGTGTAATTACCAATATTTGATGTAGCACACTAGTTTCTGTACTGTCTCTTTTGTGGTGACCACTTTTGTATGGCCAATATTTTTTTTTTATTATCTGTTGGATCCCACATCCCTATTACAGAGAATATATTTTGCTCCTGGTAGCATATATATGTGGCCTATTTCATTTTCCATATTTTTACTTTAAACCTTCGAAGTTTCAAAGTCTGTTTTAAGAGTTTCAGATCAAAGTGACGGCAAACCTAAAGTTTGGAAATGATTCATGTTCATAGTGACAAAAACAGAATTCTGAATTTGGAATATCATCAAATAACCTAACTACTCAGGAGTCACAAATTCTTTATATTTTTAAACTGGGTAAAAAGATAATCTGTGCATGGGTTTTATGGCGTAACTCACAGAGTTCTAAATTTCAATGTTTTTCCTAACTGGCCTTTCTTAAGTGTCTGATAATGTTTAGATATTTATCTAAATAAACTTTTACATGAAATATGTTTACTTGGATATATCTCTGTAGTTAAAACACTATGCCCAAGTTTCATGGAAATTACACAGCAATTATTTTAAAGTAATAAGTAAATGTATTTATTTTATTAAATTAGATTATATAGGTACTGTTTTATGAAAAAGATGAATATTTACATAAATAAAATAGTTAAGAAACATTCTAGGAATAACCCATTACAATATCATTATAAACATCAGATTGTTATACTGGTAAACATGTATTAGATTACTTATATAAATTACTCTCCATACTGTATGTTCCACAACTTTTAAAATAACTGGCTAACTGAACCCTATCATTTAATTTTGGGTAGACAATAGTAGCCTGAATTACCTTTAGAAAAGATTAGCTCTGTTAAGCTCCAATCCTCAAGGTTCAGAATCTGAACACATTTTTTGTATTTTTCCTACGACAGGAATCAATTTAGTAAGGTGTGGTTTATAATCAGCCAGAAAATGATTGGCCATATAAACATCACAGCCTGTATGTGGCCCTCTTAGTCTTTTTCTTCTTTGGTACAGGAAGAGGAGGGGACACATATCTGCTGCTGTCCCGTTCTTGAGCACAAGGGCTTCATGCCTGGGAAGGGCCATAGTTACAATGGTAGGGTGGAAGGACAATTTTTTATTTTTTTTTGTTCCCCCATACTTTTCAACATATGGGAAGGAGGTTACCTTGTGGGAGTGAATGACTAAGTCTCTTCACCCTGAAAAGTTCCCTTATGTCCTTTAGTTGAGAACAATGGCCTCTTTCACAGATCCAACTCCCAAGGAGGTTGTCTGCGTTTGTTGTGGGCACTGGGGCATAATAGTATCCCACTCATTCTCCCAAGCAAAAAAATGCAAATAGAGACAGTATACAAACACCATTGCAAACTTTGTTAAAATAAAGACTTAAACACATAGCTACTTTTTTTTAGAATAAAGTTTAATAATGTCCCAAAAAGTAAAATCATTGTCAATTACATCACAGCAAAGAATATCCACAGCAATCATGTCATCAAGTGATGTAAATCCATTGTCAATCAGAGTGATCCAGCAGCTACAGATATTTACTCACCATAGATTTATTACTAAATGACAAATCCCCTATGTTACACTGATGTCACTTCGCTATAATTAACCCAACTCCAAAATTGTAAAAAATACAAATTTACATTGCCTTATAAATTGGTAGCCGGGACTGGCCATATGTGCTCATGTAGCAAAGTAACTTGTAATAGCTAAATTTAACAAAAAGTAAACCAGTTCAGGGTTTAACATGTTGTGCATTTAGTTATGCTCTTCTGGACACCTAGGTTGTAATGAGTGGTTATTTGAGTGACTATTTCCTTTCTATCAGCTCAAACCAGTCAAGCCATTCTCCTCTAACCTCTGGAATCAACAAGGCAATGAGGACTGCTACAGACTTGATATGTTCTTTTTTTTTGGACAATACATGATTTCATAAACAAATGAGTTAAACATAATGTATGGCTTTTATTTATGATTTACACATGTAATTGTATTTTAAGTGATTGCTAACATATATTATGCATGCTGCTTGTGAACTTTAATTTAGCCCCACATCTCCTACAGGCAACATACTGTTATGATAAGTAGCATGTGGTGATTAATTATGTGGTATAATTACCAGGGAAGACCTTTCAAAACATTATTGTATAGGCATTTTACCAGCAGAAAATGTAGAAAAAAATAATAAAAAAAAAATACTTCCTAACTATAGCTTTGTTATAAATGAACAATATTATGACAGCTCTGGGCTTCTCTGTGGGCTAAATTTCAAAGATGGTTGGATGATCACAAACAGATACTATTTTCTAGTTTGAAACTGAAGGGAAAATACTAATTCCGAATTATTAGTTAACTGATGCTATTATGCTAAAGTGATTTCCACAGGGTGCAGATTAGTATTTGTAATAAAGACCTTAACAGTGCAAAGAGAACAGTGCCGCTAGCTGTAAATATGGCAGCCAATTAGAATGCACTTCAGTGAGGTCAGTATGGTAAAGATGGATCTTGGTTAGCATGCATCATATTGTTTATTTTATTATTCTGGTAATCAGCCTACATATCAAGCTTATTTTGTTGAGTGTTTGCATTCAGTATATTCATTACAGCATATTATTATTTATTACAGTATGATTATTTTACATTATGCAGAATCTAAAAATACATAAAAAGTTTTTTTAAGTGCAGATACCTGGCCAAAAAAGCTACCTCATGACAACAGATATTTTATAGAAACTTGTACAGTGCCAGGGCTTGGACCTTGTCTGCATTGAGATTTGAAAAATGGACATGCCACTGGAGATATGAAGCTGCTTTTCCAAAGAATGTTTAAAAGAAAAAAATGTTTTACTTTTATATGTTTGGGCATAAAACATCTTTACAATTGCTTGTTGACAAATGGAAGATGTTTCCAGCTTCGTTAGCACCTGCTTTGCCTATTTTGTAACAGAGATTGATAAAAACACATTGCTTTTTCCTAACAAATCCAAACACTGGAAAGATGATACGGTAGCTCCAAGCAAATTAATTATTTAGCATTTATGTGAACGAAAATTGCTTCTCTGTCCCTTAAGCTGAACCAGTTTGTGCAGGAACTTCTATTTCGAACTTAATAAATGTTATGAAGCTCTTCCCTTGGGAAAGTACAGTCTTGATATTTTATATTATTTTATATTCCAGTTTTTAGAATGTATGTACATTAAGTTCCTTTCTTTTTGCATGTTTATGCAAAACAATGTGTTATTTGTAAATGCAATATTACAATTTATTATCCATGGTGACTAATTAGATTTTTTGCAGGATTGGAAAAAGCTACTTTAGTGATTACAAAAAACAAATTATCTACACCTGTACTAGTTTTAGAAAGCATCACCAAACTGAATATCCCACGACCAACTGCCAAACAACTGGTACAAAAGTAAGGCATGGTGGGAACATTCACATGACCTCTCAATTACTGCAGCCTGGAGTGTAGTAATACAAAATATGAAGGTATATGCAGTAGACCATAACAGCATGACATATATATTGGTCAATTTTTTTTTCAAAAAGTAAATATTAAATGTGCCTTAAATACATAAAGTACCTGCATCTGTCTGGTAACAGAAAGGGGTCTGGAACATAAAGCTACTGGGGTAAAGAACTGTGTTTTTTGGACCAGGTAAAGCGATGGTCCAGGACAGTGTTACTCAACCAGGGTTTCTCCAGAGATTGTTAGGAGTTCCTTGAGCAGTTCTTGGTCATTTTAAGTGAAACCAATTATTTTTTTAATGATCACCATGCAAATATACTGTGAGCTGTGCTTATAGTAAATAATGAAGGGGTTCCCTAAAGATCTTAAAGTTATCAAAATCAAAATGTAAAGAATTTCCAAAATACATCTGAACTTTGATCATTAATGATGACAAGCACTGTCTACCATTAATATTTAATGATGGTATGTTGCCAGATAATTCAGTATTTTTGCATATGAAAATGTAGCAAAACATCAAACAATTTACATTCATCCAAAATCTGGCACATCGCCTTATAGTTTAGCTTTTGAGCCTTTTTAAAGTCCAGATAAAAGAAGTCTTATGCAATAAAATACAATGGCCTATCAACCGGTGAGTCTAATTTGCAGTGATGATAATAAAAACTCTTTTAATGATTTTTTAATTTGCATTTTGGAGGACCTATATTGTTAGATTTATTTATCTTAGGGTTTATATACTTGTAAAACTTTTTGTGATTTATTATCAGAACATTCGTAACAGCTTTAGACTTGTTGTAAGTTTTTATTACATTCCATATATTTCTTTAATGATTAAAGGAATAAAAAACATTCAGTGCTGAACACAGTCGTTCTTAGCAGTATTGTATATGTAATTAAAGCATATCCAACAACAGCTCCTAGAGAAACCTTGATAATCACATCTGGACTCAATCTATTAAAACAAAACGTAGAGGTTCCTTCACATAAATCTCATAATGATCTTGACCCTCCGAGGCATTATTTGATGATTCACTGAGCGGAAGAGCATATCCTAGAATTAAAGTTGCGTTTTAAATGTTGGAAGTTCCTGAATCAATATAATCCCAAATCTATATCAAAGCAAAAAGTTAAAGCCCTCTTACTCGCTGTAACAATGTGCGCACTGCAGTATTTTATCAGTTTATTACAATCAAACTTGTTCTCTCATCTCAAAGAATTAAATCTAGCAGTGGTAAATCAATCTGGAGGGTTCCATAGTGGTTTAGGTGTTATTGGAATTGGTAGTTATATTTTGACCTAACATTGAGCGACCTGCAGGAGATCAGTAGCTGCTATCTTTTTAGTGCAGCAACAGGACCCACTGGTCAATACCTAACAGGGAAGGCATCTTATCTTCACTCCGAATCCGAATTTCCTTACGATTTGTGGTAACGAATTGCAATTTTTCCTGAAATGGTGGCTACACGTATGAGGACTTTTGAGATTCCACTACGATCTCTGGGCACTACGGAGAATGAATGGGGACTTGAGTTTCTCTATCTAAAAATACAAGGCACTAAAGGGAATGAATGGGTACAAGTCCCAATTCATCCCGTGTAGTGCCCTGAGATCGTAGTAGAACTGCCGAGGTCATCTGCAGTTCAGTTTCACAATGTGACGTCACGTGCAAAACTGAACTGCAGTCCTCTGCAGTTCCACTACAATGTCCAGGAATTACAGGTGATGAATGGGGACTTCTCCCCATTCATCACCTGTAGTGCCCTGTATTTTTTTATTTTTAGAAACTCTATCTAAGAATAATTAGTAGAAGCACAGCACAGGAACAGTGATTGCTGTTGCAGCACTGTTCTATGTATTCTTAGATAGAGTTTCTCTATCTAAGAATACAGAGCACTACAGGTGATGAATGGGGACAAGTCCCCATTTATCACCTGTAATTCCTGGACATTGTACTGGAACTGCAGAGGGCTGTAGTTTAGTTTCCCACATGACGTTACATTGTGAAACTGAACTGCAGATGTCCTTGGCAGTTCTACTATGATCTACTATGATCTCAGGGCACTACACGGGAAGAATGGTGACCGTTTTTAATGCGATTCACCGCAAATAAATTTGTATCGAAGCAAATCTTTTCGAAAAATTCGGTGAACCTGGCCGAATCGAATTTGTGAAAAATTTGCTCATCTCTAATCACTATATGGAACTCCCTACCACAAAGAGCAGCATAGGCTCTGGATCATTGCAGTGGCTGGGAGCACTAGTCTTTGCAATGTAACAGTTTTAAGAGGGGATATCATTCACAAATTTATGGGGCTTCTCATTCTGATGAGTAGTAAATTAACATGCAAAACGGCCTTATCTAATAAAGATCAATTTACTGTCATGTAATTTTGCTAGCTGATATCCAATACACGAAATAACCTATATTTTTACAATGTCTTATTGTTTACACCTAAAATGTACTTACTCTCATTTTTACCTGCTTAGTTATTACACATGTTGTTTATTTTATTACTGTTCAATAAGCATTACTGAATATGTTTTTAATACAATACATAACGTAGCTTACATGCAAGGCCCAACAGGTTTCCAGCTTATGATAGAGTGTAACATATTTTGTTGCTAAATTATGGAGAAGATAAGCACGTTTAAAAAAATGGACTTGCTTATGACCCATGGTGTGGTACTCGGAAGCGAAAAAAACAAGAAAAGAAAAAACATTGCAGCCATATGTTGACCTGCCTTGGGCAACTATTTTTTTTTTTTTGACAGGAGTGTGTCTTTAGGTGCCTTACCTTTTTCAAGGTATGTAAAAGGCTAACTGTTTGCAAAGCATATGGGGCTAGATCCTCCTAACTTATTTTATAGAATAGTACATGCATGCAAATTTAAGACCCATATGAATTGTATGTTTCTGGCAGCTAAGTTATATGATCGAAAAAATCATGGATTTCACAGATCCAGATAGTTCATGGACAAGTACGAGGAAAATAATTTAGGAACATAACAAATTAGTGCACTAAAATTGTCATTTTAAATTGGGCAATTTGATTACAATTAAAAACTAAAGTTATTACTGTTCTAGTTGGATCCCACTTTAGATAATGCTCTCAATATTTAAAAGCCAGAACAACATAATGGGCCCCTGACAAGGATAAAGCACAAGGAATTACACTTATACCATTTATTTGAACACTTAGCATACTTTGAAGTGGAAAAGGTGTTATGGTTAACTACTGTTATGTTCTACACCATAATTGTAGCAAGCATCAAAAATAGCCAATAATATTGACACACATAATTTCAATCTTCCTAACACTTCTCCAATTATTTCTGGCAAATGAAGCAAGGAGAAAACCCATCATACTACCGAGACACATTTTGTGTTCTTTCTCAACATTTGGAATTTTTATGTTCCACTAACTTTTAAAACTCAAATATGTAGAAGCTTGATAAGAAATCTTTCTGAAGGAATAATATATTTCAAATGAAAGGCATAGTAAGATCAGTACAATTCAATAGTAAAGTGTAAAGGTTCAGGTAAAGTATGTTAAGAAAAATTATAATCAGTACTGGAACTTTAATGTGCTTAGATACCTTAACATGGACTTATTGGAACCCATATGGCTATTTCCGGCAGAAATCACTTTCATGAATAGAAAAGGTGATCCAACCTTGGCATCCAATAAAGCCTTTACACAACACCATAACCAAAACACAACCACAACATCAACATAGCTACTCTGTTAATAGTCACTAGCTAGCATTAGCTAGCTTTCAAATGAGCTATGCCCTTCCCTGCTCTATTCCGCTAGTGTGTGATACTACACAGTTACTTGGATGATGAGAACATTTATTAAGTGAAGGTCCTGCCAAGATTAATACTTTTTTCACACATTCAACTGCAGACATTAGGTGGGATTTATAGAAAGAAGTGTATGTGATATGTACCAGTCATTTATTAAAGGTAAATCAAATACTTTATTTAAAATACATGCACCAGGAACATTCATCTGCAGAAAATTCGGAGTTTTCAGCAACATGTTGCCATTTCAGTGAAATGTATTAAAATTAATAGAAAAAAATATAAAATTAAGGTAGTTTATAGTGTTTTTTTCTGGATACAACAAGCTTTACAAATCTCATGTGGGAAACAAAGATTTTTTTAACTATTTTGTGCTTAAACATAATTGTTCAACAGCCGCAATATTTTCAGTTTTAGAAAAATACAGGTAGCAAATATTTTTTAAACCTTGCAAGTAGGTGTTCACTTTAAATCATTAAAAGGTCCATTTCTACATATTTTCAGAGATTCACACAACTTTTACACATTTTTATTGGATTTATGTGTAAATATGTTTTCATTGAAGATCTTATTTATAGAACATGGCCCATAAGTACAAAACAATTGTCGTATTAACACAACAATAGACAAAGATAAGCCATATGTAATCATACATAGAATTTGTTGTGCAAATTAAACAATATGAATAATTTGAATGTATTTAAAAAAAGTACAATGGTAAAACATCAGAAAATTGTTGCAAAAGATACAGAAATTAAATTTTGCAAAGCAATCAAGAAGGGGGGATACATAAAGACATATTTGGGATAGGACAGTTGGGTACAATAATAATACATAAAATAGTTCATTATCAAGAGTCTTATCTGGCGTGGGTAAACTTACACAGTAAAAGGATCTGAGCCTATTCATTAAAGAAGAAATAGATAAGAACAGCCATATCCACCAACATTATTATTAACTAGTATTTATATAGCACCGATATATTTACAAAGTCCATAGTCATATCACTAACTTTCCCTAATGTCCCTACCTCAGTCATTTGTCATTTACACAGGCTAAGATCAATTTGGGGGAGGCCAGTAAACATAATGACATGTTTTGGGAGGAAACTGGAATACCTGGGGGAAACCCACGCAAACACAGGGAGAACATGCAAACTCCATGCAGATAGTGCCCCGACCAAGATTCGAACCCAGGACTATTGGTATTTGAATGATTGTTGGATGGTAAATGCTTGTTGGATGTTCTAAATCGGGAGGGCTAGTCAAGGGCTATTTATAAATCCTTGGGAGTTGTGTGAATAGCACAGTTTAAATGTTTTTGAGTTTAATGTGGATAATATGAAGATTGATATTCGGTGAACATTACGTGATCAAATAGTTTAAAAACTAGAGATGGGTAAATTTACTGAGAAATGTGCCACTTGGTAGCAAATTATGTAAATGCTGTGTAATGTGGTAAGGGGTAAGGGAAAAAAGCTGCATTTGCCCATCAACTTGAATCCAAGGTCGATTGACACAGGTCCTTAAAGTTAGTGTACAAACACACCACCAGCACCCAGTGGTTCGACATAATGGGCCTGGTTTATTAAAGCTCTCCAAGACTGGAAAGGATACATTTTCTTTAGTGAAACTGGGTGATCCAGCAAACCTGGATTGGATCTAGTCCAGGACTGAAAACATTTGCTAACAAATAGCAAATTACTTTTAGTAAACCCATTCCAGGTTTGCTGGATCACCCAGTTTAACTAATGAAAGTGCATCCCATTCTTGGAGAGCTTTAATAAATCAGGCTCAATGTGCATATATCCTGATCATCTGCAAGTGGAATACACTGCAAATCTAGCAGAATATGTCCATTAACATGAATCAAAAGCCCATTGACACAAGACGCCCTTAAGAAAGGTGTAAACCATCCACTGAAAATAATAATATGCAACATGATATTTTACAGGCTGCTCCCTGGAATTTTATAAAGCAGACAGGACCCCTTTAAAGGTAACAGCTCCAACAGCTCCACCTGAGAATGGACAGGGTGCATCTGCAAAAGCTAAAGTCAAATCTCATTATCAACAAAATAACAGAACTCCACTGTAGACATTGCTTCATACATTAAAAAAAAGCCCTTCTGTGGGTCTCATGGCAAAAATGTTACATGTAAAATGTACCTAAAATTACTTTTTATAGTATTAAATGTATTATTAAATGTTTTTTTAATAAGGGACAAGAGATGTCCCTTCTACTATACCATAACATTACCTGTCTGATCACAATTTTTTTAAATTCACTCACGTCTCCCATATTATCGTATGAGCATGGAAGTTCTTATAGTCCTAGCAGCTAGAGGGGATGCTGGGATACCCAAAATCATCATGGAATGATATGTTGCCTGACCGCAAATTTTTAAACAGGAACTTTAGTTCCTGATTGAAATGAAAAGCAAAAAAAAGTCATGGATATAAAAGTCATAGGAACTCTCACAAAGTAAGGAATTACATCATACAACTGAACTCTAATTTTCCATCAACTACATTGAGGAGATAAGAAAAACAGATCTATGTTCATTAATTCAGTGATAAAAATATTCTCCAAGGATACCAGAGCATCAATTAAAGAAAATTAAACCGATTTACTGAACTATTTAAGCTGGAATGTACTGTAAGGTATTGCTTTGAACTTCTACCTTGTTTTTGCAAATCATTAAAATATATATATTCCAAAATACTATATTTCTGTAAAAAAGCTGAGATTTACACTTGAAAAGTATATGTAAATATCTAATCCCCAAACAAGTTAAAGTATGTTAAAGTAGTTGAATTTAGTTTATAGCTTAACCATAAAAAGCTGAATTTTTGTGTTAAAATCTTTAAATATTTAAATCTTTTAATACCAAATAAAAATAATGAATGATCTGGCTCTCCTGGAAGCATTTACAGTCTGAATGTGGAGATAATGAAAAACACTGCATATTAGTGCCCCATCAGTGCATGCTCATTTTAACCATTTTAGGTACTTATTTTTATAAAGGATTCTGTTCATAGAAGGTTTATTAGTGTAGCAATCCATTTAAATAGAGGGAACATTTTGACTGAAATTCTGAATAAATTGCCTAGCACACAAGGTTGCTATCACTCTCTTATAAACTGGGCATGAAGAATTGGCAATCTTTTATTTCACTGAAACTTTGATATAAATTTTCTCCATAATCTTTTGAACACAGATGGCATTACTTTGGTACAAATCAGATTGGATAAATATATGTACAAACTGCCCTGGTCTGTTCTAAGGAGAAGGGACAATGAGCGAGCTGCACCCACTGCGCTCTCCTCCCCTCATTTCTTTTGCGATTTTTCTCTTAATCGTTCGTAGGTCTGCCAGGACAGATCCATGAGCGGCATCGGACAGCTTCTGTACACGTTAGAATCTCATCTGAGACAAGCCCTGCATCTCACGTGTGTACATAGCTTTATGTGTTCTTAAAAGGTAAAATAAATTCAACAAATACAATAAGTTTCCTTGAAAAATTATTCCAAGTAGTGCTGGTTAAAAGACAAAATAAAAAATACAGTTTAGCAAATAAACAACCTCATTCTAGTATACAAAAAAAATAAAAAACTTAACAGTTAAGGGCCCATATTTTCTTGGTGGAATAAATAGAAATAGAAAGTAGTGTTATAATTTTTCTTGATGACACAATTATGTAAAGTAATTTAAACTCAGCAGGATACTGATGTGTTACAGATGAAGCTTAACAATGGCAAAATGAACTGTTAATTGGCAAGTGAAATTTAATAATAAAAGATGTAATTGTGAAACTAGGCCATGGTAATAATAAGTAATGCCAGTGCAATACATGAAATATAGGATCCCTGAAATGGCTGGCTTAGGAACTTAGGTTCCATTTTGTCACCCTGAAATCCCACCAGTGGGCCTGAAGAACTATTTAGCTCCCTCCAAACTTTACCGCTATGTTCCCTTGCCTTAATGCAGTATTTGCCGCAAACACCTGTAATATTTGGGATCCTCAGTATGCAATACTAACAGTGCATAAATTATTTATATCTTTTTTACAAGTACCGTTGGACTAAAGTTTTAAATACAACCATCCATGTAATAGAGACATGTTTGAAGTCTTGCCAATATGCTAACCATGGCTGCCTCCACATATACAGTAAAGAAATTAGTGTAGCGATAAAGGACACATATTGTGTTGTTTTTGGGATAACAAATAAACAAAATAAAACTGAAATAAAATAAAAAAGAATGCAGCTGCTGGTAACCTGCAGTATATTGAATTCTTCTTCATATTCTGCATGTCTGTTCCAGTCCAGTGACACAGAAACAACTGAAGTAAGTGTGCAAGAAAACCCATTTATGATAAACCAGGATAAGTCATATCTGGGAGTTCGGATAGTTTGTATCTGTTAACATGACTATAACTACTTTGTCTATTTTTTTTACGTTAGCTGTTCCTTTACTACCAGAATCCTGATGATTGTTTTTCTTAAATTGCTTGTGAGCATCGACTTCTGTGTAATTAATGTCATTTAATTCTCTTTATGACATCATGGTGGTCACATGTCCTTAACATGAGGCATTATGCTAATAAAATTCTAATATGCATGGTGAGATGAGGTTGACAGCCAGGTAACTAGCTATTTTGGTGGTCATCCACACAACAATATATTTCTCTCAAGATAGCTTAACCCTAAAACAAATTAGAAATTTAAATATTCTTCTTCTTAAAACCCTAAATTATGTATATTTTCTCTCCCTCGCCTTCTCTCTTTCTATATATATATATATATATATATATATATATATATATATTGTGACACCAATGCAGGATTGGTGGTGGAAGGGAAGTATATTTGCCCAGGATTCCTCTCCTATGTGATGTAGCAGGTGGAAGACTCTCACCTGCGAGGTAATTAATGAAGAAGCACTAAGGGTGGGGATATAACAGAGCCAGGAGCTCAGTCAGTCTCTCTCTGCCTGTGGACACAGAAAGTTGGTCTGTGTGAATGAACTCAAACCTGAGTAAAAGGTTGCTGAAAGTTTTGTTTAGAGCTGGAGGGAGAAGCCCTCCAGCTGATAGACAGGAACGTCGGATGTATAGTAAGTGCCGGACAGGCAAGGTTTTCTTTTGCTGTTTTGTTATTTTATCTGCAACCTTAAAATAAACCTGGCTACAAGTCAGCTTAACCCTTATACCTCAGTGTTTGATCTGAATTGGATGAACCAGACAAGTGGCCTTTGACCCCAGCAAAGGCGATCCTGAGCTTAAACCCCTCATAAGTGGTGGAGGATGTGGGCACCACATTGAAGTCTGAAAATGGATGACGTGGTAAAGGTCCTGATACAGTCTACGGCAGTCCAGCAGGAGGCAACCAGAGAACAACAGTGCACAAATGCAATCCAGTAAGAAGCCAATCGCTTACTGTCTGCACAGCTAACCACCCTGAGATAGGCCACGAATGAAAAACACCAAGTCTTGCAGGAAGTGGTGCAGCTTGTGGATCTGGTGGAGCGATACTCTGCAGCTGAGGATTGTCTAAATAACTCTCAGTCCTCAACACCATGGATTCCAACAGGTCCTGGTAAGACTGTTCTGGGGCTTAAGGGAGCTGGGAGAAATGTGAAGACTTTTAGTAAAGAAGATAGTGAATTAAAAGTGAATGGTCAAAGTGTGACTGCGCTGCTATACTCAGGGAGTGTAGTAACTCTGGTGGAAGCAGGCCTCATAGGCCCCTCTGACAGTAATTCAGATATGTTCTCTGTGACTTGTGTGCATGGGGATAAATGTGAATACCAGACAACCTTTGCTTATATTACAACTCCCTATGGGTCAGTGCTTCATAAAGTTGGATTAGACCCAGCACTAAGGCATGAGGTTATTCTTGGGAGAGATTTTCCACATTTTTGGAAATTATGGGAGTCCAAGTTGGAACTAAAAAGAGTTGCACTGCAGATATTGACAGCCTCCTATATAGGCCCAGAACCATTAGAGGATTCCTCATTAGGAGAGGTAGTTGAGGTATTGGGAGATAGCTCCACCCCTTTTACATTTTCTGCTGGAGACCTAGATGAGTCCGTGTCAGAGACTGAGAATGAAGAGGACAGAGTTAGTTTGAAAGTTAGCTGCCTCAGCTCCACAGGCAAAGAACAGTGAGATTGAAAGTGATAGGGAAAAGTTTGAGGCTAGACCTGTGCTTGAACCTGAAAAGGAAGTAAAGGAAAGGCCTGCTAGTAAATCAAGAAACTCCAGTAGAAGTAAACATAGGTATAGGGGAGGTAGTAGGGAAAGAGAAAAGGCAAGAAGTAGAAGTTGATAAGGACAGGATTTCAGCAGTCATGCCAATGATTAAGGAACATATGGAACGGGCTCAAGGAGTACAGGAAATGATTTGTGATAAGGGGAAATGGGCCAAGCAGCAAGAAGGTGAAAATAAAGAAGATGGTGATGAGTCTAAAGAAGAGAAAATTGCCAGTCTTGTTTCAGATGCAGCTTGTGAGAAACCAGAGGAATCCAAAGATGATGTCCCAATTACAGTTGTCTCAGGTGAAGAAGTGCATGCTGAAATAAGTGTCCCTGTCTCATGTGCAGTAAAGGCTATAGAAAGTATTGTCATGTTAACAGAGATTGGAGTTGAAGAAAGTATTCCTGTAGTGACTGACAAGGATACTTCCAGGCTGACTGAGGGGGAAGCAGATGAGGGTGTTCCTATATCCTCTGAGATGGAAGCTGCTGAATGTGTGCCTGTGTTAGCTAGGGAAAAGTTTCCTTTTTTTGAAGTCCAAGCTTATGGAGGGGATCCTGTTTCAACTGAGACAAAAGAACAGCCTGAAGGGCAGGATGAAGAACCTGAGCCAATGGTAGTTGAGGAAGGAGATGTTGAATCTGATGATAAAGAGAATGAAGGGGCAAAAGAGAAAGAGGAAGAAGTTGGCACTCTGCAATGGGGCTTGGCCTACCAGTACAGTAGCAAGCACGATAGTGCCATATCTCGCTTCACACAGTCTACTGAAGTCCTAGAGAAAAGAGGGCTCTACTTCAAGAGCAGTTGGAAAAAGCTGTCCCTGTTTCCCAAAAAGGTGCAGGAAGAGTTTCATAAATTAAGCGAAGTAAAGATTGGAAAAGCTGTCCCTGTTTGCAAAAAGGTGCGGGAATAGTGTCGTAAATTAAGCCAAGTAAAGAGGGAAGAAACCATCATTGTTGTGCCTGATGAACAGGATACTCAGAAGCAGGTTGGGGAAGGCGTTGCTACCTCAGTGGAAGGGAAGGCTGAAAACACGCTTGGAAATAGGAAGCCTCCAAAACAGACAAAAGTTAAAAAGAAAAGTGTGAAGAAAACTTTACAATGGGATCAGTGCAGTTATACTTGTCCCAGAAGCTCAAAACTTGTCACCAGCAGAGGTACATAAGAACTCGTTCTGGGGACAAGCTATATGAATGCTATGTCTGACATGTTCAGTTCACACAGGGTGGTATAAGGAAAATGCACATACTGCGAAAGCCAAGTGACAAGAGTGTAGCTACTGCCTCAGAGGCTGTTGTTGGCGCTAAAGATGCGGTGATTCCCAGTATACTTTGAGTGGTTGATAAGACCAAGAGAGCAGTGTATGGCAGTGAGGAGATGACCAAACCTGTTGTAAATGGAAGCATCAACACTGTGCTTGGGAGTCGTGCGGTGTGCAAAATGAGCAGTGGTGTTGATACTGCTCTTACAAAGTTTGTTAGTGGTGTGTTGGCTAGAAAAGGAAAGACAGACAGCAGGTCTCTCAGAACTGAGGGTTTTTTCTGAAAAGCCCTGGGAGACACACCTACTCAAAGTACAGTCAGTGATGGATGATTTGAGGAGAGCAGGGTTGACTGCGAACCCCAAGAAATGTAGCATTGGTGTAGAAGAAGCCAAGTACTTGGGTTACATTATTGGGAGAGGTGTAGTCAAGCCCCATATTGCCAAGATTGAAGCCATACAAAACTGGCCCCAGACTGAAAATAAGAAACAAGTGAAGGCATTCCTGGGGATTACTGGCTATTATAGATGCTTCATACCCAATATGGCAGCCATAGCAGTTCCCTTAACTGATCTCACCAAGGGAAAGAGGGTCAGTGATGATAAAATGAAATGATGAAGCAGAGGAGGTGTTTCAGACTCTAAAGCAGGCTCTTTGTTCCCAACCAGTATTGAAGAACCCTGACTTTGTGGTACAGACAGATGTTTCTAACTCAGGAATTTCACAGAATATTAAGAGAGAGGAGCATCCAGTGCTTTACTTGAGTCTGAAACTAAATAAGGATGAGAGAAACTACACAGTGGTAGAGAAGGAGTGTTTGGCGATCAAGTGGGCTTTAGAATCACTCAAATATTACTTGTTGGGTCGGAAGTTTCGGTTAATCACTGGTCATGCCCCTCCGAAGTGGATGAACCTGAGCCGAGAGAAAAATAGTGGTTTGCTTGAGAGCCGAGAGAAAAAATTCCAGGTTTGCTTGATCACCTATCTTCACTAGTGAAAGTGTATTCTCTCCAGCCTTGGAGAGCTTCAATAAGTCAGGCCCAGTCTCTCTCTGCCTGGGGACACAGAAAGTTGGTCTGTGTGAATGAACTCAAACCTGAGTAAAAAGTTGCTGAAAGTTTTGTTTAGAGCTGGAGGGAGAAGCCGTCCAACGTATAGACAGGAAGGTCGGATGTATAGTGCCGGACAGGCAAGGTTTTCTTTATCTGCAACCTTCAAATAAACCTGGCTAAAAGTCAGCTTAACCCTTATACCTCAGTGTGTGTGATCTGAATTGAATGAACCAGACAAGTGGCCTTTGACCCCAGCAAAGGTGATCCTGAGCTTAAACCCCTGACAAAATATATATATATATATATATATATATATATATATATATACCACCACCATACTACCACAATTAGGAAATGAAAAAAAAAAGTACAATTTTAGTGGTTTTCACAGTGTAATTACTAAATAAAATACTTTGAAGTAAAGAAATGGTTTGAACAAAAAATCAAATCAATCCTTTGTAAACCTTTGAGTGGATTTTGATTTTTTACCTTTAATTTTTATGAGGTTAGAAAGCTGGCAATTCATTCTTTTATTCTTAGGTAAACGACATTAAATTGACAGCTCTACTTTGTATACATTTGATGTGCACACACCAATCTATTTTATTGGAGCTCTGAAGTTGTGTTAACCCATAACCTTGACATTTTCAATGGATGCACTAATGGTTCCATATGGAGATTCATCATTTTTTGTTTTATTCAGTTTTTCACAGCTGGGGCTTCACTGAGACCTGTAAACCGGCAGTCAATATTTTAGCCTGGAATAAAGGTGTTATTGTAACTACACTGACTTCTTTCACATTTACCAGTATGTTTAAATGATTTCTTAACGTATAAAATATTGCTAATAGGCCAATTTACAGTCCCCATCAAGTTCAAAGAACACGGTAAACAACAATGCAATACAAATGTGGAAAAATGTTGCCTCTGTCAATACATGCCAATATTATATTATACATTAACATATATATGTAAGACAACTTCTACTTTACTTTTCAGGGCTGTTAATATAAACATTTCCTTTTAATTTTTTATCACACTCAACAACAGAAATGCTACAATTTATTGTTCTAAATAATTCAGTATTGTGCCAAGCAAATATAAAATTGAATTGTTAATGGAATTGTTCAGGTGTCTTAGTCGCTAATGTTCAATTTCAGGTGACCCGCTTACAGAATAAAAAGGATTCAATTATTGCTTCTTAGACTTTCACCTGGAGATTACAGCACTAGGAAAGCTTTCATCTCTTCTAAATAGTGGAAAATTACAATTAACATAATACAATGATGCAGGTGTTACTTATAAAAATAACCTGCAAACACTTCAAGGCTTTTTCTATGATTATTATGTATTATGTTACATTAACATTTGTCTTTCTTTCATTAACCTTCCTAGAAATTCAAATCCTCTGTCCCACTAAGCACTTTCAGCATTTGGCCCTACTGTTTACCAGGGCAATAGTTCATCATTGAAGGCACTTTCCATTAAAGGTATTGGTCTTCATATAATTCATTCATTGATCTTGTTTGTCTTTTCTTTTCCACTACATGCCAGAAGAATATATTACAAATTATTGTGTATGTATGTATCAAGTTTGTTTAGTCCTGATGGACAGGTCCACTTTCTAACTATTATGGTTTACCAGTTCTGTCAAGTGCAGTGCTATAAATCTAGTGCCAAGGTTTGACTTTTTAGAGCCAATCTGTCAGTTTGGGATTTAAAATTTAGCAGCTTTCGGTTGTTGATGAGGAAACCAACAAATGGATTGCTATATAAACACAATGAAAGTGAATAAAACCTTGAAAGTGAAGGTATGCTTCAATCTTTTTTTGGTCAGAGGTTCATATAACATGAGAACCTGTGTAGTTGCCGTCTCTTGGGTGCACAGCAAACTGCTGCTGTTCCCCTGAGAGTTGCAAACCACACCACAGGTAAATAGATTTGCACAAGGCTGTGGTGCAAAACTTCAAACAGCAATCATGTGGGCAAAATTAACATTTGCTTTTGGGAACCACACTATGATCTGCCAGGACTGTGTGTAAAAAATACTTCTGTCTTCAATGGGAACAGATAGGACTGCAGTCAAGCTAGTGACAGAACACTGTGGCTGACCACAGATCTGACATGTTCTTTGAACTCTAGTAAAACCGGTAATTAAAGGGAGTTCATTTAACACATCACTCACACCATTCCAAAATATTTAATTAGTGCTGGTAAAAAAGGAAAATGGAAAGAGGAGAGAGTAAAAAAGGAAAGAGGAAAATGTACTTACCTTCCCCATGAATCCTTACTGCAGTGCCTATGGGTGACAGGTATGGGTGACACTATGATCCTTCTGACAATGTCCTAAGAACAACAAGAATCTTAAAAAGTTGCCAATTCAAAAATAAATCTGTTTTTTAAACTTTTCTCTTTTTTTGTAATGGGGAATAAGGGCTAGTATATAAAGTGGACCTTGTATTTTAGGTCAAACTCAGATTTAAAAGAAAAGAAAGTAACAAACTGTCATGTAGTAACATTGGTTACTCTTTTCCCAGATAGTTAGAATTACCCCAAAGTAAAGTCAGCTACAAACTACAAATATTAAAAAAAAACAAAATGCTGGCAATTTGAACACAGTGGCAGTTGAAAGCCTCTGCGTACAGGAGAGGGCAGCGTGACATACCCTCTCATTGACTTAAAGAGAGGCCCGTAGCCGTAAGAAATTGGGAGCAGGGCCCACATGACAGACTGTGAGACGGAAGGCAAGGATTCAGTGCATGGTAAAGTGGTGGATTTTGGTGGGGGGATCTTATTTGGTGGGGTTTACCCCTTTATGGTGAATGGATGATTATGGCTCCTGAGGCTGTGCTGGGTGGCTAGGGTCCAAGGTGGAGATGTTGGAAGAGTTAAATTCCTTTTGGGTGCGGATTTTGCCTTCTGAGACCTGCAGCCTGGTTGTTTGGCTGTATAACTGGGTGATTGGATTTTGATAACATTATGGACATTGTTGTTATAGTTATGTAATATTAAAGGGGGGGGGGGGTTGTTAGTTAATTAGGTTATATTTATTAGGGGTGGTATGTTATGTTAATGTATTGGATATTTGTTTGTTATTTACTTGAATGAATAATTGATTTATTTTGGTTAATAAATGGCTGCTTGCCAGCCAATTTAAGTCCAAGATTGGTGTTTGTGTATTGAATGGTGGGAGGGTGGTTTTTAAGCAGGTGGGGGGTCGGGGGGAGGCAGAGGATTCTGAAGGTAGGGGTAAGGGGAGTGCTAGAAGGTCTGAGCTACCCTGGTCATGCATACTATCCTTGATGCACCATCAGATGATTTTTTCCCACCTTTTCTTTGGCGTGTGGAAGAGGGAATTAAAATCTCCTTCACTTTAGAACAGAAGAATAGGATTATTGAATTGACCTATATATATTTTTTGGGTAGTAAGAATTAGGTGGTATTATTCACCGGTACAACTACAAAAAATTTATTCTCTGCCTGGCACTTGTTAGAGGTAAGGACAAGATGGAGTATTGCAGCCCTTCTAGTAGGGGGTTTGGGAAATAGTACCAAAGTTCATGGATCACCATGAACAGATGGCTATCAGACCACTAAAACCATATGGAAGATCAGTTGAATGGAACCACCCTCGCCCTTTGGTTCCAACGAATAAATGAGACCTCACTTCCAGTATTCATGGTACTGAGGAGAGGTTCCACACTACTTAGGAGAGGTTCCACACTATTTAGTTTTGTTGATTGCAGTTTTAAAACTCCAAGGAATATAGGGCATACATGTATCCTGGGAGGTCACATGCGGTTTAAAATTTTTGTCCATTGGATGGTCATATGCCAGAAAACAGTGAGTAGCTGGGTTTGATTGTCTCCCCTTCCAGACTGCTCCCCTTTATTTCCCTAATATCCTTGTCTGCCTTTACCCCTATTTTTGCCCCAGATTTAATTTTTATATTCTGTCTACTGTGTGATTTTTGTTTTCTGGTACATAATAAATGTCTGGTTCTATTACAGTGTCTCCAAAGGGACCATCAAAGATGGGACAGTAGATCATAATTAAGAAGATTTGTTGTTGCGACAAAGACAATCAAATGTTTACCGGTTACAGCACAGATTTTAGCAAAAACAAGAAAATTCATAAATCTTTATAGATCACAGAGTCATTCTCTAGGGGAAGGTCCTTGCCGTCATCTACATATTATCAAATCAAAGAGTCCAATAACCAAAAAAGTCCATAAAAGCATAATGGAGTGGTAACATCATGTGGTTAACTTTCTGTTATCTGCTCCTTTACATCACATTGTATGTAGAAATGTAATTGTGTAGGGGAGTTGGCAGCACATCAAGTTTCCATTTACTGTAAAGAAAACATCAGCAGCATCAGTTCTTCATATAGGCAAAGTATATTTTATAACTTTCATACCCCTACATTTTTATTTCATACTCTTGTTTTTTTCAATGTCATGCTAATAGTTCACTCAATTGCTTATGTTGGTATACCTGACATAGGCAAGTTTTCCTTTTTTGGAGTGTGCTATTTTTGTTGAGCATACTATATAATGGTTTTATTGTGTCCTTTGAGATCTAAATGTTATTTATTTTTGTTTGTATTGTTTCAATACTTTTGAAAACCCTTAAATTTAAGAATCTTCAGATTTTTTTTATTTAAATGATAAACATTATGGGCCTGATTTATGAAATCTCTCCAGGGCTGGAGAGGATACATTATCAGTGAAGTTGGGTGAAGCAAACCTGGAATGGATCTCGTCCAGGATTGAAAACATTTGCTAACAAATAGCACATTACTTTTAAGAAAACCATTCCAGGTTTGCTGGATCACCCAGTTTCACTGTAAAAACAGAACCTCTCCTGCATTGGAGAGCTTTAAAAAACCAGGCTCAATGTATACATTTTATTATCAGCAGGCTTTGGGAACTAGAGTATTGGGGGAAGTTGGCCATTGTTAACCACTTTTCTTTACCCACAGGATGCTGTGATGGTGTAATATCCTGATTAATGAGGGTAAAACTTCCAGAATGTATTTCTTGGTGAAATTAGTTTAACCTTTGGTTTGCATAAATTAGTATTTAAACTCCCTGAGTGGTAACCCCGAGTATGACTCGAGGTAAAAAAAAAGATGCTGAAAGCGGTAACCCCGAGTCACACTTGGGGTAGCTAAACCAATGCAAAACAATGAAACAATGCGGATGTTTCGTTCGGGGCGTGGCGGGAATTTCAAATCTATTTGTATTGCATTCAATACAAAATAACTGTATTGAATGCAATACAGTGGATTTAGATGTGTAAAAGCAGTACATTGTTTTTCATAAACATTCATTTTACATTATATTATAATAGTATGAGTATAATATTTATTTATTAAATTAAAATATATATATATAAATTTTCATGAAAAACAATGTGCCGCTTTTAGACATAAAAATCCAGACAGAGATGAACCGCCCAGGAGGTTAACAAATAAAATAAATAAATAAATAAAATTCCAGTTAGACGATGTTCAATGTACACTTGCCATTATTTCAGCACTTGCAGCAATTATTGAGATCCTATTGCTTGCTGCGGGTTACTGAAATTACATTACCATATGAGGCGGCAATGGGTATAATTTACTAAGGCAATATAGTCTGTTTACTTCTGAAATCTCATTTTTGCCAATTTTGAAGTGATGGCTCAGAATTCAACACATTCAGAATCAACAGCCCGATACATGTAACTAAATCAGGAGATATAAATGGCTGTAGCAAGTTTCTAGTTCTGGAACAAGAGGAAAAAAAGGACAGCCTGGAACCCACAACCTGCATTTTCAAAAGTTTTAGGTATTAGTTGTACTCTTATGCATGTCTTCCTTTCCAGTTATCACTTTGACATTTTTTGGGAAGCATTTGCAAGCATGGGAATTGTATTGCAATTCATGACACATACAGTACATTTCCCCTGTATGTATTTCCCTGTTCGCTCTAAATATGTACTTGTAATTGGCCTTCAATTTAAATGTCACATATTAGCTCAAGGTCATATATTAGCAGCTGTTCCGTTATCTTCATAAATGTCATTACCTGTTGGATATACATAGCATATATTCAAGGAATACCAAAAATAATCCTATACACCATCTAAACTGGAAGTAGAAATGCTATATCATGGTGAAAAAAGATTTGTCAGTTTTATACCGTCAGACACAGCATGAAGAGATCATGACATTTTATAAAACTTGTTAAACTTGGGTGGAATGTATCAGGGAAAGTTAACCAATTAAAATGAAATGCTACAGACTTTTCTGAACCATGGACACAGGTGAGACACTCATGTAACAATAAAAATTTTCACATTCCCTTCAAACATGACATAATGTACAATTACATGTTTCTGTTCACATAATGTAAGTGGACTTATGCCACATTGTGAAAATCAATAATTCAGGCTAATCATGCGTTGTTTTACAATTAGGTCTAAAGCAATCTATTTGGCCTGGTATGCTTACAGGAATTTTGTGATTATTCATATATTTAGGTTTATAAATGGTTGAGATGATACATCATAATTTCTTCTGCAATGTATAAATCCATGGTGCAACCATAACTATTTCTTGAAATATCCATTACATATAGATGGCTAAAATGTGCAGGGGTCATTGACATTAAAGGTAACTCCTAATATATTTTAAAACTTAATCATAGTACAAGTAGACTTACCCAAAAGAGAATAAGTGATTTGAAATTAAATTGTTGGTCATAGACAGGGGTGTGTGACTACCCAGTGGTAGACAAAAAAGCTAAATAGCCAAGTTTAGACTGTCCATGTTAGAGGTTCCTCATGCCAGTGAACTTCTGCCTCTGGGGAAGACACTACATGTAGCCTTCATAGCCCAATAGAAAAAGAATGGGTGGTCAAATCTGAGGGGAGGAATTGCTGCAGTGCAAACATCCAAGTGGCTAGCAAGGTATTAGATCTTGATCCTGCTATAGTTCTGAACTTGGCCTAAAAGATAATCTCTTCATTTACTGAAAAATGTCAGATTTCTTTTATGGAAAGGAATTAAACGTGTTGAAAAGCAATGTATTTCATGGCTTTGAAACTTTGAAACTATCCACTCACAACGTTGTCTTTAGGACAGGAATCAATTCCCGGACGCATATAGCAATTCAACCAAGGTTCTTTATCCTTTATACTAAAAAAATGCTAAAGTAAAAAGAAAGTTCAGGCTAGAGCTATAACAATTCTTACAAAAAAGCTTAGAAACTTTTTTGGCCTTTTTGTTTACACAAATATAAATTTTTGCATTATATCTCCACCTTTAGGGTTCATTGCTAAGATCATAAACATGGTGTTGCCACCAAAACTGCCTGAGGGTGTGGGCATGTTCTTACAGGTCATCCTGTCCTCTAGCAATGTTGGTGACAATACCATATTCAGGGGCTTTCCAATTTACTTGGGACATGCTGCTATGCAATCATTTAACACATACACACACACCTCCAGCATTTTGGGTAACGGTGCAATATTTAGGGATTTGCAATTAACATAAAATGATGTTGATGCTGAGTGTTTTCTCCACTACATTCTTTTTCTAATTTAGGATAAAGCTGTACACTAAAGGAAAAAAATACTTGGGATGTCTTCCCTAATGTTCCAATCTTCACCAAACCAGCAATTTTGGTGACAATACAATGTTCAGCAGCATAACAAATAACTCACAAAGTCTGCAATGATGCCCCTTATCCTTTAGGGAGGGGAGAAATTGCTGACCCTTTTGGAGCCAATGATAAGGATTTAAAGTGCCCTACCACCCTTCTCCCTAATTGTTGTCTTTTACCCCCAAAATTTTTAGAGGTTGTGACAGCTTTATTTACATTTTAGTAACTCGCCAGCTAACATCAGTATTGCAGCAACCTTTACAAAGTTATGGTTAATTAAAAGAAAATGTAAAGCTGTAATCTTGCCCTCCCCATCAAATGCATTATTGTCTTAAGAAGGGTCAGGGACATAGCAGAAGGTTTGGTCAATATAGTAAAGGGGACCTTTGATTGTCAGCAGTCATGTAAATTCACAATTTTTGTGCTGAAATAAATGTTCAAAATGAAAATTGCTTCATCAACCCTAATCATTAACATACCAGCTTTTCAGTAAAACATTTTGTATTCTAAAATGAAACTGCTTGATAATTGATGCTACTTTTCATTTGCTATAAAAATAATTATCCCTTCAAAGATTTGAGAACATTGTACAACATTTCACCAAAAAATATTGTGCTGCAATATAAAATCTACTAGAAAATCACCTGTAAATTGAAATATTGTTGGCAGCACTAAACAAAAAAAGCTTGAAAAATGCATTTAGTTCTTGTTTTTACCCATTTCAGATATAACACTGTTACACAGCATGGTTACAGTATTAAAGTTATCCATGTTTACTTAGCTAACAACTTAGAAGTCAAATTTGTGGTAAAAATCACTGTTACCACGGAAAATACCACTCAGTGAAAATAGCAATATCTTGCAAAATATATCGCTTTAAATAAAATCTGAATGTTGGTAGTCACAGCCTATGGTAATATTCTATTTTGGCCATAGTTGTAACAGCCACATACATATATATATATATATATATATATATATATAGAACAACTAACAACTACAACTTGACCACAAGGTGAAGTGTCCTTTGGAGCACTGTTGCTACAATGATGTGCATGCTTTTGATGGTATAATAATGCCGGCTGCTTTGGGGCACAGTAATTTAAATACATATTCCTACATACAGATTCTTTTCTATTTTGTACCATATTAGCTCCTGATTAATACAAAATGTTTAGAGTTTTAATAATACTTTTACCTTGCTAGTTTAAACTGTATTGTATCCTGGGGGAAGAGACAGGATGTGAAAAGTTTGTGGGCTTTTTCCCACTATAGACATTTGGGTGCAGATGTTTAAGACATCTTGCAATCCAGAACTGATTTCCAATAGAGCAGTGAGTAACATTTCTATTCATGCATTACAATGTTATGTATTTTCTAAATACTTTTCTCCACACATTTCTGCCCTGTGCATTTCTGTTAAATTAATTGGTATGTGTTTTGTTGCTCTATTTTACCCATAATCACCTTTATGGATTTCCAAATGCAAATGAAAATGCATTACAGCACCTCAAATCAAAAGAAAAATGTATCACAATGTTTTAAAGAAGACTGAAAAAAATGCAAGAAATGGTGTTCCTTTCTCCTATGCAATGTGTGTTTTGTAAAGTGCCCAGCCTAAAGGGTATTACCTAAACTTGAATCTTTCTGTCTGTATGAGATGGATCACCCACAATATGGCTGTTATCTGTACACAAAGCGTAAAATGTGATACATCTTCGAAACTCTAATTCTGACTTGCAGCTCTGATGTTTTGGGATATAATGATTAGGACAATTGTCCTGCAGCACAGGATGTTACAAGTGTTTTTTTTCCTTCTCTCACAGAAACATGTATTATATCTGCAGATTTTTACCCTCAGTTCTTATTCATTTTTTACAAAGAAGAGAAGATAAATTCTAGAACAGGGTACATGCAAAGGTCTTGTTGCATCTTCAGTTGATACAAAAAAATATAGCGTTTGCAAAAAGTCAGAATTATATTAAATGACAAGATATCAATCAATGTCAAAAACAGTTCCAAAACATAAAACATGTTGATTCTTGGAACATCTTGTGTTGTACTTAAACCTACTTATACATTTTACTAAGCAGTAAGTAAAAATAAAATTATAACTGACTCAAAGCAGAGAAAAAACATAACATTTTTTTTTATTGTACAAAAATACAACCATCTATGCTTCTGATAATTCAACTCTGCAAATAGCAACCTTTCACGATTAAAGCATACCCAAACTCAACACTTGTACTTCTCATAGAAGGGTAGACAACCCTTGGTTTTTTTTTAAGTGCAACACCCTTTTTTTTATAAAAGAAAATATTGTGCACCGCTTTAAGTCTTGATTGCAATGGCAATCAAGACTTAATCGGAGTGCAGAGCCTCCAGGGGTACCTACGTACCATCCTGGGAGGCTCTGACTGCTCCTTCTGTGCATGCCCTGATCTCTGGCATGCGCAGAAGGGACAATTTTCCACCAAGGGAAAAGAAATGCTAAACTCACTCATGTGCAGTGAGATCGACTCTCTTTTTTTCCTTTACAGTGGCTACGTCACCTGATCTTGCACCTGTGCAGTGCGAGATTGGGTGATGTAGAAAAAAGACAAGAAGAAAACGGAAAAGAAGACAGAAGATGGGGTGCCCGGCACTTCCTCCGCGCTGGTACGAAGAGGAATTCCGTGACGGTGCAGGACCGGATTTTGGGATGGACCAGCACCATCAAGGGATCTGTGGGATTAAAGGTAAGTGAACTTTTTATATTTTTAGTTTAGTTCTGCTATATGATAGAGAAAAGAAAATAACACTTTTTTTCATTGTTAAGTATGGAAATAGATTATTTGGCTTTTGAGTTGTTTAAAGTCAAGTATTACCGCAAATATTGTGCAAATACAAAGTACAGTGGATTCAAATATACACAAATCCTGAAAGTATTCCGCACACTCAATGAACTATATTAAAATGAAAGAAAGATAAAGAAAAACTTTTCACCCAAACCACACTTCAAAATCAATCATTACCTGGTTAGTGTTTTGGCATAGCCCTCACAGTTTCTGTGATTTGTTTTCAGAAAGCAAAGTTCTCAAACATTTGGTGTAAGTAAAACTTCACACAAATATGGGTGATGAAGAATGGACAAAATAGCAGGAAGAAATGCTGAAAGCTAGCTACCAGAGATAGCTGAAGACTATAATTTTGACCAAGAATGTTAATATTGAGTATTGACTGTCAGGTTTTAAGTATTTCGACATACAACATACCATGCTTAAATTTCGAGCCCATTAAATAATAAACAAATATATGATAATTATGCAATACAACTTACAGAAACTTACCGTATTTAAATTTATGCACTGCGAAGGTTATCCAGGCAAAACATAAAAAGTGAAAACGAGGTCCCAGTTTTATATAACATTGTAAATATTATTTTAATACAGAAGTACGAAAAATACACATGTTGTTCTTAAGCAAAGATTCATTCCATCCAAAGAAAATACTTTGTCCTCTAAAAACCAAAAGTAGTTCTAAAAGTTGCTTTACTTTGAAGCGAAGAGTCAGCCAAAAAAAAAAATCTTTATTTGATGTTTTGCTGGCAACGGGGAAGATTTATATGGGCATGATCAGTCCAGAAGGCTAAAAGCCAAAACAGTTCTTCGATGATAACTATTGTAGGTAATAGCTTAGGGAAGATGACAAGGATCCTATTTCATATTATGATAGCCTTGTGACCTAATTTGGTAACTGCACTTTGGTTCTTGTAAAGAGACTTCTTGGAATAAATCAGATTAACTTTGAAAAAAATTACCGCATAGCAATAAAAAACAAAAACTGATAACTTGACATCCATTGAGAATTAGACAATTTTTTTGGGGTGGATATATATATGGATATTTATTTATATATATATATATATATATATATATATATATATATATATATATACACATGCAATTCACTTTATGACAAGTAAATTGTAAAGTAAAAAACCCAAGATCCTTGAGAGAACTGCAAGTTGGAACATTAGCATAACAGATGTTGGCAAAGTGCTAATCTTATAAATAACTTCACAAATCTGCTTAAGTATAAATTTAGCTTACGGGTAGGCAAATATTAGTGTTTTATATGCTATAAACATTCTGAGTTTTTTGGCCTTACTTACTATTAACTACATTTTACCCATGACTTTTAAAGACTAAAGCTAAAGAGTTGTACTTCATGCTTTACCATGCTTCCAACTGCCCCCATGCAATTGTAAAGGAAGGTTGGGAACCACTTTATGCAAGTGTTTGCACATGGTTGTGTGTGTGGTGGGGTTGTGGCAGAGTTACTGGAGATAACATTTTGGAAAAGCAAAACATGACCACCCGAATATCATACAGCCATTAGAAGGAGGACGATCTGTGATACAATTCATAAATACAAGGCACTGAGGTTCCTCAGAAATAGGTAATGGAAGAAGCAGTCCCGCTGGGGTGCAGGTAAAAGGCTTCATTTAAGCACAGACAGCCCAGGCCTTGACATAGTCTGTCACGAAATGGTCCTCAAAAAATGGGCCACCAGTAAAGATGGAATAGAAATGTGCAGGAGTTGCTGCTCATGGAGGTATAGCAGCATTTCGCCTGGAAGCAGCTAATCATGTGGTTTTTGACTGAAAGTTTTAAAGGAGCCTAACTTTTTCAAGTACGTTTTTAGTTCAATTATGTGCATTATATATTTTTTTAACCGGTCAATCTTTTTTGCTGCAGGGCAAAAAAATAGTATAATGGCTAATTGGTGATCTCTTCTTACAAGTCTTATGTGCTTGCACAAACTTAGATGAATAGAAAATGTGCAATTTTTGACAAAAAGAGAAAATTATAGCTGTTCATATCTACGCCGAAATGCTGAGGTGAGCAGCTTGTTGTCCTGACAACAATCTACTTTTGTCTAGAAATGTCTAAAAAGTCAACATGTTCTGATATTGGGTTTTCATTTGTTATTTTATTAATTACGGCAGCTTGGGATTCTGAATACTGAAGCTAGTTTTCTTGCTGTCTTGTTAACCTTCTTACTTTTTTATTTTCTGCATCACTGGCTCAAAGCAGGATTATGCACCGGGAGCTCAGATATAGTGGTAAAACTTTTTGTCCTGCAATGTATCTTTTGTCAAAAAAACTAACTTCTTGGCTCCTGGTGACTTTTTGCTCAAGACTGTATAGCCCATAAACTGTGTATATTGCTTGACCATAATCATCTGTTCTACATACTTGCTGAATATGGCATAAGCTCATCACCCACCAAGTTTAAAGTACATTTTTCAATAATAATTTATTGTGTCCGCTGAGCCTGGATTGTCACAATACAGAATCTAGCAGTAGTCAGCTATCATACTCTTATTCCATAAGCAACGCTCCTCGACTAAGTGTCTGGGTAGAAAAATTTTCTGGAAAAAATTTTCAGGAAATAACTTTAGATAGGAGTGCAAAAAGCACCGTATTTTTTGCCATATAAGACGCACTTTTTCTTCCCCAAAACTGGGGGGAAAAGTTGGTGCGTCCTATACAACAAATGTGTTATAAAATAATTAAAATAAGATACTCACCCGATACCCGATCCTGCGTGTGTCTCTTCTCCTCGCTGGCTGCAGCGTGTGTATCTTCTCCTCGCTGGCAGCAGCGTGTGTCTCTTCCTGGCTGCAGTGAAGCCGGCTCAGCGCCCCCTGCTGTTCGCTGTCATAACTGCCGTACAGTGGAAAAAAAGCACAGAGTGATCAGAAGGGGAATTTGAATGACACAGAGTGATCAGAAGGGGAATTTGAATGACACAGAGTGATCAGAAGGGGAATTTGAATGACACATGGGTGATCAGAAGGGGAATACCGGTATGAATGGCACATGAGTGATCAGAAGGGGAATAATCTTTCAGAATCTTTTTTTTCTAGATTTTCCTCCTTTAAAATTGGGTGCGTCTTATATTCTGGAGCGTCTTATACAGCAAAAAATACGGTATATTTTCAATGACATGCAACAGCCCAATTTCTAAACTGTTCTGTATGCAATAGACTTAGCTCCTTCTCCTAGGCTTCTAGCTCGACTGCTGAGAGGGACTGTTTAAAATCCTCATGCTTCAAAATAGTCTTGATCTGTGGACCTATAAAAATCACTTCATTATTGCAGTGCTTATGTTTTGAAATTTCTCAACAAGGTACTGAAAACCATGTGAGTTTGTGTTACCCTTGTCTTTATAAGGTCTATAATGAAGCCTAGTTTGATATGAAGACAAGGAAAAAATATTTTATGCAGAGCAACCAGATGCTGAAACTTTACACTGCTTCTTCCTGGTGTATTGGAATCCATTGACAGTCAGGCATGCTTGACATATATGTTGTATAGTAGCTCTATTTCAGAGGCAAAGGAAATAGCAGTATTAAATCCTGCTTACATTTCCGTTAGCATGACAATGTCTCTTTGATCACAACAGGTGTTCCACTGGTATGTTTTATACTAGATTGCGTGCAGCAATGGGTCTGATTTATTAAAGCTCTCCCAAGCTTGAGAGGATTCACTTTCATCAATGAAGTTGACTGATCCAGCAAACCTGGAATGGATCTGGTCCAGGATTGAAAAGCTTTGCTAACAAGTAGCAAATTACTTTTAGGAAATCCTTTCCAGGTTTGCTTTGAGTCCTTGGTTTGGAAAAGCCATTATGCAGTAGTATACTGTCCTAAAGCTTTTTTGAGGAATCAGTAATAAGACGCCATTCAGAAGGAACATGCTCTTGTGATAAACTGTTGAAGAGTCCATTGGTAGCAATAAGTTGGTAGCAATAGCACAATAGGTCGTCATCAGTGAAGAAAGTTGTCATGTTATGATTTAATGTTCTGTAGCAAGTTACAGTAACACCCTTTTCAAGCAAGTTCTTCATTTTATGCCTTGAAGCAAGAAGTTTAGCTTTGTCTATTGATACATTTAGATCTAAAATGAGATCAATCAGCTCTGCTCCAGTAAAAAATTGATGTTTCTGAATCTTCATAGGCTAGGTAATCAGGATTCTTGATTGTAACCAGTTGCATCTTCACTGCATTCCTTATCAACTTCTACAGAAGCAAATTCATCATATGGTGGTAGAGGAAGAGGCACTTAATCAATATGAAGAAGAGGCCTGATTGCATTTACAATTTTTTGTTTAATTTAGGCTGAGAATCCATTTATGTTCATGCAGCAAAAATATTGTTTTAGATTATCTTGTGGCTTCCTTCAGATCATCGGGATTGCAAATCTCAGCCTCAGGAGGTTGCATCTCCCAGCACTCGGTTGGCCCCAGGACTTACTGCGCAAGAGATGGTGCCTGGAAATGGGCTGGCAGCAAGACAGAAGCACCATTCCCAGGCATTCCCAGGCACCATCTCAGCTGTGGCTGCATTCATTGAGAAGAGTGTGTGATCCCCGGGGCACTGGAGGTTATTGAACCTCTAGTGCCCAGGGAAAGCAACATGCAGCCCTGGAAATACTCCTGTTTGGTGAGAGCTCAACCTCTCTGCGAATCAGAAGGCCGTTCTTGCTTACATTTTTTGGTAAGCGAGAAAGGCCTGATTCGCTGCGAGATCAAACCTAATATTCTCGCTCGCTCATCCCTACTGCCTGGGTGTTACATCATCCCAGCCTGGTCAATCAACACAGCCAAAGATTGTTTTTAGGAAGAGAAATAGGACAAAGATGGTGACATCCTATAATGGAATAAGGATAGGTGAGTATCGCGAGTCTCAAAAACCATTGTTCATCCACCATAACTTGTGCCTTCTGCGACTATAGTTCCTGACAGACAGCTGAAAAGAAAAGTGAACTAGGGGTAATGACAAACATTCCTTCCTATAAAAGTACCTAGTTTCAGATATATTTTCTCAAGTTCAATGTATAACTGCTACATAATTTGCAAATAAAACACTTATTAACCCTCAATGAAATCACAAGACTCCCCATGGCAATGTTGATATATCCTTTTCTTATCAGAAAGGTGTCACCACCTCTTTCAGACATAATTCAGCTTAAGAATCCACTTTCTGGATTAGGAAGCTGCCCGAGAGACAGCAGAGTCATGGATTCATTCCAATGATCAATTTTGGATCCTATGCAATTTATAGCTGTGATTATTATCTGACAATAAACAGTCTCCCAGCTTGTTACAGTGTGTTTCAGTTTGAGTACTGAAGGACAGAAGACCGAAATGAAAATGCTTCCTCTTGTACGCAATAAGGCTGATGGCATCATCTTGCCAAAAATACTTGACTGTAGCTCAAGGACAGATTTTTAATTATATTGTATATTGTAACAAATCAGAAATTATTCATGCAAACTTGTAAAGCAATTTATAGGTTCACTTCAATATGTCAGTAGTGAAGCACATTTGCTGTGCTGGCCCATACCTGTCATCAATCCTAGTATCACATGAGCTTACCACTATTCCTTTGTTAGAAGAAACAAATCAAAAGACAATGATTTATATGTTTTTTATATGTATGTGTGTTTTAGGGGATTTAGAAGAGCATTTGGGTTAATAATTACCAAACACTTGATTCATGAACTAATTTGGATTCACTTTCATATTTTGTTCCATAAAAGCCGTATATTTGTTTCTGATTTATCTAAAACTAAAATTAGTAACCTAAAAAGTCATTAAATCTTTATGTTTTCCTGATAATAATACTATCTATTATTGCTAATGAGTTTGGATAATTTACTATAGGATGTCTAGTGCACTCTGGGAGGTATAATTATTGATAAAATTATATCAAGTCTATTGCTGTTAATGTTTCTTAAACTGCAACCCATGAAAGAAAAGAAATGTCTTGGAAAATATAATTACTATAATCATAGGATAGTAGAGGAATGTCAACTGCAATTCAAGATAAATGCCCATTGACAAACAGAACTAAAATTGAACGGCAATAAACAAGCTGAATGTTGTTTGCTGTTTGCTGAGAATATTGTTTTGAAGAAGATCATTTTATTGAAAGGAATTTGCCGCTGTTCCATATACAACTGAGGAGTCAGTAAATGGAAGCTGCTATTGTCGACAAGACTATAAATGGAAGCTGTCATTGTCAACCTTCCTAAAGAGACCTTGTCAGCTCTGTAAATGTTCAAATACAGGTCCCTGCATAAATAGACCCCCTTCAGTAAGTATTTTACCTACCTACCCTTTATTCTAACACTGTAGCACCAGACAGCCTCTAGCATATCCTTTACTTTTTAACATGAGGGAACCTTTGGAATACCTTTTAGGTCTTCAGGGAACACCTGCTATAATTACTATATCCACAACTTACAATACATTAGCCTCTAGCATATCCTTTACTTAACTTTTTAACATGAGGGAACCTTTGGAATAACTATTAGGTCTTCAGGAACCCCTGCTTTAATTACTATATCCAGAGCTTACAGTACATTAGTGTGGTGGTCAATGGAAAGAATGTCATTCTTACAAAAAATCAAAAAGATCATTATTGCCACTTAAACCAATTTGCTCATTGCTCAAGAAACCCCTAGCAAATCCTTGAGGAACCCTGGTGTTCCATGAAATCCTGGCTGACAAATACTTCTCTAGTACATGACACTTCTAGGTGTGTTGGGTGCTTATGTCCCCCACCCTTGGCTGATTGGGTAAGGGGGGGAGGTAAAAGGAAGGAGCTAGAGAAATGTTTAAGCACGGGTATCTAAACAAGGTCTCTTTAACCTCCTTGCAGTTAAGCCCGACCTTCGCTCAGGCAAAAAAAAATTGCAAGGATGGTTAAGCCCGAGATTTTTCACATCCTTACTT
>NC_092871.1:30718675-30723651 GCF_032062135.1 Pyxicephalus adspersus
GTAATTTTTGTTTGGGCTGGAATGTGCAGGATTACTTGGTTGTACTGTACATGCAATATAGTTTGGAACAACTAAAAACTGAATTATGTTCAACATTTTAAATAGTTTTTAAAAATGTTTGGATAAACCAGGAAAAGGGTACGTTACTCTTTATTGTGTTCCTTTGGGTGTTCTATTCAGAACATTCCCTTTTACTTTCTGCTTAGAGATGGAAACAAATTGATTCCCATTGCAAAATCTAATAGATTGTAGCATACCAGACCTTAAATGTAGTGGCTCCCATTTTTAGGCTAGGAACATTTCAGCAAGTACAGAATATTGATCTTTTTAGAATTTCAATGTCCTTGTTACTACTTATAAGTTGCACTGGATGAAAAACAAAACACTCCTTTGTAAACTAGAAATCTCCCCTCTTCCATGCTGGGGTGTCTTTATTGCTATATCACACAGCAGTTCCAAGGGCTTTCCTTATACCCTTGCAAAATCGATGTAAGCTTGCCAGATACTCAGTACTCGTTTGTTTATGTCTACAGAGAAAATTATATTTAAATGGAAAACAACTTTTAAACATTAGACATAGACATAGCAACACTTATTGTTTTTTATTTCTGTCATGGTTACCATATTTCATTTTAATCTGTAAAGGCATTGCAGCTTGGCAGCTATTCAATACAGTTTAGTTTTAGTTGATTCAGTGATTCTCCACATTAACCATGACCAAATGATCACAGTGCAAATTTCAGTTATAGTAAGTCCATACTTTACCTTAACATGCAGTGTGAACAATTAGAGTAGGACTGAAAACTGCACGGAAGAATTTTTCTTTTTTTGGAAAGTTCTACATACTTGTTAGCAAAAAGTACCTTTAGTTGATTTGGTCTATTATTACACCGAAATAAAACCTTAAAAAGACTTCAGCAATCCAATCATCTCCAAGCAAAAATCCTGCTTTTTACCATTTTTTGATTGGAATTTCTTTACAAAGAGAATGTTCATCATATGCACTAAGTTAAATGAATTAACCCACATAGAGTGATATTTCACTTCTATTACTTTGCCCTTTCAGATACCATGAAGAGCAGCTAGAAGGTACATCAGATTTTCTGTTCCCCTCAGCTGATTTTCTTTTTATGTGATATATATGTATATTTAAATTCACCTTTTTAGAACAGTTTTTATTAACGGAAATGTGTTCCAATACCCTTTCTGTTCTTAAATGGTTTAGGTCACTTCTATACTCCAAGTATATGTGGACATTTATAGTTTGTGACCCAGCAGACTCCTAGTCACTCCATGATTCATCCTCACTTGTGGGTGACTTTTGACTGTTTTCCCTCCTAGAATATCTGCTCTGCATTGACTGGAATTGATGCATAAAGGAACTGGACAAACTAAATTTGTGACTCTCAGTATGGTTTGAAATCTTTATGTGAGGCAAATATGTCTTTTTTAGAAGGAACAGTAGTTAGTATGCATTATTTTACACTTAGCCACTGGAATTGTAGTCTTGCCCTGAAGAAGCGTTATTTGCAAAACGCGTTGGGAGTTAAGACTGTACACAATTGGGATTCTTTGGACTTAATGCAGGCTTTTTCTAAGGGTGTAAAACATTGAGCTCATCTCAATTGTTATTGTGCATTAGGTATGGTGGGAAATGTTTGCTTAATTGATTGTGACTAATAAAGCTTTGTATAGTTTAAACTTTTCTGAGACCTACACATCACTTATTATCTTTAAGTATAAGTTTTATCCATTATTTATTGACTTACCTTAGGAGTTTAGGCTTTCACATTCAGGGATCATTCCCTTGTCCCTACTAAAAATAGAAGCAGTAAGTGCCTAAGTTATTATTCAGGTTAGTTTATATTTAAGTAGATATTGAAAGTAGTACATTTTTCTAATTGTGCTATCACCATGTATTTCAAAGAGTAAAAGCTTCCTGAAAGAAAAGGAATACAGTTGTCAGCAAGGCAAATTTAAGGCTATGGAGAGGCAAAGGGTAATCAAGGGATAATAATTTGGGAATTTCTAATATCTGGGAAACTTCTAAAATGTAAGGGGTGATTTGGGTATTTGTATATGTATATTACTATCATGCATCAAAAATCATTTTGATTGTTAAAGTGGAGGGGGAGGAGTTATTTACTACCAATTTTTACTGTAAATAAAGTATAATTGTTGTGTATGCAGTCCTTTTTTCACTGATGTTTTATTTTATTTTTTTAATTTACTTTAAAATTTCTTCTCAGCATTATGCCAACAGTAATATTGCAGGTAAACAGTGTAACTTCATAAGGTACATCTTTTTTATGCAGACAGTAATTACAATTAGAACTTATATCCTATTATGGTATTCAGTTTGTCTCAGGGGTATATGCAAAAAAGTTATTTAATGTTATACTAATTATAGTCTAATTTGAAGTAGTGCAATGTGACTGTGCTTTGTGGCATTGCTACATTCTAACTTTCTTCTAAGTTCTTCATTTAAGCTCCCAATTATCAAACTTTTAGGATCATTGGATTTTAAACTTTTATAACTGAACCGGAAAGTATTTATTGTTTTTTATATGTGCAAATCAATGCATAAATAATAAGTAGATTATCTGATTTTACAGTGGATGCTGTTATTGGTGCTAGGGAGTTGCAGCTCAAGTAATCTCATAGCTCCATTCTCTTCTCTGTGAAATAAAACATTTTAGCCTATAAACCAGTTGAATTTTCTTTTTTTTTAATGTACTGAATTGCTATTTTTGTCTTTTTTTGGACAGGCATAAACTAGAGGCCCACAGATATGGGCCAAATTGTAATAGCTTATTGTTAAGCCCAACTGGACATCATTATAATGTTTAGCCACTTTGACCAATAGAAATGCACCTGAGCCTGAGATTCAGCCCCCTTTTAGGACGTTTTTGGCGAGTGTAGCTGGTATTCAGAATGACCTTTAGGTTACTGCAGTTAAAAGCTTCAGCTGCTCTTTCTCCACCATCTTATTTTGGACCATGTCCTTATTGACAGAGTCCCTGTTTTTTCTTTGAGAGTTATAAATAATTCTGTACACCCCTTACGTCTTTACCGCAATGGCATTAGAGACTGAAATTGAAACACACAGGCACATGGGATACTTATGTGTCATATCCCAGGGGTTGTCTCCTTCGGCACATGGCTAAGATTGGCCTTTCTCAAATGTGAATAAACAAGTGCACAATCTCACACATGCGCGGAGTGAGATTGGCACCCGATTTCATGCATGCACAGTACAAGGTCAGGCAACATCATCAAGAACTTGGAAATAGGAAGATGGCGGCATAAGACACAACAGCCCCCCCCCAAAAAAAAAAAACAGAAAGCAAGACAGCGCTGGATTCACTGGGTACTATACATTGATAAAAGGCTTTCAACAAGAAAAGGTAAGTATTTTTTTGTTGTTATTGTTTTTAATGTAAGTTTCACTTTAATGAATTTAAATGTAAAGTTTGCTTGCAAAGAACACACATTTATTTCATATTATTATTTTCACCAATTATGATATTTTTCTACATTGTTACTTTTAGAATTGTATTCAAACATTTGCCTCTATCAAAGGTAAAAGTTTAGCTGGGTTCTAGAATGGTAAATGGACAAAGAAAATCAATGAATACAGGAGCTATTGTCCTAGCTTAACATTAGCCTTGAAGCAAAATGCTAGGAACAAAAATATGTCACATAGGAAATGCATTTAAATCTCAGTTCCTAAAGGCAAAATATGTCAAAATAATCCACTGTGGAATGTGTTCTTTACTAAGGTCAATCCACAGTACAATAATACCCGCTTTCTTTGCACATTTTATTTCTACTATAATAATGTTCATAATATACTTTAAACAAAGATCAGCAAAAACATGTCTGTTCGTCAAAACAAAAAAAGAGGTAATGTTAGTGAATGGGTGGTAAATTATGTGATTCTGTGTTGGTCTTGAAATAGATAATGAAATAGTATTTGATTATAGAGACTCACATATTTTTGCTTCGAAATATGTTAAAATATATAAATGAAACTAAGAGAACATTCAATAGTACATATGAATGCGTACGTTTACCAATGACAGCGCGTTAGCCAGGTAAGTTATAAAGAATCAGCATATTACTAAAGAGATTGCTAAGAGAGTGACATATTACTAAGGAGAGTGCTATGGGAGTAGCACAATACCAGAGAGTTCATAGAGATAGGTGTGTTAACAAGGAGAGTGCTATGAGAGCAGCACAATACCAAAGTGAGTGCTATGAAAGGGGCACATCACTAGACAGAGTGGTATGAAAGCAGCATATTACAAAGTAGAGTACAAAAAGAGCTACACAATGCCAAAAAGAGTGCTATATGAGTGGCACATTTCCAAGAGGAGTGCAAAAAATATCTGTGCATTACCAAGGAGAGTGCTAGGAGTACCACAAAAAAGCTGGTAATATGTTAGGAGAGCTATAGGAAGTACACAATACTGGAGAAAAAAATTATTGGAAGTTGAAGTTTTTGAAAGGCTTCCTTGACAGCTGACTATATGATTGGCATGGGATCTGACTGTTCCCCTTTGGAGAGTGGTGAAGAAAATACGTGAATGTTTTCATAAACATACAACAATGGCTGTGAAAGCTTTTCAATAGTAATTGCATTGTTGTGAGATCCTTCACTTTAAAGCAGAACTAAACCCACAATACTTGCCTTTCCCTGTTCTATTGGAGGGAACTGTCAACTTTTTCTTTTTTTTCTTCCTAAATACTATCTTTGGTCATTAAATGCCTGTGCAGGCACGTGGGAGTTCATTCATTCCAGGGCAGGGAAGCCAGGATTGCTGGGTATCCTGAGTAGTGTTGATGTTCGAATTCGGGTTGTCCCTATATTCGACCCGAATATGGCTGTTCGAATTCGGGTATACCCGAACTGAATTTTGCTGCATTCGATAGCAAAAATTCGGGAGGAAAAAAAAAAAAAAAATTTTAAATAA
>NC_092871.1:30724679-30741209 GCF_032062135.1 Pyxicephalus adspersus
ATTTTTTTGCTATATTCGGCCGAATAGCTGTCGAATCGAATAGTGAGCTATTCGACCAACACTAATCCTGAGCTGACCAATTATTTACCGGTTGGGTGGCAATCAGGGAGATAAGAACAGTTATTGCAGACGGGACATTGGCTGTCTGTTTCTGCAAAAAAATTTTGCCTAATTGACAGTTTTTCAAAAAGGGACCTTAGTTCCTGTTTAAAGTGGAGTCTAAAAGAGGAGGTGCTGCACCCTTTTCTTTTAAAAAAAGGGGTGTTGCACTTAAAAAATAAATACAATTTTTACTTTATATTTTTAAAAGAGTTGTCTACACTTTTATGTAAAGTGGAGATTTTAAGTTTAGGTCCACTTTAAGGTTTAGCAGTAGGTGTGGGCTAAGTATTTAATTAAACCATCACAGCCCTGCCAAATTTTGTAAATTCAAAGCAGAGATTGTATCCAGTGAAAAAATATGTCGAAACAAGCAAAAAATATATTGAAAAGTTTTATTTTTTTTCTCCCGTAACAATTAAATATGGCCGTGGCACCTCTTATTTTAAAACCTCCTGGTCTTTAATTGGTTATTAAAGAAGCATATCACATTACAATACTCCTATGGAATCTCAGGAAAGAGAGTTGAGGATGTTTGACTACTACAAGATGAGTTGAGATTTCTATTAAACTTTAGCTGCCTCTCTATTGATCATTTTGACCAAATGTAAATTCCCTTGTATTTTTAATATTATAATAACCAGTTTAAATTATATTTTTGTCAATGATATCAGCCCTGTCCTGTCTCTTTAAATTCCATGTTGTGAATGGGAGTGCTTCTGGTAGAATAACCTAGCGAATATAAAGGTAATTTAAAGTGACACCAAACCTGTGTTACTCACGTGTCTCTCATTTTTGTCAGGGGGATACTAGAAAAAACACTTCTCTATATAAAACAATGTTTTTATTTTTCAGATTTATGCACTACAATCACCTTAACACATGCATGCCAATTAGGAATCCCCACATTTAAATTTACCATTATCATTATATCTAGTTTAACTTTCCAGACAAAAATGTAATAATTGTTTAGCAATATAAAATGAGCATGGCTGCAGTTTTGTTAGACAGGATTGCCTAATTCTGAAAGAGCTCTAAGTGTCACATTGCCAGAATATCATAATTAGATTGAGCCCATCAGTTTTTTTACAAGTGTTCTTGTCTTGGCATTTTCTAGCAGGAATTTATAAGCTCTTCAAATTTGAAGGAACCACCTACAGCATATGCCTATGGGGAATATTTCAAGCTGAGTAATGTATGGGGCTCAGATTTTTATTTCCAATTTCTATCAGAATGGATAAAATAGCAGCACTTTGGACAAATTAATCTTGTGTCCCCATGGAACTGAGTTGACTGCTGCATATCTTTTTACTATATCCTGTGCTGCACATTAAATAGGGATTGGAAATGACAGACTAATACAGACAGTGATGCAGGAGGAGAGAACCCTGCCCCGAAGAGCTTACAATCTAGTAGGTGGGGGAATTTCATACACAATAGGATGGGAGATATGTAGTGGTGGGAAGTAGTGGTGGTTTCAAAAAACAGAAGAGGACGGGTAGGCAAGTTTGGAAAAATGGGTTTTGAGTGCTCTTTTAAATGAGCAGAAAGTAGGAGCAAGCCGAATAGGATGAGGAAGACCACTCCAGAGAGTTGGAGCAGCTCTAGAGAAGTCTTGTATCCGTGCGTGTGATGAGGTTATGAGTGAGGAAATTATTAGTAGGTCATTCGAGGACCGGAGAGAGCGGCAGGGAGAGTAATTATTTACCAAGTCAAAAATGTAAGTGGGACAATAACTGTGTAGGCATTTGAAGGCAAAGCACAGGAGCTAATCAATATTGACACAAAATGATGTGGCTGAGATTGTTAAAGCACATTTAAGGAAGTGGGGAGGTACTGCTAACTTCTACTGTTGTGGAGATTTGGCAGTTTAGTGTGTTTTTACTTGGAGAGCCTGTGTCAGGCAGGGACTGTAATGCTAATGTGTAGAATTGTGCCATTATCATCATCAATTTCTGTTGTCTCTTGGGCTCATTGCACTAAATTGCAGCATACATCAGCGAACATTGAGCAGCACATTACACACCTCAATACTTTGATGGCTTTGCTTTCAGTGGGACTGTTTCATCTTTATTGGGTCACATTGTGGCCTCATTGTAAAAAATATATATAAATTGAGACAAATTAATTTATTAATAACACAGGTTATACAGTTCAAAAATCGAAAAAAAAGTCCCTTGTCAAAAACCACTTTGTGCTACTGTTGCGAAAAATAGAAAAATTAAGCCTAAAAAATGTTATGGTTTCATTAATATACATACTATATACAGATAGTTCCCGAGTTAGGGACATCTGACATACAGACGACTCCTAGATACAAATGGGACTTCCCTGCTTGTTCGTGTGCAGGACAGAGGCTTGATGGAGGGGAGGCGGCAGTTTCATGACTTGCAGAAGAAAACGTTTGCTAAACACAGCTGAAACTGAGCTCTTCTGCATCCTGTAACATCTTGTAACATCTTGTAACTCTTGAATGACCAAGATAAACTCTACAAACTCTCAAACTCATGATCTATTGGCTGCTGTTTGAAGAACCCCTGGAAACATCTTGAGGAACCCTGGTTGAGAATGCCTCATCTAGATCTAGACTGTTAAAACATTCAGAAGCATATATGTATACCTACCCATTTAAGACCTCTCTCTCTCTATATATATATGCAAAAAATGTTTTAACAGCTGTTTTAAACGTATTTGTGCTTCGTTTTAAAACTGTAGTACCCAAGCAGACATTTCATGTGCTACCAGTTAGCACAGATAAACCATAAGCCTTCTATCGGAAACCAAATGTACACCCTGCTTAGTATTCACATTTGGGGCCATCATAGTATTCACATTACCCTACAGCTCGGGCACTTTGACTTAAGCAAGCCACAAAGCTGATACAGAACCTGTTGTAGGCTAACAACAGGTAAATACCAGGATCTCTAAGAAAAGTGAAAATTATAAATAACTTTATCATTGTTTAATCGAGACTGTCAAGGTGATGGGAAGGATTTTTCTATAACAGTTTTCCATATTCACTCTTTGGATGGTGTAAATTATGACTTAGTTTAAATGAAAAAGGATGAATGAAAAGAGACAACAAAATGATCAGACTTAAATTAAATGAGCATTCCACATAAATGATGCAAAGAGAAAAGAGACTGCAGAGACTCAAACAGCATTTTTAGAAACAGATAAACCTTACATTTGCTATACCAAAGCACAATGGTACCATGGGCTTATCAATTCTCTGCAAAGAATATAAGATGTATTTTTGTAAGCGCTATTCACAAATGACAAAAGTTAGGATAGTGGAACACAGCTGATTTCATCATGATCATGATTTAATTCATGGAATCACTGCACAGGGAGTCCAGTATGTAAAGGGTAAACTGTTATCTATGAAATATCATATTCATATCAATTATCTCCAGCATAGTGTGCTCTGCAAATGTTCACATATGTATCACAAATTATTCACACACTGCTATATAAAACATTTTAACTAGTGGCTGTTAATCAACAAAACAATCAAAGATTTCAACAAGACCAAAGTCTATTTGAATATACCATATTTGTAATCATGTAAAAAAACATTTCAAGGGGTCTGTGCACAGAATGTTACCTAATCTAATCTATAAGACTTCCCACAATAGAAATATTTGTAATAGTACGAGATAAAACTCCCCTGGAATAACACAGTCCTCCTTAAAAAAATCAATTACGTTAGCAGACATTTTAAATGCCTTTAAAGTCCTTAAACAATTAAATAAGTTACAGCAAACAAATTAAATATTAAGAACCTAATTACTTTTTTACCAACCATTAGGATATACGGTAGGATTATGCATTGAAGCTGAACTATATTCTGCCTAATTGTCATTTCCTTTTCTTTGTCATTGACTGCAAAGGAGCTATACAATCAGGTGGATTCCTGCCTCTGATTAGCCGTTGGTAGTGCCTCAACCATGTAGAGAATGTAGTAAAATTGCAGTCATAGGTCCACTTTAAAGGCAGGAATGCTCCCCACTATGTAAATTCCCATTGTGAGAATACAATACAAGATGAACTGCAAAGAAATATTAATGTGTATTTTATATATGTTGTGTACAAAAATTTCATTTTCTTTTTCTTTAAGGTTTTAGAGTTTAGTTCTACTTTAACTATGTACCTCAGTTCGTGCTCCCTACATAGTGCTTTTTCAGAACATCTTAGTGGGACGAAAGTTAAGTATTTTAATGTCCAGGACAACTAAAATATCAGTGTCCAGGACATTAAAAGTCCATGCCACAAATTGAAGCAAAAGTGGAATTAGATTATTAAAAAAATCAAGCAGTCAGGCTTTTTATAACAGAAGAGACATACTAGATCTTTTTTGAATTATACCGTACCTCCCTTCTGTGCACTGAGCTGAGTGTCTATTCTTGGCAAAACTTGGTACTGGAATGAATGAGATGCCATACATATGCCCAGGAGCAGGGGTGAAATCGCAAAAAAAGAAGAGGGGGCACGTTACGTGCCCGCCCCACTACACCCCTGCCTGTGTCATTCAAAGGGCAAGACACTTCCCCCAGAGTGATGTCATGATACCAGGACCCGCCAGGGCAGGTTGTGTTCAGAGAGACACCCTGCCCACCGCCTAGGGCCTGTGATCAGCACGGGGGACATGGCCTGCGCTCTGGCCAGTGCGCCCCCCCTAGCAGGGTCAGTCTTCTGATCCAGCAGAGGGGCGGACCGGCCAGAGCCATGGACCACATGCCTACTCCCAAAAAAAGTGAGGGCACGGCGTTCCCACCTGTGCCCATCCCACTACACCCCTGCCCAGGAGGTATGTCATTCTGGCCTAGCCAGTCAAGATAACCAAAGATCTCAAACTCAGGAAAGGACAAGGTAAAGATGTGGCACTGCCAAAAGTAGTGAGGGTAGGTGAGTTTACTTTCAACTTTATTTTAGGTCCAAACTACTAAGACTACAGTTTTAGGGTGGTAAACATTCAACAGATCTACAGTGTATAAAACAATTGCAGTAATGTTATTAACAGATTTTATCACATGTATTTTTTGTTTTTGTGCAAACATCCATTTTGAAGATTCCCTATCTATCGTAGTATCTTTTAAGTCTAATAAAGAACCCACGTTGAGGACATACAACAATAAATAAGATCAGGAGAAGCAAGCTTAGATATTGGCTGTTTATGTTCTTTATGTAACGGCATGCAAGGTCTAGGTCAAGGTCTAGGTCTTTTATAAAGGTCTTTTATATCCGCACATGTACAGCTTCAAGTTTACTAACTCTGTGATATTATTCTTGATCAATTAAGAAAAATACATATATAGTCTTACATTTTAAAGAAATACTTTATTAAATTATTTTTTTTTATGGCAACTAGGTTACCTGCATTCTTGTGGCAGTGTAGAAAAAACAGAGTACCTGGAGGAAACTCACACAAACAAAAGAAGGACAGGAGTTGAACCTAGGACTCCAAGTGAAGAATAGCCAACTATGTGTAATTATGAATATTTAATTCTCTCCTTGCCTGATTGTTTGGCTTTCCTATCTTCAACCTACGCTAATTGTTTATAAAAAGACATTGAAAAAGTCAAATGAAAGAAACTGTCAAAAATATTAAAACTAAAGAAAAAAATAATAAAACTAGAAAATGTGTTATAAGCCAACGTAACCCTTTTCAGCATATGGGAGTATTTACCTCTTACCAGCTCTGATCTCAAGAAGGAGAATGGTTTGAGTCTGCAACAGCAATAAGCTAAAGATAAATTTGTGAAATAAAAAATTGTGCATAGGCAGGTTCTTTATTACAGGAAGGACAGGTGATGTCCCTTCTGCAATATAATGACTTGTCTGATAACAAATACACTTACCTGTTACCATTCCATTGGCAATGCCACCATCTTTTTTTTCTTCTTAGTTTTGATCCTGATTGGAAAGGCTGGAATGACGTAACTGCACAGGAGTTCATTTAGTCCCGGCTGCCCCCTTTTTTTTCAGAGGACAACAGCAATTAGGCAGGTAAAATATATTTTATTCCAGAACCAAGATTTCTGATACCATTCTGTAATAAAGATTTGCCTGATCACCTGCATTTTAGTACTGCCTTAAAGTCATGCATTAGGCTTACACATGGGTTCAGACGAAAAAAAAAAAGTACACAACCTTTTTCTTGACATGTAATGCTGTGGAAGTTCAGATTCTTACAGATTTTTCCTGACTGATTCTTCGCTTTAAGGTATATTATATAGTGTAATAAAACCACATAGTACAAAAATGTCCCTTTAGCATTCCACAAGTAAACTGTTAGGTTCCTAAAGTGCTAACATATTTACATTTTATACCTAATTAAATTTACAACTGTTCTTGAAGATATTAGTCTATTCTAAAAAAATATGTTGTGCACGGCCCAATTTTACGTTCCCAGCAGAATCGATTAAATTACTGTATATGCTGTTAGTTTTCTGTTAATATGAATGAGCTAAAATATGCATTTTACCTAAATACTGAGTCCTTGTGATGAGCAATGTTCAGAAGCACCTGCACTTCATAGAACACTGGTTTTCTATGTCAATGGCTCCTTGTCCCTTGTGGTCATTGTGATATACTGTATGCCATGTTAACAGATGTTCTGGTCTCTGCCTAGATATTTGAAAGAGGAAATAATTTCACTTGCTTGTACTGATGAAAAGGCAGATCGCTAAGCCCAGTGGTATAAGATCTATACCAGGAAGCCTTCACATTATGGTTTATGGCATCATCTGGTGGTTAATGATAAAAAATGCATGACAGAGTTGTTAAACTGTATAGTATACATTTTTCTACAGAGAAAATGTTACAAACAAAGTACAAAAATAGCATGTCATATATTGTCTGATATTTTCATTTCTTTTTCTTTTTAAACCACAGCACACCTGCAACCACAGATGTGATGCAAAATGTTTATCTTCAAAAGAAATTCCCATTGTATCTTTTTCCAGACTTGGTAGTATAATATGTTGACACAAACAATGCCTTCTTTTTTTTTTTTAGTTACATCAACCTTGATGTCTAATTATTTTATTGTTAATATTAATAATTTTATTAAGTATAAATGTAAAGAGAATTTGTCGGTAAAAAAACAACACATGGGCTTGATTCCTTAACTCTCTTAAAGGTAAGCTATTGCAATAAATATATCACATAGGATATCTTTCTAATTTGCAGCAACTGTTTTGCCACGTCACTGCAGGAGGTGGGGTAATAAAATCTGCTGGGAAACCAATAAGAACCCTACTTAAGTACTTTTGTTAAATATTTTGAGAATGAATTGCTCTATAGTGCCTGCAACTACTCTAAAGACTTGTTTACCAGCATATTTACTTACTATCTTTTTGGACAGGCTAGGGAATAGTTACATTCTTTTATTTTCTTACAATTTGTACATTTTCCTTTATTTCTTGTCCTTTTGACACTACAGAAGGTGAGAAAATCTCTAAAAAAGTCCCAACTGTTGTTTTCAGCAAAGATGTTTTAGTTGGAAGATTTTTGCTGTTCTGCAGACAACCCAAAATTCCCGGTTTCCTTTACTTTCCCAAATATAGGGGTCACCAGGATAAATGGAAAGGGTGAGTTCCCTAAAATGAGGACACAGGAAGCAAAAAACCTGACAGGGCTTTTACTTTCTGACTAGTGAATTTAAAACAAAAAGTTTTGGCTTTAAACACAGTTTAAGAATGTAACTGTTAACATGTTAACTATAGGAATCCTGTGTAGGTGGTCTCTATTTAAATTTGTGGGTGCACCTTTATGTTTAGTAGGTATTGATCAAGATGGTCTTACATGTTTACTAAGGGGGGCACCTTCCGCTCATCCATGTGAATTTTTAATTTGAATTACCCAGTCATATGCAAGCATAAACATAAAATTCCTTTAAACTGTACATAACTGGATGGTTTCAATTCAGGCATGATCCAGCCATTTTTATTTGCCAGAGTGGGGATTCAATAGTGCTTCTGTAAGGTGTTTTATGGCCCGTGATGGAAAATCTTTCTAGTTATTCTCATTTATTGGCCTGCAACAGAAAGTTCTTTCCTCTTTTCCATCGTGCTGATTGTGAGTCATGGTGTTTAGCACAATATATATGATATCATCGTCTGGACACACCACAGGGTACTATATAAAAAAAGTTCTTCTCCTTTTTCAACATACCAGTTTTCTAATGTCCCCTGGGGAACCCAATCAGCGAAACACGTCGGGTTGAGAGATGGCGGTACCATTTATGATCACTAATACCAGACCGAAGTAATCAACTATCACTTTTGCAACGGTCATTAATGTTTACAACAACGTTATAACTTCTTGTATTTTTTGATACATTTATTACCTGGATTAAATATGATTTAAATTGTAAGCCTTAAAAGCCTCCCTTTTGTGCCTATCATTTCTTTTAACTGTAATTTATATATATATATATATATATATATATATATATATATATATATATAAATAAAACCCCAATTAATACCTCTTAGTTTTAATGGGCCTGATTTATTAAAGCTCTCCAAGGCTGGAGAAAATGCACTTTCGTAAGTTAAAGCTGGGTGATCCAGCAAATCTGGAATAGATTTCTTAAAAGTCATTGGCTATTTGCTAGCAAATGTTTTGAATCCTGGACCAGATCCACTCCAGGTTTTCTGGATCACCCAGCTTCACTGATGAAAGTGTATCCTGCCCAGCTTTGGAGAGCTTTAATAAATCAGGCCCAATGTCCTTAAGCTAAACTTTAGACAGAGATAAAATACATACTTTAAAGTAGATCTGTAATTATCAAGACATTAAGACATTTAACTGACCTCTAAAAAAGCTTAATATTGAAACACATAGGTTCTTTTTTCTTTTAAGGGGTCTGCCTGCAATAGCAATGTCTAATTTTTTTTAAAACCTATTTTCTGACAATACATAAAGCTTCCAAGTGAACAAATTTAAGAATGTAAATAAGGCAGTTTTTATATCCTTGCCACAAGTTAACTTTAGAAAACCTGTGAAGGTAGTCCATACTTAATCTGTTTATTATATTATAATGCATCATTCCTTTTAGTTATTAAGTTTGATATTTTGAACCTGTCTTTAACAGTGTACCTTTGTGTACAGTAGAAAGTAATCGTTTTTGAACAGTAAGACATTATTAGTAACATGAAAACGATTATTATGTAAATTAAATGTGCATTTTTATTTTGTTTGTTGTAAAAGCATTCAGCAATTATTTGCTGCCACAGATGGATTTACAAATATAAATTATTTTGGACACCTTCTGTATGAGACAGGTGGCTCATAATGAAGTTATTTTTGCCCAGACGGTCTTCATCCTTGTCTACAAATACATATAAACAGCAGAAGGCTGGAGCTGATCTTTCCTTTATGCAGAAACTACAGCTGGTATATGAGAAAGAGCCTTTCGCTTCCTTCAGTCACATACAGCAGAATTATAAATGATGAAAGGTAATGCATCATATTAATATTTACTGTGCAGTATTTAGTGTGCATATTTTAAGGGAATTTGTTATCACTTTGCATAAAAAATATGCAAGGTCACAGAAGGTTTAATCTTTTTTTTGCTTGTTTGTAAATTACCTAACATATATGATGGGGCACACACATTTCTCATTATATGTAATAGAACTTTGTGCAATTTGTTATAGTACAAGTTGACACTTTTTTAATGAAATTCCCCAAAGGTTTTTGATTATCTTCTCCAGTGATGCCAGCTCACCATACTACTTTCTAGGACACATGTACAATAATGTCCTATGTACTATATTATATGTATAATGTACTATAGACTTTAGTGGGGTGTGCCTGTGCTGCACTAGAAAAGTCTCATTGAAGCTTATCGGAAATTATTGCACTCATATGGACAGAGTAGCGTTAGATGTTTACCTGCTGGGTTGTAGACAATACATGCTGCAAGCCATAGACATCAAATACACCTTGATCACTGGCTTAGAAAGATCACAACTCCATATTACAACTACTTTTATCTCAATCAGAGCTCATGCCACTGTTTTTTCCCATCCCTGTGTAGACTACACCTAATGTCCTTTTAACACACATTTATATGTTAGCACCAATTTATATAGAAATTCAACCAGTAAGCATTTGAACTATGAGTATGCAGCACAAAACAATACCAACATAGTTTAGATTAGATCAAAGAATTTAAGGCATTAGAGTGCTGCAGTTAGTCTAAGGTTTCATTACATCTTGCACCCTGCTCACCATTTCTGAACCAAGGTTTGATGGAGATTCCCTTGTCTAGAGAAAGTGTACTATGCCAACCCCTTAATGTTACTAAATTAAAAAAAGGAAGAGAAAACCCTCATTTACCCACTAGTGCCCGGAGATCACACAAAGGATGATTCCCACGGCTGCATTTAGGAATGCAGCCGCAGTAGTCCTCATGTCAGTGTGAGTACCGCGGCTGTTCTCATCAGTGAATGTAGCCGTAGGAATCATCACAGGATGATTCCCACTAATGCATTCATTCATGATGAGCACAGCCGCAATACTTCTGTGTAGAAAAAATCAAACTCGACGGATGAATTTACACAGGCCATTCTCGTCTACATATTTGGTAAGCGGGAACAACCCGATTCGCAGTGAGAACGAATTTAAAAATCTCGCTCGCTCATCCCTACTAAGTAGTGTGCCCTGTAATTTATATTTCTACAGTATATACACAAACACACAGATGGATTTAATATCAACATTTTTTGTTGATTATTACAGCAGTTTATGGCTCAATAAATAAAATGTTTACCATTTGGAGTATTTTTCTGTATTTATTATATGCTTTCATGGCGATAATCCCAAAATTGATTTTGTTAACACGCCATATAGTATAGTGCATAATAGCACCTGTGACCCTGTTCAGGACGTTTATCCTGTCTAGACAGTAAATGATAGAAACATCTCTTTAACACAGGAAAACAGAAAAAATAAAATCACACACTGATTAGAGTTATAGAGAGTTAGATCTATTTGCAATATTGTCATTGCTTTCTCTATTTACCTATCCAAACCAACAAAATCTGTATTTAGTATGATTAGTATGTGCTGACAACCTTTCAGAGGCAGTACTAGGAAATGCGACATTGGGACATGGCAATAAGTGAATGTTTAGGCACCAAAGGGAGTAGTTCAAAGTATAGAGAATTATTAGATTGTTCTTTTCTTTCAATTTCCTAAGAAGTTTGCTTTAACTAATCTGATTTCCCTCAAAATTAGCTGCAAGGTGTCTAATTAATTTTTTGATTATTACACTTGTACTGTACTCCTGAATCAAAAGTCTATGGCCTGATCATTTCTCTTTGTAATTGCTCTGGCATTTTTTTTAATACTTTATTATGCATGCACTTCTTTTTTCCTAGCAATAGTACTTATTGTATATTTATGTAATTTCTTTCTCTGCAGCTGTCCAAAAAACTCTTTCTACATGAGGGTCACATTTTCAAGGATTTTTTCTTCAGCACGAAAGCACCTTGCCCTGCTAAAGATATGGATTAACTAGGTACAAGGAAACTATAACAGGTAATTTATCACACGGGTGTGCTTTTTCTTTAAGATCCTGTGTGTTCTATAATTCTTATGGATACAAAGAATATAAAAAAAACACACAGCTGTGCTTTGATAACAGTAAATCCCAGGTTTTGTTTTCTTTTGTGTGCCCTAGCAATCATGTGTTGTGTATTCTTTAGCCTTCACACCAGTGCCATGTGCAGTAATAAGCCTGAACACATGCGTCTGTCAACACTGAAAGGTTGCAATTAATTTGTTTTCTATATATTTAAGATACAGCTTACTCTTGATTGCCTGGTATGCACGCTGTTCACAAACTAAGATACAAAGAAAGATAACATTTAATCCAGCAACCTGTTTTAGATTGCAACATTCTGATCCCTGATATTTTCACAAACCCTCACCTCTGGAACAATCTTTATGTCACAGAAACACACCTGATCCTCCCTAGAGAATTGGTAGCCACAATCTTCTAAAATCAACCTGGCTAAAAAATAACGAGGTTTCTACGGCAACTAGTGAAGATGTACACTAGATGCACCAACTGCAATCTCCGAGCCTCTTCTCTGGGGTTTACTGAAGACATAAGTTTGACATGCCATTAATCTCTCTTTTTACAAATGCTCCACCTACTGAATCTATAAAGACGGCATAATTTAGCTTTTAGTTTATAGATGATTCAATGTAAAATAAAATAGTAAATTATTTTAGGGCACATACAAGTTCAGCACATATTCTATCACACACTTGTCAATTATTTAGAAGAAAAATGATTGTGCTATAAATAAAAAACACAGAGAGCAATTCACATGCACATTCCGTCTTTCCAAAAAGTGCTAAGCCTGTTTTTTTGGTTCAGGCCTACTTAGCAATGTTGAAGAAATATGGATCTAAACATTTCTGCCTGGCAAAAATAAAAGGAGTCCCCAAGCTTAAGGAGACGTTTGGTCAGGTCTAAGTTGAGCATAGTTTTGTGCCCACAAAATTAGGTCAGCTGACTAACTAAAAATATTGAATGACCAGGTTTTTCCTTTTTATTTATTGATGGTGTGGGCATATTCCAAGATTACAATGCCAAAATTTATTGGGCAATTTAGAAAGAGTAGTTACAGAAGCATTAGACATGGATTGGCCACCACAGAGTCCATCTTTGGGATCTGTTGAAGTCCAATTCTCTCATCATAAATACTAGACTTTGATGACAAACCTTGTATAGAAATAAAGGGATACTGAAAAGATGCCACAGCAAATGCATGTGGCAATGAAAGCTAAAGGCTGTGTAACCAAATATTAGAGTACCAAGTGAATTCTCCTTTAAAAGGTTTATGCCTGCATACCACTAACATGTGTACAATATTAGGTTAGGATTCGAATCCAAACCCAGAGCTGACACAAGGGGTAAAGACTGAATGGGAAGCCCAGAGTTTCTTAGGATACATACACCACATATCCCAGGAGGCTTCGAGCTGCTCGTTCTGCACATGCCAATATGGGGCATACACAAAAGGAGCTTTTCCCGCAATGTAAAAAAATTGTTGATCTCTCACATACGCAGTAAAATCAGCACTTTTTTTGTTTACATTTACAAGGAGAAACATCACCCGATCTTGCGAAATCAGGTGATGTAAGCAGAAGCTGGAAAGTGAAGGAAGAAGATGATGGCATCTTGTGGGTATTGGCTGGAAGAAAAAAGAATCCAGGACAAAATGGTACCAAATCAAATAGAATTGGGAAGGGATCAAGGGTTCCGTGGAATAAAAGGTTATTGTAATTTTTAATTTTAATGCCAGTTCCACTTTAAGCCACGCCTTGCCTTTCCTGTTTGCTAGATTACTATGCTTTCAACAGTTTTTGCTACTGTTGTTGTTGCATCATATCACCCCCTACTAGCTTGTGTACCAACTTTTGGCCACTGAATTATTTAAAACTCTTCTTGCCCTCTACCTAAAATACCATGCTACCAACTTTGGCTTGATTCTAAACTATTCTTCCGTCTCCTCCCTGCCCTGGTACTACTGCCTGTGTACCAAATCCAGCTTGTTTTTCATTGCAGACTTGCTTATTGACACTTTTCAGCTCCACACTTGTTCATATAAATTGGGATACTGAGTCAATAAAGAGTTAAGAAGAATAAAGATGCGTTATTTCACCTAAAATGTTTTAAAGAGTAAGTTTCTGGAAACCCACACAGTGACTCAATTTAGTTTTTATTCAGCATAAAAGAGCATATTCATATCTATGACTTGTATATGGTTATATAACACACATTGAGCACACAACTCTTTTGTCCCTGGAACAAGAAAAGAAACATTTCTCCCCATTCATTATACTAAAAGGTTAGACACTAAACTAAATATCTAATAAGTAAATCAAATCCAATGCAGATTCACAACTATGAGATATGCACGAGACTGCATTTTTGTCGATCAGCTTCGAGGTATGGTCCAACTTAGGAGCCGTCTCTTTCCTGGCCGACTCACATCTGGAGAGGATACCTTTGCATCACTGAAGTTGGGCGATCCAGCAAACCTGGAATGGATTTCTTCAAAGTCATTTGCTATTTGCTAGCAAATGTTTTGAATCCTGGACCAGATCCATTTAAGGTTTGCTGGTACACCCAGGTTCAATGATGAAAGTGTATCCTCTCCGCTTTAATAAATCAGGCCCAATGTCTGAACAGGCTCCAGGGTTTATTAAACAGTTTCTCAGGCTAGGAAATAGATGCTGACCCTGCATAATGTACTTGATTGAAATATGATGCTTCTGCTTAAAAATTTGGGAGAGAGAAACTGTGGCAGGAGAGTTGGAAAGAGTTTCAAATGTAAATAATAAAGGACTTTCCAATAGACTGGTGGTTGCTAGAGGAAGTGAATGTCACAGATGTGGGGTGAGACTGTACAGAACTGCCCTGACCTTACCTGTGACAAAATGTACTGCCTAATATCATGTCTCCAGGTAAGGAGGAGCACATGACACACAATAGAACAGCATTGATTAGCCCAGAAGTCCATTACCTTGTGTAGGCTCCACTCCATCCGCTTACTTGCCGCAATAGCATACCAAGGAAGGGAAGTATACACTGCTGTGAAGAGGTCTTTTTGGGCAGAGCTCAGATTTTGCAAAGTGGGAGACAAGGGCTGGTGAGAAGATATATGCACAGCTCAGTGTTCAATGCCGGGTATCCTGGCATACCCCAAAGTTCTTGGAATGAATCAACTTCATTGTGAGTGTTCGGAAGTCATGTCATTCCAGCCTGGCCAATCAAGGTGGTCCAAGATCCAAGCCTAGAAGATGGCAACACCTGCAACAGATTGAGGATAGGTGAGTGTAGTTAAGAAGTTCTGTAAGATTATTTTATTGCAGAATTGACAACGTATGTACCTTCTGCAATAAACAACCTGCCTGCTCGCAGTTTATTCATTTTAATTTGATTCTACTTTAGGAGATGTTGCTTAGCTTATTTTTACAATATATTTCCAAGTCTTACCTATATTGTCCTATTGCATTTTATTTATTGTGTCATGGTATTGTTATTTTCCAGGTTTAAGTGCATAACCTTATATATCTCAGCATTAAATTTATTTAGACAATTAACTACCCATGTAGCCATAGTGTCAAGACCCTTCTGCAATATGTGACTGTATCTTTACAACCTTTAAAAACATTTACAACAAAGACATCAGACTTACTGTGTAGACGAATGCAGTCCTGCATGTTTAATGTTCTTTAATAATGGTACAATATATGCTGTCATATGTTGTTCTGGCATTATCCTGCTTATCCTGGGTCTAAGAAAATAGGATAAAGCAGTTTATGATTAACTTACCTTATTTCATTTAATTCATTTAGTAACAGAAGATGGTGTCTTTCTTGCTTTAATGTATTTAATAACAATGAATAGGAGTGTTGCCTCCACATTTTCAAGCATTAGGCATTCTTGTAAAGATAGCTGAAAACATTTATATTTCAAAGTTCACAAATATGTATGTTTTCAAAGTCTACTTTGTCCTCTTCAGTTAAATTTCCCTAAGGTTATATTTTAGAAATCCTAGATTATTAGATTTCTCTGTGTATATTTGTGTTTATTAGCGCTCTTTTCTTTTTTTTTAACTTTGTTTTTTACTTGCTTATTACTTTTTTTTTTATTAACTCGCTTGTATTAAAGGACTATGAATGTGCACAAGAAGTGTGGCAACATAAAATGCATTAACATATAATCTTCTAAACACTGTCATTTACACATAACTGTTACTATATTTCTTAGTATTGTTATACACTATTATTAGAACTTGCAAACTACACATAATGCAAGCAAGCATGTCCAAAAGCCAACATCAAGGCTTCCCCAAAGCAACACTTTCTCTGGACTTCTCTACCCTACTGAAAAGGTCGTGCTGTGCTTAAAATGAACATGTATTCCAATGGAATAGATATAGTTCAATGAGAGCTGCAGTCTATGTCTAATCACTACCTACACAACACAAGTGCAAAAGGTGAGGCTGAAACAAATTATATACAAGGTGACATGAGGGATGTGACATGTAGAACACATAACAATAAATGCTTTGTACACAGTCACTCAAACTTATGCAAGGCAAAGTAAAGATATTGTTATTGTACATGCATTGCATATATAAAGATGTAGTTACTTTGACACAATTGAGGGCTGAAGCTGAAATTTTTTTAGATAAGCAAGAAATGTAATTATGTTGTTTCCTCCTATATGAGATGTAAAGGAAGGCCTGGAACGTACGAGGAAGGAGGTAGTGTAAGGCCCAGCATGACTGTGCAGACAGGAAGGGGAGACAGCAGAGGGTTAATGATTTGAAATAGTACGTGCAGGGATAAAGAAAGGGGAGGGGATGGGGAAGGGGGGATAGGAGGAGC
>NC_092871.1:30742022-30777735 GCF_032062135.1 Pyxicephalus adspersus
GGGGGGGGGGGGGGGGGGGTTTGGTGATAGGCAAGTTGACCTAGCTATGTCTTGCCACAGTCATGCAAAGATTCACCTAAATCTTTGCTTGTGAAAGTCTCTTACTCTTTGTGCATTGCCTCCTGGATATTAGGGAATGTTCAAATTCTAGATTTTGTGTATCGAATGCTGGATTGATATGATTTATTGATATGATAATGATATATTGATATACAATCTATTAGAATTATGAGAATCATTGCAAATTAGACTTTTTATGCATATATGCTATACAGTTGTGTTTGTTTTTCAGTTACTACTTATTGATTTGATCTTTTCTTGTGTTATATTATCTTGTTTTGTTTAGTAGTAGTCTTTAAAAAATATCTCCTGAGAAAGCCAATAGGCGAAACACGTTGGGTAAAGAGACAATAAACACACAAAGACTCAATATTGTGCATCACTTTATGTTTATTGTATTGTATCATCCCACTTAAAGACTTGCTGTATAGCACTTTGTCTAGTTAGGAGTCTATTTTCACTCATTAAAACACTATTTTGAATGTTGCCTCTAAAATCCACTCTTTGTTCCATCTCTCTATATACATTGCCTTTTGTCCAACCTCATCACACACCATGTACAACCATTGACCCTGCAATGCACATGATGGCATTATATTCCCGGGCTGGTGCATAAGTGCACAAAAAAGGCTACCCTAATCATTGTTTTGACCGGAGTTCAGATTTGATGATTGAAAATAGTGTCTTTGAGGATGAAATGAGTTTTACACAGTCACACCAAATCTGACATCAACACCAACAGAAATTATATATGATGTACTCTGATCCCAGCACAGCTTTTTGTTCTGATTTTATTGAATACGTCAATATTAAAGTCTACCCTGTAGCTTTTCCCCATTTCATTATTGTATTTTGCTGGTGGGGAGAAGGCATTACCACAATTAGCCAACCTAACCATGTAGTGCAATGTGTTAGCCAAAAATTAATCTTGTACTTCATTCTTTTAGTTTATCCTTTCACAATTATTTTTAATTATTCACAAGTGTAGGAGAATGCACCCATATTAAACAAGATTCAATTCAGAAATTAATTTAATAATATGCAAATATATTCACTTCTTTATTACATGACCTTTCCCTTATTAAAAAGATTAGTCTTAATTACAAGGTAAAATAATCAGTAAAAAGCAGGTATTTGGTAAAGCTATTTAAAGTAAAAAATGCACATATATCAACAGTAAAAATCCAACATTTAATAAGCAGAAACACTTACATTTGGCCTATTTATGATTTCCTTTGGGATCAAAAAGGATCATCAGAGTCATCTGTTGTAATTAACATAGATTTATTCTAACTATAAAAATATAACACGATTTCTTACAGTCATAGGGAACATACTGAGATAGGTTTTAATTTCACTGTAAACTGCCAGAAATGCTTTGGTATGTGCACAATTTTTAGTTTGACAACCTGATTAAATTTTGGAATCTATGTGCTTCATTAAGCAGTGAAATTATGGTAAAAACTTCAAGCAATCAAAACACAAATGTGAATATTTTCTGTGCTCTTTGCTGACAGAAAATGTATGCTGTTTAAGTGTCAAATAATGATTATCTTTCCAGCAAATGTTACATATGCAAGGCAAAGTTAAAAAAGAGCAGTGTTTTAGTTCAAGGTTTACACAGCAGAAAACAAGGTTTTCAGTTATTCTGGACACCATTTTGTTGGCTAACACACTTTGTCATAAAAATACTTTGGAGCTTTTTTAGCATTCTTATCGGTAGGTTTGAATAGAGAAGTAACCACTGCATGTGTAGCTAATGCACGTGTTAGGGCTTATGCCATGACTAGGGAATAACAGACGGCCTACAGACTTCCATTTACCATCATACCCAAAACCCCATGCCCTCGGTAATGACAAACACTCAGTTGTTGGTCAAATGTCCTGCAGGCCTTTTATTAATAATCTTAACGCTATCAAACTTCACATTGGCATACCATTATCATAACATCCAAATAAAAGCCTAAAACCAGAACAACATAAAATATTACAATATTAATAAGAAATTCCCAATCAACATCTTCCCAGGTTGCTGGTCCTTAAAGGCATACACCACATCAATTTGGGATCTGCCCCAATCTGATATTATTGCTCCCAGCTTCACCATCGCCCAGCTCAGGAACAATATCTAAAGCTACTCACAGCCCATCCCACACTAAACTTAGCTCACTTCCTTTCCAGACCAGTCAGGAGACTCCACACCAAAGATGAGTCCCCCACCCCATTAATACTATTACCAAAGAATCCAGTTTCGAGGACCTAAATCACCTACCCTTACTCTGCTAATACTATACCCCAACCTCGAACCTCCATTGCCACCAGGTAGAGAGGGTGGGAAGCTCACACTAGCTCAGTGTTAAGAAATGTTTATATGCCCGATGATTCCGTGTGTACAGTTTATTCTGTCCAGTGATGTAATTTGCAGCAGCCAGGAGACCTAAGATAGCAGCAGCCCCTGCTTCCTTTTAGCCGTGCAGCCTGATGTATTTTATCGGCATCCCCAGCACCTCTCTGTGAGGGTGTGCGTAGCTGAAGGGGATTTTAGAGGCAATTAGCTCCTGACTCAGTCCTGCACTGCCATTGGCTGCTGGGGCTTCATAGCCTCTCTCACTAGTGTCTGTTGTAGCGTATAGCTGGGCTAATCTGTGCTGGAGATATTAGTGTTTTCTGTTGCTGACCTTTGCCTGTTTCCCGACATTTCGTTAAACTGTGCCTACTACCTTGTACCTAGCTTGATGGACTGAATACAGTTTGACCTTGTATTCTGGATCACCTAGTATTTTTGTACTGTTTATCTGTGGGCTCCTGGTTTGCTGCAAACCTATCCCCAGGAACCATCTCATTAGTCCTGGAGGCAACCGAGTGCTGGGAAATGCAACCTGTCTCCCGAGGCCGACCAGGGGCTTACTAAAAGTGAAGACTGTGGTGTTAGAGTGGGGGACATGTGTCTGGTGAGAAAACAAAATTTCTGATTACCTCACCTATATATTCCCACACCTTTATGATCTTGGTCCTCACCCGTACCCCCCACCCCCAATTTTTAAACTGACCTTTATTTAACCCTAAAACAACTCTTTAATCCTTGCCTATCTGCTCTGCTGTTTCCCTAATCATGCAGACCCTTCCCTATGCTCTCTTATTTACACATTCCGGACCTGTCTTTTGGGGGTTTGGTTACTAAAGAAATATCTTTATCACTTGGTACTTGGTTCAAAAATAGTTTTACATAGTTTGCATAGAAAATATATTTATATTCTCATTTAAATGATATGTTACTGCTTAAAAGGGTGGCTAAATCAGCACATATGCATCAGGCTTACCATTCCTGTTTGTCCTGCCTCTCCAGTCTAAGCACTACAATGTGATCTCTGTAACTTACAGTTGTGATGAGATGGCTATAACTGCAGTCTTAGGTGAATTGGCTGACAGTGACTCAATCCAAAGGACACCTTGTAGATCCTGAAAAAGTTTATTCCAAACTGTGCAGATCATACACCGATGAACAGATGGATAGGTCAAAATATCATGCTGTGAGCAACTAACAGGAGCATGCAACTGAGATGAGGGTAGATGACAGAAAGAAAAAGAGGGGAGGAGACAAGAGACTGAGCAGAAGCTAGGGGAAGAGAGAAGGGACACACATAATGAAAAGCAAACCATGCATGTGTAACATGACACTGTTCTTTCGTGTTTTGCAAAGCAAAAGTGCCATATGACTTGGGGTGCCTGTGGCAGCAGTGTTAAGATATGTTATAAGTTGCTTTAGTTGGGCAAGTCTAGGTCCAGACACAATATGGGTCTGATTAATCAATGTTCTCGGAAACTGGAGACTATAGCCTGGAGAACCCGGGTGATCCAGAAAATCCTGATTAGATCTGGTCCAGGTTTGAAACATTTGCTAAATATTAGGAAATTACTTTTAAGAAATCCATTCCAGGTTTACTGGATCATCCAGGATCCCTCTATCTTCTCCAGTCTTGAATTTTGAAAATTCAGGGCCTATGTGCCCAAAAACGTTCGGGTCAGCTTACTACCTGAAAATACTTAATGACCTGGATTTTCCATCAATTGTTTTTTTTTTATTGTTCCCCCATAATACAGATACTCTCCCATAACTCAGCACAAGAGTAATGATATATTTTGAAACATGGGTTTGGGTTCAATGAAATTGCATAAAAAATTTTTATTAAAATCATACCACAGGGAATTCTAGTGATAGTATTAAACCTACCAGGAATTCATAAGCATGGCTATTGTAGAATCACTTGCTTCTGTGGGAAATCCATAGTGTATTCTACATGTGTATTGGAGAGACAGTACTTGTGAGTTATTATAGTTTTAGGAAGTCCATTCCAGGTTTCTTGGATCACACAGGTTCACCCTATGATCTTATCCAGCCTAGTAAGTAGATTAAATGATGCTGGCCATCTTCATATAAGAACACTGACCTTGCAGTAAAAAAGGACCTTGGCAGACAGTTTAGGATTGACTGGAGTTCTGCTTCATTGATACTATAAGCCAAAACTACCTATATGTTTACCACTAAATTTGAAAATAGTATGTATTCTAACAAAAGTGAAAACTCAAACATTATTCCAAAAATAAAATGAGTACTCTTTTTTTAAATGCTCTTTCTTAGGGATATAAATGTGTTTTTTAGTATAGATTCACTGAGACACAAAAGCAGCATGCTATGGCGATGTTTATGATAAATAACATTCAATATTTTGTACACAAAATACATCTCATGTCTTCTTAATTTAGCTGGCATGAGCTGAACTTCAGCATATCAATAAACAGGATATAGTTAAGTGGATCTGTGTAAACCCATATCACAATCCAGTAGAAATTATCCATAAGTAGTGTAAAGGCATTTTAAAAAGTTGGAGCTTGTCTGGATTGTAAAAAGCTATCTTGCTGTGACAAATATTTACTTTCTGGATAGATACATGTCTGTTATGGCTGCAAAGGGAGTTTTATAGTAAATGACTCTTTCATAAAATGCAAATCAGATAACAGGTGCATATGCTTAGTCTGCTGCAAGAAGAATTTTGTTCACAACAAATTAATGCTTTAATTTCTAAATCACCCGTTCAAAGAGGATGGGGAAACTACAAAAAAAACTAAAAAAAAACTAAAAAAAAATTCTAAGAAATCAGCCATATATCAGTCTACAGATATCTGATCACTTACAGAGCACCTGTGGGCAATACATAGTATATTAGGTAAATGTATTGCCTCCATGTTGCTGGCAACTTACCTTCACTTTTCCTAGCATGCTTCAGGGAACTATAATTTCTGGGTTGTTTAGTTGTGTAAATGAAATAAACCTAAGCTATGTATACAGGCCAGGTTGGCCTTTCTCAAACTTTTTTAACATGAGGGAACTCTTAAAATAACTTTCATATTTTTAGGGAACGTCTCTATAAGTACTATATAACAGCTCACAGTATATCAGCATATTAGCATTCCAGATAGCCAAAGAGATCTTCGGTATCTATTAAACTGACCTGGAGGCACAAACTACTCATTGCTCAAGGATCCTCAAGCAACCGCTGGAAGACCCCAGGGATTCATGGAACCCTGGAAAGAGTAATTCTGTACGAGAAGATGATCGTGATCATTTGGGGCTAAAATCTATCATGCACACAGCAGTCCCCCAACATCACTGAACAACTAGTAGAGTAGGGTTGACCGCTATTATATCCTATGAAGGGGGTTGCAACAGGATGTCTCCTGCTTGTCCTCCCCTCTCAAAAGAACCCAACAACAATGTGTGCATAGCACTAGTTCATTCTACTGTCACTGGAAATGAAGAATGTTTAATCAGAAATAAAAAAAGTTATATTACTACATTATATATCTTACCCTACATGATAACTCAGTTGAGAGGTTTTCTTCAATGAGACATCAGGGATCTAATAGGCAATTAGGCATACTGTGTTTGATCAGTTTCTTTATTGTCCCGAACCACTGAGGCTTGACAGCTCTCAACATGCAAGCAAGATGAGCACTTCTGGGTCCATACTACCCAGGGGATATCAGAAAATGGATGCTTGATGATCTTTCAATGCTCTATATCCTGGCAACTTCCATAACGGTCCTGAGCACCCAAGTGGGACAAGTAGGCATGAGATTCATGGGGGGTTTAGGGGCATCAAGCAAGGGAAATGGTGGCATTTGCCAGCATTTATAGAACTGATCACTTTTACTGCATAGCCAGGAGAAAACTTTTAACTAAACTTTAGTACCATAGAATTATTTTACAGGCAGCAAAAGGGGGAACATATGAAATCGGGAAACATATGAAATAGCCTTTTTGATGCTATGCTTTTCTAAAACTGTCTACTTGTGTACTGAATAGGCAGAACTAGGCCAATATAATAAAAAAAACATAGGGGTAGGAACAAACATAGGAGGAATCCTGCTTGCATTTATTGCTCTTGTATGGGGGTACAAACCTTTGGGAGATCAACACAATACTCTTGGATGTGTTGGTTTTCTAAGGGGGCCTCAGGAAATTGTCAGGGTTTGGAAAGTATTCAGAATTTCCAGTACTAGGAAATGTAAATATTTATCTTTTACAGGTTTGCCCTTCTCAGACTTTAATTTTAGTGACAGGGTTGGTTTAAGATAGTGTTTTGGTTCCTTTGAACTTTTTTATCATAACTTGGCTTATACTGTCACAATAAATGTACATTTTAACCAGAAATATACCTTTTCTAAGACAATATTCAAACCAAAAATGCAAATACTTCTCACTGTTTTCTAAGTATGCTGCATGTCAAATAAATCTTAGAATTACAATGTAGTCCACCCACATGTTCTATGTATAGACTGTTTCATAATAGAAGTATATATTTCACTGTAAGGATTTATACAGGACTTGCTGCAAAACAGGTGTATGGTTCATTTGCTTAACTCGCTTAAACACTGTCTAACTAGCAACTTGTCTACATAGCAACCGTTATTTCTGTTATAATACATAATATAAAACGGTACATTTATCTGGAAAATCTAATTGTAAAAGATGTTAATCAGAAGAAGTTGTTATTGGTTATATACAATCTGTTTAAACATTCATATTTTAATTTATCTGTTCATAAAAATTGAAAATAAACATGATTTAGGCCTGACTAATCATGTACCATTACAGTGTTGCATTATATGCACTGGGTTGTAAGAAAACAGAGAATTGCAGATAACCTCCAAACAGTGGGATTTTATAATTTAGTCAAAACAGACAATCATCAGATTCTCATAAGAGTTTATCATATTAATTAACATTGTAAAGGTCTAGATGGACAAAAATATATCCATATCTTTCAGCATTATTGATCTCCCTATACATAAAAAGTAAGGTGAATAAAGAGGATTTAATAATCAAGCAATATATTCTGCTTTTTAAGTGATTCCCAATGCATTTCAAAGTGTTAAAATTTTACTGCTTTGTCGGGGTATAGCAGAAATTAGGTATAAAGGCCTATTTAACCACTGGACCTCATGTAATGGACCTCATATAGCAGAGACGAAGACCATGAGATATCCCAGAAATCACATGAAACTAAAAAGAGAATCCAAGTTGGAGAATATATGAAGTGAATATATGGGGTATTCCACTGATTTAAAGTACCAGAAAATGCTTTGTCTAGACGGACTAGAAGTATCCCAGAATCATATAAAAGATGTTGCTAATAGGGATGATGAATGAAAATTTCCCTGAACTTCCAATGGGTCTGCGAAATTTCTGCGAACCGATTTTGCAGACCCATTCAGAAGTTCCAGGAAATCATTACAGGAGGATTCCCGGGGCTGCATTCATTCATCCTGGGAATTCTCCTGTGTGTGATCCCCGGGCACTAGAGGTTAATTATTACTATACTAATACCCACCAGTTATAAAATTAAAGTTAATAAATATAGACAGCGTATGTGGTCAGGAGCCAAACTAGATGTTGTTAAATTTTTACCTCTTTAGTAATATTTTAGTAACCTAATAATAACCTATAATTACCTAACATTTATCTGCTATTTAGAATACAACTAATTGCCACAGCTGCATTCATTGATTAGCTTTGTGTGCAATCCCCGGCACTAGAGGTTAAATGTAGACAAGTCTCCCCATTCAAAACCTCTAGTGCTCTCTGATTGGATTTTTCTTTCCTTTCCAGGATTTTCCTTTCCTCAATCAGAGAGCAGAGGTTTTGAATGGGGAGACTTGTCCCCATTTAACCTCTAGTTCTCTCTATTTTATTTCCATTGCCAGTTATTTTTCTACCATGTAATAAACCAACAGAAAACAATAATACGGTTTTATACACGTGTATGTTCTGCCATGCAAGCTTCTAAATATGTTACATTTGTAGGTGTGCTTTCAACATTTTTGGATTATGTTTTTGTGTCAGTGAACACAGCCGTGGCTGCATTCAGTGATCTGCACAGTTTGCGGGACTTTTTTTTCTTTAATCTCGATCGACAAATTTACACCGGCCATTCTCTCTTAAAATTTCGGTAAGCAAGAACGTCCGAATTTGCCGCAAAATGGAGTTTAAAAATCTCGCTCGCTCACCCCTAGTTGCTAACAAGTTGTGTCTTTACTGAAGAGTGGCACCAAAACGGTTCACTTAACAGTGTTAGCTTAACTGGTTGTTTTACCCACACTTGCAATTATTATTGCTAGGTGTTCTTACATTCATTTTCTTTTTTAGACTTTCTTCTCTTTATTTCATATGGAAATCCTGTGACAAGGTCAAAGCATTTCTGGCAAGATCAATAACTGAAGCTGCCACCACGTGTAAAAACCAGTAGCGTTTAATATATTACATTTTGTTTTTGTTTTAAGCTTTATTAATCCTGCATTGGAACTAGACTTGTTTTTACTGTCTCCATGGGCCTGATTTATAAAAGATATCCAAGGCTGGAGAGGATACACTTTGATCAGTGAACCTGGGTGATCCAGCAAACCTGGAATGGATCTGGTCCAGGATTGAAAACATTTGATAACAAATAGCAAATGACTTAAGAAATCCATTTCAGGTATACTGGATCTCCCAGCTTCATTGATGAAAGTGCATTCTCTCCAACCTTGGAGAGCTTTAATAAATCAGGCCCATAGACCCTGATTGAAAAAAGCTCTTCAAAACTGAAGAAGATAGACTATCATGGGTGATCCAGCAAACCTGGAATTGATTTCTTCAAATCAATGGCTAATATTTGGCAATGTTTGTAATCCTGGACCAGTTCTATTCCCGGTTTGATCACTTATGATAGTCTTTCTTCTCCAGTCCTGATGAGCTTTGATAAATCAAGCCCAATATGTCCTCGGGTGACAAAGTGTAGTGCTAAAAACTATCCTAACATCTCAAGACCAGTTAGGTTAACATTTTTTTGTAAAGAGTGCCTTATGAATGTCAGATTTAAAACCTCTTCTGACGCTTTGCCAGTATTCCTAGCTGTTTCAACAAAAATATGTGTTTTACCTGTACAATACACATTGGGCTTGATAGCTTATATTCTCACAAATCTAAATGTTACCCTTTTTACATAATGGATTAACTGTACAGAACACTTGCTTTGTAAAACTGACCTACTTAATAGAGAGTCTAACAAAGTATGACATTTATATATTTTACTGATCTTAATTATTTCAGCACATAGGAATGGAAGGTACCCAGGTCAGAAGCTTTTTGAAGTTGGATTTTATTTTGGCATGACTGCATCTCTTCTGGCATTAGGCAAGTACAAGTATAATGTAAAGCATACGTAAAATTAATGCATTATCTAAAAGTACCCACCATATCATCTGGCATTCTTTGTGAAGAAAAGTTAAAAGTTTTGCTTTTAAGATCTGAGATTTTGCTTTGGCACACTCAGTCTTCCATGTAGGCTGCAAGTTCTTAAATCTAAAAAAATGAGCTAGCCGTTATGATCTTGACACATACAATGTACACAGACATTTGGATTGAATTTGATATGGCTTTTTATATGCTTTCTATTAGTTCTATGATTTATGTGTTACTACATTGTGATTTGCCTTGCTTGATAATACCTAATGAAATTTTGTGGTCTACAAAACATGTCATTACTGACCAAAGACTGTGGAAGATCACTGTTTTTCTAACATTTTATGTTATTATAGACAATAGGCTCTTTTAACCATAGATTAATTAATGTTTGTTTAGTTTATATTTAGAAATGGTTTTCCATTAAAGTATCAGTAATGTGCCCTCTTTTTTTTCTTTTTTTAATGGTGCATTTTTATACTTTCACTAAATAGTAAAATATAGTTTTAATACACTAAATGTACTAAAACTTTTCAGGTTGCTTTGACGTCAGCATAAAAGACATTTATTTGTTGGTGATATTATGGAATAACACAGTAAGCCTCCACCAAAGGCAGAAATTGTTGAGACCTTCAAAAAAGAACTAACTTCATCAAGCACACAGCACACCACTGGACCTAGTTGGTTATCTAGACCAGGGGTTAGCAAACTCCGGCCTTAAGGCCAGACACAGCCTAGCAGGTAGTTTGTTACAGCCTAACGCCACCTGGCTGATCCAGCCTAATGCCCCAGGTTGCCGGCGGATCAGCCAGGGGGCTTTAGGAACTAATGGTGCCGCCCCCTTGCAGTTGCTCCCCTATTTACCGTTACTGTTAATACTTCCGCCACCGCGGTAAATAGGGAAAGCTCCCTGAAGGTAAATCCCTCTCCTCCACAATGCATACAGAGAAGAGGGATTTTACTTTAGGGGGCGTTCCCTGGTAGTGGGCGGAGCTCCGGCCTAGTGTGCTCCCGCCCACCCCATAAATGGCCTAGTGGCCATAAAACTTTGCTGTAAACTTTGCCATAAAACTTATCTAGACCATATTTTCCATCTATTTTTCAACCCATATCTCCTAAAGCCAACACTAAATTTCTGGAGCGGTTTCTTACCGCAAACAACTTCTGTAGGTGACAATGACTCATAATTTATGCCTAAGCAGCAATTACTACCTGAAGTAGGTGTTGCTTTAAGCATATCAGTAATATTTTTCAAACATAAGACCCCCTACTTCCTTTTTTCTTTTTCCTCTTTGTATTACTCCCTACATATCTCAAGTTATGTTTGTCTTTGCTAACTGAAGTAGTCTAAACCCCAATAGAAAATCCACCCCAATGCAACCATTGCAACCCACAGTATAGAACCTAAATGCAAACCTCATCTCTATGTACTGCATGTTGGCAGATTTGCTGACACTAAAAGGTTATCTTGCAGTGAAATATTGTAGGTAGATGCTTCTACAATCTAACTATAAAAAAATTGTAAAACGGGTTTCAGCACAATACAAAACTTGTAGTTTTTACTTTTTATTAATGAATATAAAAACAGAATGTCATTCATTTTATGGATGAAAGTACTGAAGTTCATCAGTCCTTATACAGCATTTGAACTGTAAAAGGAAAATCAGCCTGGGAACTTACTAGAACTGTTTCTCAGTCAATGAGAGTTGCTGCTATATAAACAGAAAACACATAAAACAAGCAATAAAGCCAAGATAATCATAATACATTATTAATATTCATTCGATTTCCTGCAGCAAAATTGGGAGCATTTGCAAGATTTAGAGCATAACAGCAGTAAATTCTTTTTCTCGTTAGAAATGTGGTTTGTCTCATGGAGCAAATCTTCCAGTTAAGAGCTTAGAGGTGAAATTGGTAGATTTAATAGCTAATGTGAAGTTCATAAAAGTAAGGGTTTCTTTACACCTCACTGACAAACAGATTCCACATTTGTAATGATGTGAAAACAACTGCTGAAGCAATATTCTGCTAACAAGGGATGTATGCAAAGTATTGTAATCGGAGCAAGATTTTCCATATTCATATGCATCATTGCTACAGCAAGGAAGACATATAATAGGTCCCCAATGGTCATCTGTGATATGAAGCACAGAGCACTGTGGCTTCTGCAGCTCAGAGATTTTAAACAGTCTAAATATTGTTTTAACACTTGCAAAGCAAAATGTGATATGTTTAGGGGTTTAAAAGAGGACTCAGATAAAACTGAATGATACCATCACACCAATAATGCAGAAAATATTGCTGCATCATTAAACTGTGCATTGTATATACATGGTATTAAAACACCAAAAATAGTAAGTGTCATTTACTTGAGCTGTAACTTGTCAGTCTACTACTGCACTGGTAGAAATGTCAGTATTTTCTCAGAAAAAAAAATCTTGTCTGTCTGTCCACCACTGAAGAGAAGCTGCATCTAGCAATTTTTTTAGTGTTAAAAAAACACAAGACTAATGAAATGTACACAAGCTCTGGAAGCATAGGTGTTGTGATGTTTAATAATTAAGGGAACACATGAGTTCTTTAAGATGGAGCCACTTGGTTGTCAAGCCACTGCTGTAGAAGATTACTAGATTTTGGAGTCTTTTTTGCTCATGGAGACCTTAAGGAAGTTTGCATTAGCCAAGAAAAATTAATCAATTCACAAAAATGAGAAATTAAGGTCCCTGTATATTGTGTTGCTACTTTTACCATTCCCTTGTGATTAGGATTGCATAAACTATGCTGTGTCACAGTGCAACTGGGGGTGCACCCTAGGTTGGCATAATACTGCAAAGTTTAGCAGATAACAAGCATGTCTTGTGACATGTACTACTTTGACCTATGCACAAATAGCTGTTTAATATGACCCAAATAACATGAACTACTTAAAATATGGATGAGATCCAGGCAGAAACTTCTACATAACACTTTATGGCAGCATGGGTGAAGGTGATTGTGGTTGTGCTAGACATGTGCTGGTGACTTATGTCTTTTGCTGCATGTCAGATTTGACGTTTCCTGCTGTTCTTTCTAGTGACTATTTTTTTTTTTTGTTGTAAATGTATTAAAATGGATTAAAATGCATGGTATACAGAAAGCCTTAAAGCTGAAGTAGAGCATAAACATGCCAAACATCCACTGGAAACAGGATACTGTTATGTTATCAGCATGGATCACGCAATGGTCTTCTGTTGGATGAGTACACTCTCATTCTTACCTACCCATACTGTTGTATCTTGCTAAGTTCTTCTTTAGGTGCACAAAATATTCAACTGCCTGATGCCAATACAGGAAGTACAAACAGCAACAAAATTATAGCACTTTTCTACCAGAAAACTCAGAATGCAAGATGTTGTATAAATAAATTGATTATGGGTTTAGGAAAAGAAACGTCTTTAGATGATGCTTGAAAATGTCCTGCAATGGAGCCTTGCATACTAAGTCCCATAGAGTTGGGGTTGAATAAGGGAAGGCCTGTATGCTACATGTTATAGGCAGACTCAGAAAATAATTATGTTTAATTTGTTTTTAGAGTGAAGGCTTTGTTGGAAGTTTTATTTGTCCAGCAGTTGCACCAGATTACTGAAATTAATGTATCTGCTTGATTGTGCTGCCCAGGATACCCAACAATTTGCCTATGCTAGCTGGCCTGGTTCACATTCCATGTTCAATTGTCAGCAGGCAGTGCTTCTCTGCAGACTCCACAAATACTGCTCCCTGCTATTTCTACCCTTGCACAGAAGAAAACTGCTGTTAGCACATTACTTTAAAAGTGCTGTGCCATGTCTAGAGTACCAATTTGCACTTCCTAGCAGTCATAATCTGCCCTATTTCCAAATTCAAAGCCTCATCCCAACACTGGAGGTTTTCAGGAATCTCTTGTTTGCAGTGATTCTTTTAAATGTTGTGCAGCAAAATACTAATTTAGGGATGCCAACATTTCTGTTATTTATTCAGTTAGAGAAAAGTACTCATTCTGCAGGTTTGGTGTGATTGTGTGTTCTACACTGAACATGGAAGAAAGCAAAGGAGGGAACTGTCTGAGTTCAGAAAGAAATTATAAGATTATCTCCAAGCAACTTGGTGTTCCTGTGATTACAGTTGCAGATATTATTAGACGTTTACGGTCCATAAGATTGTAGCCATCCCCCAAGGTGCTGCAAAAAAAAAAAAAAAAAAAAAAAAACACAACAGAATGGACAGGGGGAAAGTGGGAATGCCAGACAACAATAAAAAGGACAACATCCAAATTGTAAGGTGAGGTCAAGGTTCATTGGTGTTTGATCACTCCATCCATATGTTTTTGAGTGACAGGAGGCTCAATCAAAGAAGACCGAGAGGACTCTACTGTTTAAAGAAAAACAGAAAAAGCGGGAGTAGTATTTGCTAAAATGCATAGAGTAGGCTTAGTTATGTTTCAGGGTGGCTTTGCTACATATGGCATGGGGTGAAATCCCATAGCAATAAGACATTCTAGAGAAAAACACAATGGACTTGATTAATGAAAAGTTTATCTTCTCTAGTCTTGGAGTCGCACTGCCTAGTGTCAGAAAGCTTCACATCAGTTGTATGTCATAGAGCAAGATAATGATCCAAAATCCTCAACCTAAAGTCCCCAAACAAGGGTAAGAACAAAACATTGGACTAAATTATCCCTCACAAAAAAGCAAAAAATGACTTTTAAGGCACCTTTTCAAATAAATCACATATTTCATATATTTCATGAAACTATTATTTATTAAAATATTAAAACAGAGAAATTCACATATCAAATATCAATCATTCATGTACAATGCCTTTTTCGGCTCAATTTCGACAACGTTTCGCAGAATCTGCTTCTTCAGAAATCTTGAGACATAATAATCAAATTATTTAGCTGCTATATAACATGGTGGTGGCAGATCTCTTGACGAAACCAGGTGATCAGTGTTCATAATTGTAAGCACCTCTAATTCATTTTCCTTTTTTTAAATGAATATCATGGATGGGTATTTTTCACACCTCCTAACTTGTCCCCAGGAAATTTACTGAATCTTTCCTTTAATTTTTATCACATTTCTCTGGCAAGGCTGTGAGTTTGTGAGCAGCTGCAAACATTGGACTACTCTGGAGTGGCCTTCTCTAAGCCTTAAATTAAATCCTAGCAACATCTATGGAAAGAACTGAAATACGCAGTATGAAGAAGGCACCTTTTTAAATCTTGACTGGAACTGGAACAGTTAACTATGGAAGAGAAGAGCAAACTTCCTGTTGGCAGTTTAAGAAGTCTCATTAATTACAGGAATTGCTTGTTTGCAATAATTAGCAAAGATTGTGCCACAAAATATTGAGTTTAGGGTCCCGTTATTTCTTTCTATGCTTTTTATTTGTGTTATTTTTTTCTTAATATTTTATATATTCTCTAACACTAAAGCAAGCCTGATTTTGTTTAATATGGAATAAATAATAATAGGTGGCAATTACTTTTATCAGTTTAAAGTTAATTTAAACAAAATTCATTTTTTTTTTTCTTTGAGAGGTACCAGCAAAAGTGTCATATATGTATCTCTTAAAAGATAAATGAACCTTCAAAGTGTTATTAAACAATACATTTTTTACATTGAGTTACAAAGTAATTTGAAAGTCCCAGGCAAACAACCCCCCTAGTGTTCTAATTCTGTCCGTATTTCCATGCAAAAAGTGTTACATTTTTGCATAGAAATGTGTTTTACACTGTAGGCCTATAATTCTTAGACATAACTCACAGATATATGCTCAATATTTGTTAAATGTAATAAAAAACTTAAAAAATAAAAAAACACACAAATCTGTTAAAAAAAAACCCCGGAGATCGTCTCTGCAGTCGCCGGCTGGGGATTGGAGGAAGAAGACGTGTCCCGAGGACCTGCAGGGACCAGCAGAACGCCAGGGTATGCCAACGGAACAAGGTAAGTGTTTTTTTTTAATGTTTTTTGCGACCTCGAGTGTGACTCTGGATCACCGATTTTTGCGTGGTAAATCCACCCCAATTCACACTCGGGAATACCACTAGGGGGGTAATGAACAGCAGTACAGAAAGTCAAGCCAAAAAATGTTTATTATAGTTTGCAAAACAGCCAACTAAAGTGGTCCAGGACTTCCGGTTCCGGCGCCTGATGCTAGCAGCAGTGTAGAGCAGTGACTCCTTCTAACCCTCGTGTCCACCCGACTTTCCCCTATGGCAATCGATACTCACCTCACACTGGCTGAGTGCCCGGACAACAAGATGAATCATTTTGTATCCACCTCACAAGCCTCTAAGCGGGCGCAGCAGAAACAATCTTTGAGGAAGAGAGCCACCACCAAGATAGCGGATGAGCTATCTTGAATGAGAGAACACACCGAGCCAGGATCCAGCCAAGGTATGGCAGGCAGACAGACCCCAGCATACATGCCATTAGATTATAAAATGCTGGAACGTGAAGTCTCCCAACACTTACAACCCAGTTTGCTGCAAACCATATCTGAAACACTAACTTAGCACTTACAACCTCTCACAGAGACCAAGCATGGGGAAGACATACATGCTTTACAGCAAAGAATAAGTGATCTTGAGGATGATCTATTAAATGCCTGTACCCAGAAAAAGCAGATAGGAGAACAATATACTACTTTATTTGATAAGGTGGTGGATATGGAAAACAGGTCATGTTCAATATTAGAATATTTGGCTTGCTGGAGTCTTTTAAAGCCTTGGACCTATTTAAATTTTGCAAAGCACTTGGGCTTAAAGCCCCTCTGAGAGTTGAACGAGCACATGGACTGGGCCCATTTCTACGTAACTCACTCAGTACTTGCACTTTAATGACAAAGTACAAATACTGAAAGCCTACAGATCACAAGAGTTGTCCAATTTGTATACCACATGTGCGGATGAGTGTGAGCAGTCTTCTGACATGGTTTATAGGATGATCTTTCTGAGTGCAAGAATCTGATCCTCCTCTGGGTCTAATTAAAAGTAGATAGTAGACCTGAAATGGTGACAGAGTGACAGTGGAGGAATGCAGATTGTAAAAAATAATAATAAAAAAAGTATCTTTACAGGATTTTACCATTTCAACCTAATGAAAAGATATATTGTTTTCCATTTGAAAGTTAAAAATTTGCAATTTTCCTTTAATGGTCACTTTACTAAAAAAAAAAAAAATTCAGCATGTTTGTGTTATTGCTTGGAAAACTTCTTTTTGCATCAGTCCTGCATTGCATTAGCATTTTCTTAGTTTACTTTAAGAATTTTGCACAGTTAATTTTGGCAAGAAAACACCATTGTCTAAACTTTTCTAGCATGGAAATTGTATTTTTCAGCTTTGCTATACTTGACTTGAACCCCACCATGCCTCGTCAGACTTCTTTCTGTATATCCAAGGCTTACAGGATCAGATGGCAACACAATTTCTGTATGAACCTCTGAGCTGCAGGAGATTATTTCTGAACTGTGAGAATGGCCGTTGGAGCTGTTGAATAAATTGAGTCACTGACTCCAGTTCCCCCATACAGTTCAGAATCAAGCACACACACAAACACAAAACGAATGTCACACTGTGCATAGTTTTTCCTAAAGATCTCTAAACCTTGGTTAATCAACATATTTGCTTGTACATAAAAGCCTGTCTGTGTAAGCTGTATACTACTGCCAAACAAGTCCTGCTGTTGAAAAAAAAGGCTATTGGCAATAGGTCCTATTTACATTATGAGGAGAAGAAAAATTCCTTCTTAACTAATCTGATGTTTCAGTGCATTTGTTTACTTGCTTCTGAATGCTATTTGAAAACTGATTGCTGCCAATAGACAACACACAACATAAAATGATAACCCTAAGACATTTGTGTGAAACCTCTCTATTACCAGTCAGTTCTAAATAAAATCTCAATGCATTATGATAATCATTTATCCTTTATTATTAGAAGGAAATATCAGCGCAGAAGTCTTCCTGTGACCCTAGTGTTGCTTTAAAACTTGGGGTTTCGGGTGAATTGAATAAACTGGACTTCCTTAAAAATTCTTCTTGCTCTTCCCACTTTGTCATCCAGCTTCTCATCACAGCTTAAAGATCTATGCTTCCGAGCCAATTAAAAAAAATATGGCTGGTTGGTGATGGCTTTTCAGTTTAGTGGCCCCTTGGAAGCATGCATCTATTAGGCTCTCTGCATCTTTTTCTGCTATCTGTGATTTCCCCTACTGTTCCAAGACCTCCTATGAGTTCTATTGTGCACTAGTGTTGCTGTCTGCAAATTAATGGGAAACCAGAATTTGCTTTAACTTTTATAGTCTATGTCTTAGAAATGCTTAGGCGTTTTAGGATGGTAAGGCTTTCTGATGCTACCACTAGAGCGGCAGTCGCCAACTGTTGAAAGAAAATTTTGGTAGCCCACGGCTACCTACCAGGAGAAGGACCCCGTTAGGAAGACGCACCAGCCAGAGCCACTGACCATGTCCCCAATATGGATCGCATGCTCAGGGAAGTGGGCAGGTTGTGTTTCTGGGTTGTGGCTCAGACCTGCAATGGGAAAGTAGGCGGGTTCTGGCATAAGGATGTCACTGTGGGGGAAGTTTCTTCCCCTTTGAGTGACACCTGGCTCCGACACCTCGCATGTGCAGTCCGGAGCGGGTAAATTTAGTGGTTCGTGGGTCTAAAAAGGTTGGCAACCACTGCACTAGAGAGCCATCTAAAAGGTAATCTATTTTAGCATGGTAAATAGAAAAACATGGATTACTAAATACAGGTATTGTGGATGTACAGGTAGATTTGTGAGTTTGATGTTCTGTCTGTGTACTTCCCATTCCTGGCACAAATTGCTCTCAACTGTCTTTGTTGTAAAAGCTTTAAGGGTGTTCTAGGTGACTCATCGACTGAGGGGCTAAATCTGAAATGCTTTATATCTTCTCTTCCTTCAAACGCAAACGTTTCCATCTCACTTTTTGTGTAGTATCTCTTAAGTAACGATCTTTCTGTCTGTCTTTATCTCTCATATTTTCCCTTTTCTCTCTTCTCTTTCTCTTCCTCTCCAAAAATTTTGGCCATGCTTCTTGTCCATAAAAAACTTGGGTGTCATGATTTTTTTTACCTCTAGTTCAAAAAGAAATTAGGTTGTGTACGCTGGTGTTCATCTGCTTCTTCTTCTGTACCAGAGCCCAAAAGTGTAGTTTACTTTTATCCTGAGGAGAGCTCCTCATGGAACAGCACATGGACATTTCTATACATATTCATTGGTGTGTTAGTGTGTGCTCTGAATCTTTTAAATTGCACCTGATCTGGAGTCTGATGAGCTTCTGTTGCTCTTGTTAATTAGTATGGGTTTCTTCCACATATTAGTCTGGAATCTTTATGTTTTTCACAAGTTCACCTTATTGATCCATGCTAAACACTTTTTTACACAAATGGGACTCTTTGAATTGGGTAACTATTTACTAACAAATTATAACTTATATAATGAAACTATTCACATAGAATCACATCTCAGCTTTTAATGCCATATCTGAATTGTATATTTTATTTGATTTAAATGTATTTGGATCCTAAAATTCAATTAAAATTGGAATTGAAATTGAAAGTATTTGCAAAAATCTAAAAAAACAAGTTTTTTTCTTCTTTCTCTATGGCCTTTGGGGCTGAAGTATTTTCTTTTACGTATGGTCACCTTCCATTTCTAAATTACATTACTTTCTTTGTGCTTTGTTTACTTTTGTGCCAAATGCATTCCAATTACAAAGCAGAGATCTTCTTGCTACATTTTAAATCCAATTCTTTCACAGATACATTAACAACAAAATAAAAAGCATTTAGCCTAAAAGAAATGTGTGGCAGGTGAAGCTAGATCGTGGTGTTCTACAGCAGGCTGAGACAATGTAGAATATGCTTTTTAAATTCATGTTGCATTCGATAAATATATGCAATGGTGGCCTTTGTTTAGATTTTTGCAGAATGCTGTATTCAAGCCGTGTAAGGTCGGAGTGCATAAGAGACTACCCTGAGCCACCATAATGAGGTTTTTTTTCTTGAATTTGTAATTTGTTTAATCGATAAATGTAGCTGTTAAAGAAGTTTATATGATTTGCACTCTTACCATATATTGACATTAAGGGACTGATAACCATTCTATTTTATCATTATCTCTTATGTTATTATATAAATTTATTATGTTGTAATCCTGGTATATGACTGTATGTGTGTATGTGATGATTACCCCCCCCCCACCCTTTCCCTTCCCTTTTCTCTTCTGTTACTCCCCCTTTTTTTTTTCTCATAAAATATTAACATAAACTGATTATACATAATTGATAAATGTGTGTTTACTAAAAAATAGATTACTTTTCCCTATCCTAACCAAACTTGAAATACTATTCACAAAGTTGCTTTCTTGACAAATTGTTTTCTGGTAGTACCTGTCACGGTAGCTGAGTGGCAGGATAGTGGACCCTCTGTGTCACCAGCTCGGTAAGTGGATACGTGCACAGGGCGCAGAGTCTAAGCAGCTGCCTGGTCTTCACCAGAGCCTCTAGAGGTGAGGGTGTTGTGCTGCGGGTAACTGCCAGGTTGCGGCCCCTGTGCACGCAGAGGCAGGTGACTGCTAACAAGCTGGAACAAAAACATAGTGCCAAAGGGAATTCCAAGAGAGTAGTCAGACGAGCCAAAAGGTCAGGGCAGGCAGCGAACAAGGTTGGTTATGAAACAGGCAAGAGGTCAGGACGGGAAGCAAACAAGCGTAGTCAGGAAACAAGACAGGGTCAGTACACAAAGAATCTGGAGCAGGAGAAACAAACAACAGGAACCTGGAAGCAGAGCCTAAGGAACTCCTTGTTCAGGCAACTTCCTGATGCCCTTCATTTCCTTTTAAGGGCAGGGCCTGAGAAGAATGGAGCCATGTGACCTGCTGCATCCTACTCTACCACCAGAGGGAGTCCCGGAGACTAGAGTTTGGTGGTGTTCACAACTCAACCAGCAGGGGGAACACATCTGTGAAACTCTCTTGTCCTCTGTGGTAGTGGAGCAGCTGACTGGGAGTCACATGACCTGGACCAGGAAGTGAACTAAGGAGATGATTCCTTAGCAGAGTTGGTGCTGGCAGCTGGGGAGGCAAAGGTGGGTGGTACTGAAGGAGGCACAGATCTCCTGGACCTGCAGGGATCTGTTACAGTACCCAAAATTGGCACTGTATGTCGCAGTAGGGCTTGATTGATGTCTATAGGAAAGAGTGGTCTATCTGATAGTTGTATCAATAGTAGCCAAAATGTCGATCATTACAAGGTTAATGCTTTAAGAACAAATCCCATGTTTAGGGTGTAGGTCCCAACAGCAGTTTATTGCCAGTAAACAATGCTTCTCTTTTATAAGATAACTTCTTCAAAAGGGGAAGGATTTGATTCCTGGATACTCAGTTTGAGAGTTTATAGAGTACCAAGGCTTTACCAGTGCAAGAAACAACATAAATTGGACCTTGCCTTTTAGGCAGCCCATGGTTTACTCTCTCAGGACTGCTGCACTCATGCTGGGCAACAATAGTACAGCCAAGTAAATATTTGCTGGTTTAATGCCAATGCTTTTTATATGTTGGCATGTTGGTTGATTATGGGCCTTCTTCCTACATTAGCCCTTGTAAACATGGTAGGGAGGTTACATTTTGAGCTCCTTGGACTAATGTGAACTCCAATATATACTCTGCAACAACATATATATTATTAAACATTTACAGAAATTCAAAATCAGATAGTTTCAAATCGATGCTAGAAAGGTTTTTACAGTAAGTGCTGTAAATAAATAGTGTTTCACACTTACCTCTTCCTCACTAAAATGCACATGCAGGCAGTTCTGACCCTGGGCGCACCTGCTTTTTCATGTTTTATCAGTTTCGCCTATTCCACCGGCCAATCAGGAAATAGCCTCTAAATCATCCCTGGCTATTTAGCTAGCTCAGACACAGGATTTAGCATTCATGCAACATGTCTCCACTACTGCAGAGCCCCTAGCTTTGCTGAGCTGTTCCTGTACACCTGTTGGTTCATGCAGTGTTTACCTCTGTCCTGCTCCTGTGTTAATTCATGTGTTCCCCAGCCAACTCCCTTGTGCTGTTCCAGTGTTCCTCTCTGTCTGTGGTTATCCCTGTGTCACCTGTTGCTTCATGTCTCCTGTGTTCCTGTGCCTGCAGTGGCCGTTTGTCACTGGTGTCTATTCCCTGTATCCCTGGTCATTGACACCTGGTTTGTGACCTCTCTAGCTTGCTACCTGCCTTGACCGCAACCTGCCTTGACTTGCTACCTGCCTGCCTTCCCGGCCTTCCTTGACAATTCTTCTGCCTAATGATTTGGTACTGTGTATCTTGCTGCACACCCTGGTGTGCCCATGGTCCACAACCTGACGGTAACCAGCAGCACATCATCCTCACCACTAGAGGCTCTGGAAACAAACCTGGTTACTGCTTAGACCCTGCGCCTTGGCTCTTTTCAAGGCTCACACCATTTCTGTGCAAGCAGTAGCACCCCCTAGTGGCCCTGTCTCCCCAAGTGTGACATGGTGCTTAACACACTTGCCTTATGACTATGAGTCTTGTATTTGAACACAACTTGAAAACTTACTTATATGAAGTTTGCATGTTAGCTTGTTTTTGATTTGACTCCAGTGCATGAGGATAAGATTTTGAATTATTTATAGGACAGGGACTGATGTAAATGCCTTGATACACTCTATAGAGCACTGTATAAATTGTGGAAAATTATTACAATGCTAATACTGGACAATGGTTTTCCCATCAAGTGCCAAAATTCCAATTTAGCATTTTTTCTGTTACAGGGTTGTATTCAAACTTTTTTCCATTCGTTTTGTAGCCATTTGAGGCACACATCACATTCCTTAATCACTGTCTATTCTGAGATGATATTAATGCAGCGAGTGCACAGGAAACAGTTTCCCAAGTACTCTTCAGGCTACAAATATGTTCTCGCTACTTCATCAAAATTTTTATATTCTCCATTGTACAGAACAAGAACGAGTTGTATTTCAGCCCTGACTCCAATCTAATTCCATTGCCTTCTACAGTCACAGACAACCACAGCATATTCAGTAACAAGTTCCAGAAAAGGTAAATAAGCAAAGTCATTTTGCCATGGAATAAAAACTTTGCTGAGCTGTAGATATCACATTTGTTATACAAAGCAATGAGACATAAATGTCTGTGTGAAATAAAGTGAGTCTGATAGAAGGACAATCTCTGAATTTTATTGTTTTTACAGAAGAACCATCAGAGAGTAATGGAGATGAAAGATGGTACTTTCAGCAAATAAAATTAGTTTTGTCGGTAGTAAACTTTTGACATTATTTGGAGAGATCAAAGGAATGCACCCACTGAATTCCATTTTGCATTCATGTTGATGATTTACCTGGGTAGGAAAAGAGGCTCAGCCAGATGCTCTGCTACCTGTTTATATGCTCTGCATGAATGAACAAACACCTGGAAGGAAATTGAGTGCCTGGAACCAGGATGATAACTTTTTTCTACTGACAGTTCCTTTGACCTTAAAAATGGTTTAATGAAAGGCATTAAGGTCAGGAAGAATGAAACATTTGGGAGTCTCTTGTAACATGCAATGAATATGTATTTACTGATATGACAAATGGCATTGAAGAGCCTGGAAAAGTAGAAAAGAACCTCAACACATGCTGCATAGTAAAAAAAATGTTTAAATGTTTCTTATAATATAGTATACTTTCACCCGGTATGGGAATATGAAGTATGAAAATAGATAAATAGATAATATGAAATGATCTTCTATCACTGCCTGAATGGTAACCACAGCAAAAACATAAACTCAAATCAGAACTCCAATAAACAGTACACAAACTGTATTCAAGGACTTACATAAGTACAAAGTACAGAAGAAAATCCTGATCTCTTGATGTTAAAAGTTTATCATGAATATCAGCAGTGAGAAAGGTAATTAAAGGGGTTATCTATAGAGGGAAGTAGTGTTGAGCGAACCCGAACTGTAAAGTTCGGATCCGTACCAAACTTTACGATCTTGGGTACCCGGACCTGAACTCGAACTTTGAGCCGAAGTTTGGCCGAACCCTGAGAACCCGGACTTCCAGGTGTTCGCTTATCCCTAGAGGGAAGGATTCTGGAAGAGGTAGAAGCAGAACTGCAGAGCTCCACATTATTCATTGAATAGACAGCATTGTTTCGGACTCACTTTAGCTATCCTATAATAAAATGTTTCTCTTAACCAGGGTTTCTCCAGAGGTTGCTAGGGGTTCCTTGAGCAATGAGCAATTTGTGCCTCTCGAGTCGGTGTAACTGACATCGATGATCTTTTTGGCTATCTGTAAGGGTGACATTCTTCCCAGTTTCCAGCAATGTAAAAGGAATTCTCCCTACTGACCACTAAATTAATGTACTGTGAGGTGTGGATAAAGTGATTGTGGCAGGGGTTCCTTAAAGACACGTAAGTTTATTCAAGGGTTCCTCAATGTAAAAAGGTCATACAAAACTGAAATAATATGAAAGTTTTGTTTTTTGTTAATTTAAATTTTATAAAATCCACTGAAATCAAATAGCATGGTGGATCAGAGGTAAGTGCTCTGGCCTTTGCAACGCTAGGTCCCAGGTTCGAATCTCGGCCAGTAAACTATCTGTATGGAGTTTGCAGATTCTCCATGTGTTTCCTCCGGGTACTCCGGTTTCCTCCCAGATTCCAAAGACATGATTAGCTTCCCCCCCTATATTGACCTTGAACTGTATTAAAGATATATGACTATGGTAGAGTATGAGCCCCCTGAGGGACAGCTAGTGACATGACTATAGACTTTGTACAGCACTGTGTAATATGATGATGCTATATAAATACTGTTTAATAATAATAACTCATGAAACAAGGACTGCAGCCTCTTGTTAAATGTGCTGTGTAACCTCACTTTTATTCTCTTATGTATGTTGACAAGATTCATTTGGTTCAGAAAGGTTGTGCAATAATGATGATGTACATCAGCATATTTTTTACTAACCTAAATTTTAGGTCCTGAAGAAATCTGAAGGTGAGAAAGATAAAAAAAAAATCCATAATAGGAATTAGTAATGCAATATAAAGCCAGAGATAGATAATCTTGTACAGAACAAGAGGTAATACATTAACAATTAAATACCAGAGCGATTTTCACTGTGGTCAGGCAACAAGAAAACTTTTAAGCTACCTATCAACCAGGTTTTATTTGAATACATTTGCAGATACACATGAAAGCCACATTGTTACATCATGGCACAGCTTTGGTACATACATAGCAATATACATTGGGCTTACTCAACTAGTGGCAGCCCTTTCTTCTTTTAAGCCACACTCCAAATACTCAGACATCATCTTTACATGGTATTTTAAGATTTTTAGTGTGTGCCACTATTAGTCTACCATAGAGGATGAGAAAAGGAACACTGGGCAGCACGGTGTCCCAGAGGTAAGTGCTCTGGCCCTTGCAGCACTAGGTTCTCAGATTGGAATCTCGGCCAGGGCACTATCTGCATGTAGCTTGCAGGTTCTCCCTGTGTTTGCGTGGGTTTTCTCCCACAATAAAATAAAAACATGTAGTTAGGGTAATTGGCTTCCCCCCAACATTGACCTTAGACTGTATTAAAGACATACTACTATGGTGTAGACATTAGATTGTGAGCCCCTTTGAGGGACAGTTAGTGACGACTATGGAATTTGTACAGCACTGCGTAATATGTTGGTGCTATACAAATACTGTGTAATAATAATAATAATAATAATAATAATAAATACAAGAGCTTCTAATATATTTCTAGATGAGATAGCAATTGGAACAACTTGGCTCACATAAAAAACCTTCAGCTCCCTAAAGAGCATTTGTTTAGAATATTCACTGCAGTAAAGCAATATTAAATGCTTCCTTTCCTGAACACCTATCCTATATATAAGATATATGAGTTCATAAAGCAATCCTAGTGCCTGAATAAATGCACAAAAAATATATACCCTGTGTACCATCTTCTATCAACTACTGAAAATCAATGCAAGAAACAAACATGCATAAAGCCTAGTGCACACAGCAAAAAAACAAACAAAAAAACAAACAATTTATTTTATTCACATATATAAAAAAACAACTCAAATAATACAATGCATACAATAATTATGTGCCCCTGTGTTTACACATGCAAATATATATCTATATATCCTTTGTGCAACCAGAATAGAACTTTTAAAGTTTACAGACCTTGCAGCAGCTTGCTCAGTAACATAAGTGCATTGTAATTTATTCATTCAGCAATAGGATTTGGGAGTAATTAGAGTAAAATGACAGTCTATACAGTGCAACCACCAAAATGGGATTTGTGTGAAAGCAATATGCATGCTGATAATTACTGGTTTAAAATGGCTAGGGTCTAGAATAGCATGAATTTCATTACTATGGACTGGATGGCCCTAGATTTTAATATTAAAGCTAGTCCTTATCACCTGACAGTGTTAAAAAACATGTATGAGCTATATAATGTATAAATAGACAAACTTTTTTTTTAATGCTCTCTATATATAATTTTGTTCTGTAGAAACAGATATATGTACCATAATTAGTGGAATAACTAGAATTGCTAAATACAGAACCAAACATGACGAAAAGGATGATTCTCCAGTTACACTTTTTTTTAATTTCACGTCTGCCGGAATGTACCAATGCAACAAGGTCACCAAGTAGTGAAATTTACATGGACTAAAAGCAAGGAATGCAAACTGTTAACAAACTTTAAAAAAAAAAAAGGAACAAATTTATTTGAAGAACAGAGAAAATGTTATTTGTGATATGTATCATACAAAGTATAACATACAATAATATACAAACACACATAGTATAACATACAAAAAAACAAATCACTAGTCCAAAAAAAATCATTAGTTCTCATGTTTTTAAAAAAAACCTAAAGGATGATATATGTGTACATATAATATATATATATATATATATATATATATATATATATATATATATATATGTGTGTGTGTGTAACATGTTAAATTTTATTCTTCGGGCATCAGTAGACTTTCTTTTCATTGCATTTTCATGCCACAGGCAAAATTTTGCCGATTTTATAGACAGGGACAAACTCGAATGCCTGTTAGCAGTGATGAAAATCAAAGAACTATCATAGCACCAAGGGAGTGCACTTGAAAGGTGAATTATAGAATTCATGAACTATGAACAAAAAAGGAAAAGCTGAAATGTTTTGGCTCTAACACCTGCTCAGATATTTTTACAGGAATTAAAATGTGTGACCTAAATCCATGTTTTTCCGTTTTGTAAAATTTAAAGGGTATGTTATTGGAAACTGTTACTTAAGTTTTGGGTAGATTATAGTGAATTATGTCAACCAGGTGATTTTATATCTCTTTGCTTTAAAGGCTGCAAAATCTACATACCTAAAATCTTGAATCCATTCACTCTTTAGGTTTTTTGAGTTGTTTTAGGTGTTATGGTTTGGTTATGATGCTTCAGAAATAGGAATCGCTGCCACTGGAATAACTAAGGTTAACCTAAAAAATGAAAGGGAGGAAAGGTCATATGATTCTGCTGTGTCCTGGGTCAGATGGAACCAGAAACTGCATTAAAACTCAATGCAAAAGTGATTAAGATCATACTAGTACACACAGTTTTGCCCAATGTCAAAACTACAAGTGCTTTCGTTCTGCCATTTCAGGTCTTGGTTGTCCCCAAAATTTAAATATGCATGGTATGGTGCCTGAAAGGGTGTGAAGCAGAGTTAGAGGTGTTGCAATGTTTGCAGTTAAAGAGTTAATACAGTTTAGACTTTGATTCACATTTTGCATTGGAGCCCCCCCCCCCCAATGGAAAATGGGCAGCCCCAATATTTTAAATACAAGGAAGTAATAGAAAAGATGAAATCTGTTGGAAATCATGCAAGTCGATCTTTACTACTAATATTTATACACTGTTTATTTGACACACATGACATACAGTATATGATTGCTTAGTAGTCTGATATATTGCTTTCCAACACAAATGTGCTTACAACAAAAAAAAGGCAACTATTCAATTATATAATAAAACAGGTCTCTGTTAGTTCTCCCTTGTGCTGATTTCTTTCTCTGTCCTTGTCAAGGGATATTAGTTGGCAAGTGACCTTTTGAAGTAATTACTTACTGGGAGGTAGTGAAATTCCATCACACAAGGTAAGTTCTCAACACTTCTGCATTACTTTGATTAATGTATTTAATATCATTTCACTTGTTTACTTCTTTTCTCCTTTGGAATTGTGAGTATATTAATCTGAGAGACAGATAAATGAAAAGCAAATGTACAGGAATGGTTCCTATAGTAGATGTAATGTATTAAATATGATTATAAGATCAACTGCTTAAAAATAGTTGTGATATAATAGGAAATAGACAGGCATGTGGCCAATTTAAAATATTATTATGCAAATGTTAAGAAAATGAATTAGGATGACATGTAATGATGTTATTTAGTTTGCAATGATGTCACCTTGCAATTTAGATCTTTGAATAGATATGTTTTTCTGTTTCTGTCGATATCCTTTGTTCTTTGTGATCAGAGACAATAACCATAGTTTATAACTTCACCCTGACAGTAAATATTTATGAGAACTTATAAAAAAAACATTTAAAGGATCCACACTTAGTACAAGGAGTTGTTGGCTCCAGGGCTATACCCTTTAAAAATAAAGTAATCAATGGAAGCCCCCTATTATTATCTGCACTTTAGCACTACATTACAATTTTCACCCCACTTTTGTAATTGTACATGACACATTAAACACAATTCAAGTGAGCGTGGGCTGTTCTAGAGATTAATCACAGTAATCCACAATCACAGGTGACATTGAGTAGTTCCAAGCATGCAGATTCCCAAAAAACTGGCCATCAAGACCTAAATGGGAGTAGATGGCAAAACACCTGTCAAGGTAGAAAAATAGGAGCTACTATTGCAAAAAAAAACAAAAAAACTATTAGCCATGCCTAATGGCTTATCCTTACTTCACATTAGTGCCAGACAATAAAAATGCACATGCTTTTTCAAAGTCAGTAAGGTCAGTAACTAGTCCTGTTGCATCTAAACAGAAGCCAGAAATAAAAGCTCCCATGACTGTCACTTTGATTTAGCAAAGTAGTGTATCTGGAAAATGGGTATTCTTCCACCTTTGACTACAATGCTTGCAAATACCAATGTTTAGTCTTTCCCGGTTCAGTATTGAGAAAAATAAGTCTTCCATCTGGTCCAGCATTGCAGCATACTTGGAAAATATCACTTTCCCCACCAACACAATGGATGAGAGCTTTCCCTGACATCTAGTTTTAAATGAAGAGAAGAGCAACGTTAAGGCAGCACAGGGCTATAAGGATGTGCAAAGTGAAATACCCACAGCAGCAATCATTTCTTGACTGAAGTTAGTTTCGTAAATATATATATACAGTATAAAAAATTACATTGGTAATTTACCTCGCTGTTTTTTTTTATTTGATCTCTTTGTACCTGCTTTGTTGGGAACACAGAGATATAATGCTACTAGCTTCAAAGACAAAATAGCATTTAAAAAAAAAAAAACATTTTTTGGATAAAGTTTAGGTAAATGTACTTTAAAAGTCTCATAATGTTTTTTTTTCTTACAAATTGTTTGTCAGGAACATGTTACTAATGTTCAAAACTTAGTTTTCTAAATACATTAGGAGCTTCAAAGTGGAACCTATCAATGACCCCCCCTTACCAGTTTTCAGTATCTAATGAATTCCTTAGTCTCCTACAGCCCATGTGTTGCGCCCATAAGGACACAGAAACTGTAGAAAAACCTTCCCTGCACTTTTCTGGCTTTTTAACAGACCCTTTCTTTATTCATTTACTGCATTAGGAAGAAGCAAAAAGCCTGCTTTCAGAAATGTCCAGCGTTTGCCTATTCAATATTAAATGAATCTCTGGAGTCTGAACACAATTTCATTTAGACAGAATTTTGGACATGTCAGCTTATTTTGTTTGACTGCTACAACCAGCCAAGACAGGCAATCAGAGACAACGACTTTTCAGATGTCTTTCACTCTTATCCGATGAGATTTCTCACTGGATGTGGAGAAGAAAATGACTCTGCAAGAGATCAGTTATACACTTGTAAACAAACGGAAAACACAGTAGCTCCTGTGGCTGTTTTTATAAATATATATCATTTTAGAAATATTTTAAAGTTGAGGGGTTACATTTAGCCCTCTCTATGATTTAGATGAATATATGACCCATTCCGAACTCAAAAGCTTCTGAGCATTGCTCCATCTATCCACTTCTCCATGCATTATCTGCTGATACCTGGTTGCCTTTGATATATTGACTAGAGAAAGCAAATCTGTCATCAAAAACAGGTCAGCACAAAAGCCTTTTCTTCTATTTATGTGTTTATTTCATTTTTTACCTTGCAACACTTTGCAGGACTTTTCACAGAAGCACACAGAAGCATTCTATTTAAAGCATACCTAAACTCAACATTTTTACTTTACATAGAAGGGCAGACAACCCTTCTAAAAAAAGTATTAATGTTGATTTTTTTTTTAAGTGCTGCAGCGATCAAGGATAAGGATCTCATGCATTCGTAGTGAAATCGTCTCTCTCTTTTTTTTCCTATTCACAGCGGCTACACCACCCGATCTCGCACCTGCACAGTGCAAGATCGAGTAATGTAGAAAAAAGACAGAAGAGAAGGGAGAAGATGGTGGCACCCTGATGATTACTCCAAGATAAAAAGGATTTCCAGGACGACGCAGGACCAGATTGTGGGAAGGACAAGATTGTGGGAAGGACCAGAGCCATCCAGGGATCTGCTGGATTAAAGGTAGGTGTTTAAATTTAGTTTTATTTTAGTTTTGTTCTGCTTTAAACTCTAAAGTGATCACAGGGAAATAATTTGCTCCTCATTAGTTTTCCTCCAACATGTTTATGGTCCATTCGAGTTCTGTTCACCCTAACACATTCTAATGTTCAGGTTCAGGTTGAACTTGAATTTGAACAACAGGGAGAGATTGGGCTCAGTTTGAAAACCATACTTTAATTCTTATTTCTAGGTGTTTAGGTAACTACACTTTTTTCTGTAATTTTTGTCTTTTTTATGTATATCTTTCTTTTTTTCATATTTCATAGTTACTGTAAGGTTGCAAACTTTTTTTCTGCAAGACTTCTTGTTTTTTTAAATGTAAGCTTTTGTTTTAGGAGTGGTATTGTGGGGTTTTAATTTATTTAGTGTTTTACTATGACATTTTTAAATTAAATGTTGGGGTCTCCAAAGTGCAACATTCACTTGTGACTGACCATATGTACCTGAATCTGCTTTTGTTTACAGCACAGGGGCAAAATTAGTAAACCTATTACTATTTGATAAAAAAGCATGTGTCACTGCTAAAACAATCTCTGAAAAACCAATAGCTGCAAATCCCTAATTACCACTTGCTTGATCCTACAGAACACCAATGAAGTGAACACCACCAGTGAGCTTTTAAGTCCCAGAGTTTGCTGACATTAATGGGGTCCTTAAAGTTGACATTGATTTGCTCCAAATATCAGGGAAGGCAGCAGTAGCATCAATCAGGATGCAGTCCCTACAGGCCCAATGCAGGTTAATGAGTTGTATGTCATTGATTGGGGGGTCATTTCTATCCTACCTAAATCCTAGGTGAATATATGGATTTAAAAGGTCAAGTAGATGAAGTGTTTGGACAAAGCTCAATCAGGACCCCTGAAGTCTATGACTCTACTGAAATGGGAGATGGGTTCCTGGAGCTTCGTAACACTGAGACTGCTGGACATGGGTCTCCAGGGGTAACTATTCCCTGGCCTCGTCTTTTCCCCCTTTGCTCTCCCCTTTTATTGCAAGGCTGCCCTATAACCAATGCATCTTTCCTCAGGCTATAGGCTCTACTTTGTGCCAGCACCTTCTTCCGATTTTCATGAAAATGTTTGCAAAATAGCACATTGCCCCGATTTATTAAATCTCTCTAAGGCTGGACAAGATAGACTCATAGGAGTACCTGGATGATCCAGCAAACATGGAATGCATTTCTTAAAAATTTACTTTTATTCGCCAAATGTTTGCTGAATCACCAAGGTTCTCCCATGCTAGTCTATCCTGTCCAGTCTTGGAGAACTTAAATTAGGCTTAATAACTCCAGTAGTAGAATCTTTCACATTTTTTTCTCCACTGACAGTAAGCTCAATAAAGTAAAATCCAACATCCAAAACATTACCTGTTCAGAGTGAGACTTCTACATATAAAGAGGCTGTCAGAGCTGAAAGAGTGCAGACATTTTGCTAGTCAAGGCTCTAGAACATATAAAAGTTGGTGAGTGATTGCATCCCACTAACATGTAGCAATGCATGCATTACTAAATTTTTATTAAATATAGAATTACATGCAATACCTTTCATTTTTACAATTCCCTGCACCTAAAAATCAAGATTACATTTAAAGTGTCATCAAATTGTACTTTTCAGGATCTAATAACATCCAGTGCTATAATCCTAGCATGTTTCAGACACCAATGATAATTTTACAGTAGGTGGAGAGAAAAATAAAAATTCACTACTGGGCTGTTTCTCATGGTAATATGTAAGGAAAGAGAGGTTGCACAAAGTACCAGCTGTATATTGCTAAGTTATATATATTTCCTCATATTTTACTTTAACTGCTTCTTATTTTTGCTTTTCAGAGAAAACATACATAAAAACATAAATAATTAGCAAAATAACACAATTTGTTTCACAAAGTTCTAGTTGTTGCTATAGCTTGCTTTCCAGGTTATAAAGGGTTATTATTCTTTTTTCTGGACAAGTGGGATCCATCACATATGACCGATTTGGATATTCTTAGCTATCAGCAGCTCTCTTGTGATAGATTACAAATAATTTTTTTTAATCTTCTCAACATTTTACAAAACACTGAGCCTGGTAGTCAATAAAAAGAAATAAGCGTTACTGCTAACCTGTTTGCCTGTTGATTTTTCATATTATGTTGACAGTTTGTTTGCTTTATATGTTAAAAAAACTATTAAAAGTTCTGGTTATTATTATTGAAATATATCTTTAATTCTGTAACACAAGATAAGAGGTTGCCAAATGCAAATATAGTTTAATGAGTATATAATAATAATTTAGTGTTATTCACCATGAACATGCAAAGAACTACCACTCTTAGCTACTCACTCAGTATGGCAACAAATTGGCAATCAAAAAATGGTAGCTGTATGTAATTGAAATACATACCATTAGTACTCAGTATAAAAGCTATTTTTTCCACCTCTATTTATTTTTAATCTGTTTGGTTGGTGGGACTTTTAACTTTACTATTAGTTGTGACTTACCTCTGGTCAGTAAATGTGATGGGTACTTCTGCTAACCAATAGTAAGGCACATAATGGGAAGGGATGGACCCAGTGCCACTAGTCAGGAAACTTGTTTGCTTATCTGCAGCACAGTGAACCCTACAAATTGACCATTCAAGTACCACAGATCAGAAATAGATTGAAGATGTGGATATGAACAGACTGAATGGACCACTTGGTCTTTTTTCCACATTTCCAGAAGTAGTGTTTTTTTTTGGTCTCACCCATAGATAAAAAAAATCATTTAGGTTGTCATTACCTAGTATTACATTTAAATGTATGCTTATTCTTTTTTAGTAACATTTTATATAATGTAACATTTCAAATAAAACAAATTCAAAGAAATAGTGATCTATTGTTTCATCAGCCACATGTTTGTTCCCAGAAAATTGAAGATATTGTATTTAATCCATACTTCATTTATTTCAGGTTTGTGAAGATACTTGTGTGGAGATCATGCTTTGCAATCTTATATTATGCAGTTTTGCTGCAGTGAGGAGGTGATCAATCAAGTGCAGTCAGGAGTTATTTATCTGGCTCTTTCCAAGCCTCCATCCTGTGAAGGATCACCTGGTGCATGATGAGATAACTGCTTACTTTTAGAAAAAAACAGAGGTTTGCAGTCCTACAGACCTTCTTTCATATCCCCTGGAAGCTGAAACTAAAACCAACAGTTACTTTTTATTCCTTCACCAGACTGTGTAATGTTTGAAAAATAATCCTATGGAGATTAGAAACAAAGTTAGCATCTAACATCCAGCAGTGTTACAACATTAAAAAGAAACGAAGAAATAAATGATATGTCCTGAATTAAAACAGATATTCTAGGTATCCAAAAAACATTACAACGGATACCTACCATCTCATTGTTACTTCAAACATTCGTGGCAGTGTGCCTTTCATTCTACTCAGAAACTTTTCCTCTACCAGCAGCAGCTAGTTAGAAAACTGTGCATGTGCAATGCATAATTTTAACTAGCGGCTATTGGTTTGGCTAGATACTTACATGCATCTAGCTAATCTGGCAAGAAGACATCCGAGGACGGTTGTCCTTTGTTGCCTTCTTGTCACATTGGCTGAACACAGTAGTATAAGCTCTTCCCATCAGGTGGCTTGAATATCTATCATTGTACAGTAGGGATCTTCCATTTTGGCAGCAGTGTATCCTACAAAGGTAAGTACTAGCAAAAAACATTAACTTTGGGTGATTAGTTTTTTTCTAGGAATTATTCAACCCTTTCTGTGAATAAGTAAGGGGTACATATGTACTTTTTTCAGGGTGAGGATGTGAATAACTGGGGGGCCCCCTTGTCTCTCCCTGCCAGCGGAGGGGTCAGCTGCATACCCAGCTTTGGACGTGAACAGTGATGTTCTCTTTTTCAGCACTCCTGCGGACGTGCAAGGTATGGCAGGTCTCAGGGGTGCTGTGGGAAGAGGTGCGCGTGCTACCATGTGTACCTCTTGTACCCCAGGGGATTCAGTTATCCTCCAATCAAAGCGCGCAAGGTCATTGTGCACTCTGGCCATTTAAGGAGAACCTGTCCTGAACACCATTGCCCGCTATAAGCCTCTGTGTGTACACTGTGCTTGGGTGCATTCTTTGTGTGTTGGTTCATATTATCCTCTGTTGTGTCACTACCAATCGTGATCCGGTCTGATATCTGATTCTGCCTGAACTCTGCCTGCCCAGACTTCGGATTGTTTCTAAATACCCTTGCCTGCTGCCTGCCCTGACCTAGGATTGTTCCTGACCTGCCTTTGCTTTATTCATCTGTACCACGCTTATCAGACTGATCTTCTGTGAATGCCTTTGGCTTGTTTTATGACTATGCAATAAAGCTTGATAAAAGGTTTCCTGGAGTTGGTTGAGGTTTGTGTGCCCATGCGCATTACACTAGGGTTTTTTTCCCACCAAACTTCTATTTTACAAAACTATTCATGCAGAAAAAAAGCCTTTCTGGAAGAAAAAGTTATTGGATGCTGGATTGGTTTTCAAAACGTAAATAACAGAGGTTAAATTTAGTCTGTGATTCTTTTTTTGTATTTTTACTGCTTGAACCAAGAAGAATTGGGTAGAATTCATGAAAGCTTCTCCTGAGTGTTGTTTTGTTTAAGTTTATCTTTAATACTTGTAATATTTTAATATTAAAATGCGTCAACCTTTCAACCCACACAGTGCTCTTTTCTTTATTTCAAAGGTAGTTTTTTGGGGGAGCCAATAATTCTAACCACATGTTGTTGGGGAAAACGTACAAATTGTGAGCATATGGCTGCAAGATCAAGTGCTAACCACTTGAGCAACCATGCGACCCTTGTCCTGTAATGGTAACTGTTTGTGTAAATAAAAGTAACCAACACAGTTCCCAAGTGCACTGATATGGCTGCAATCAACTGAAACAAATGGAAAAGAAAAAGTATCTGAGAGAATGT
>NC_092871.1:30779283-30781487 GCF_032062135.1 Pyxicephalus adspersus
TCTGGTACTGCAAAATCTGTGATAATTTTCCATTTCTAATACATCAACACCATTATTTCTGTAGATCACACCCTTGTTCCCATGTTTTTTAACCCTAGAACAGAACTATCTAACTCTAGTACCTGAACGCCACATACTTTTGCTGTCTATTAGAAAAATACCAAAAAAATGGTATAGATCCTGGACCTTGGAGTTGGAAAAGCCTGCCCCAAAACACTGTTAACCTTCAAGGTTAACATGCTTTTTCTTGAGGGAATTAAGTGATGTCTGTTCATGGTTTTGATACAGTAGCTGCCCTAAAAAGCATATTTAGGCACATTTTAAAAATGTATTTTTAAAAAATATGTATTATTTTAAAATTTAAAACCAGTAATATATGTTCTAGGTAGCAAAATAAAAAAAAATTAACAGTATGACTTTGAAAAATGCATCACACATTCAGTATTTATTTTTTTAACAGTTTTTCCTTGACGTTAATTCTCACTTTCACCGCTGCAAAGTGACAAATTCAATTGTATCTTTCTGCAAATGTAGAACACGTGGCCTGAATGAAGGATCAGGCGCTGACACGTTTTAGCAGAGGTCGGACTTGTGAAATTTGATTAATTTCTCAGAAAACATGGCATTCTGACAGGAGCTGTTCCCTATTTAGAAAATGCAGGTACTCTTTGTGTCACGTTAAAAAGTGAAACCATTCTTCCAGTGTTAAGAAACAAGGATCCCGTGGAGTTTTCCATCACATCTGCATGCTATCATTTTGCAGCAATTTGATGTGCTATGGTTTTCAAAAACAATGTTGTGTGAAGCATATTGCATTTGCCATATATACAGTACTTTCAACCCTTTGAAATCTACGAACAAAAGCTGAATAAAGGAAGTCTGTGAAGATCAAAAAGAATGTGAAAAAAAGAAATAAAGAGAAAAAAAGATCCTTGCAAGTTATCTCTGTTTACTTCAGAAAGAAAGATTTTGTTTCTCTGTTATAACTCACCCAGTTTTCAAGGGCATCGAAGCTTAAGTTAAAATCTAGATTGAAAAAAAATAATAACAGCAAAAACTTCTCGGGAGAGTACTGAAGTGTAAACACATAAAACTATATATTCTAACAGGAGATAAGAAGTAGGTTACCTGGCACTAACACAGGGCGACCATTTATTATAAGGTGTCAAAAACAAAACAAAAAAATACAAAACAGCAAATATATGAATACATTAAAACAGTAAAGCAACTTTAATGCTTTTCTGTTGGTGTAAACGAAAATAATGTATCATTACAAAGTGAATAAAAAAATCCTAATGATAATATGTTTAGTGCTTTAGTAATGGAATAATGAAAAACATAGGAATCAAACAAAGAACTTACATTTGTGTACATAATGTGTACTTAATTTTTTTAAAGATTTTGAAGGCGTAAAAACTTCTGTCAAGTTTTAATTGCTCTGTAAGATCTCATGTAGTTTCTATTTGACAGGTTTTACACTTAACATTTAGTGGGCAGAAATCACATACAGGAAAAATTAAAGGTTTAGAACCTCTATTAAACATTTACTGCTATTGCAATCCATACAAGGCAGATTTTTACTCACTTTCTGTCTAGCTGACAGATGTCAGACAGGAAAAGAGAAATCACCTTTATGTGGACACAGGCATCATTAAAGCCAGGCACACCTGTCAGGAAAAAATAACCGCGACAGGTATAAATTACAGACATCTACGGCAGCATCCGAAAAATCTGACTTTTCCTGATAGTACTAAAGTTTGTTTGTTACTTCCTGCCTCTTGTGCATTAAAAAGGGTCAGAGAGGTACTCCATCATAGTAATAGGCAAAAAAATTACATTTCATGGGTGGTAGGTTCCCAGCGGTATCAGAGATTTGCTTATCAGAAGAGTCTGATGTTTAAACTTTACCTCCAGCATCATGTTTTATTTTTATATGAGACCCCCTATCCACTAGGAAACAATATTTATATGGCATAGTCTAGATAGAACTATATTTGCATAGTCGATCCAGAGGAAGGCAAAATAATCCTTAAGAGAAGCAGCCTCATGCAATGCTCCCTCTATTTAAAGATAAACCCTAAAACACAATATATCACAATATTCCATCAGCATTAGTGATGATTAAACATTCAAAATAGGCTGAAACTGTTCGTTCAATATAACAATATCAGTAATCTTCAATTATGCAGCTTCATAAAAACATA
>NC_092871.1:30781776-30783326 GCF_032062135.1 Pyxicephalus adspersus
AACATATACATAAATTCTTACAAATAGTTTTTACAGTGGCTTTCTTTGTTTTGTCTGATTGACTTTTTTAAATAGTTACATCCATTATTATATTAAGTAATTAAACTTTTTTTTTGAATGGCCAAACACTTTTATATTCAAATTAAACAAAATCTTTTGAGCTTTGCCAAGAATTAAAATATCAGATATTGGAATTCACTTCACACACATGTTTGGCTTGCATTATTTAATGTATTTTGTTCTATTCACCTTTCATTCTCCATTATAATAAATTAAAAAAGCTGCACAGAGCTGATAGATTCAATCAGTTTTCTTTTACTCCAGCATCTGGCACAGAATACACAAAAATGATACATTAAAACAATACCCCTAAGCAGCACCCAGCAGCAGTGAAATGTTCTAAAAAGAAAATCATGTGTGCTGTTTGTTGTGCAAAGACATGATTGATAGGTCTGTTATTCAAACACTGACTGCTTTTGGTAAGCTCTTTTTCCCACTGCAGTCTAATAAATCAAGTATCGCCTTCAATAAGACATTATTGCAGGGGACAGATCTCTTGGCATGTATTGTACTTGCACCTTTTTAAATGAAAGGAATATTAATATTATAAATGTCCCAAGTCACTCCAGAGTAAATGACAGGAAATGTGAAATTAGAAAAAAGAAAACAAGAGGAGAATAAAATCAGGTTCAAAATGCAGTTGTAGACTTTGTGGTTTTCAAGATTTCATGACATAGTGTAGTGTTGGTTTGCAAAGTAAGACAGTTATGTCAGAACAGTGAAAGTACATTGGAAGTTTTCGAAAATGTGGCTTTTCTATGTATCTGTAAGCCATGTCTTCCTTACAAAAGCACTGAGCATACTTCTTTTCTTTGAGAAAGAGAAGCAGCTGCAAACCCAAGCAAAATTGTATCTGACTATAAGGCAGTGATTGCAAAGTAACAGATGTTCAGCATATATAGCAGAAGTCCCAGCATACCCTGCCATGCAGGAAGTGCAAAAAGGTTGGCTTGAAAGTTAATAGTGTCCCGGGTTCATTCCCGGGTTTCGGCACCAAAAAAAGTAAAAAACTGATATCAGCATAATGATCAGCACATGAAACTTAAACAAATGTTTTGGATGTGAAGGGCTTAGAATATTCAAGTGGACATATGTAAGTCCTTAAAGTAAGTAGGTTCACTCCCAAACTTTTGGTCTATTCTGATAAATTATATAGATGTTTTCAATTATGGATGCACTTATTGTTTGTGTAGAAGGATAAAACAACCACCATTAGCTTGTGGGCTTCCAATAATCATGGTCTTAATGTTGGCTTTGAGGCTTCTGCCTAAGGCAGTGAATATGTGAAACAAAATACTGGTCATTGGAACTTTCTGGGAGTTGAGCCCAGGGTGCTTTTATCATTTACTGTGTACAAATTATTGTCCTACCCCATGAGCCTCCTACATACAGTATATTAGTTTGATTAACCTCCTGGGCGTTACACTGATGTCTAGATTTCTGTACCAAAAGCGGTACACTGTTTTTCATGAAATTTGTTTTTTAAATTG
>NC_092871.1:30785344-30859266 GCF_032062135.1 Pyxicephalus adspersus
CCCGGCGTACAAGACGACCCCTGACTTTGTCATAGATTTTTCGGGGTTAAAAAGTCGTCTTGTACGCCGGAAAATACGGTACATGGAATATATGACTCACTTAATTTTACACATGAGTGTGCTGTATTTGTTATGGTTCATCTACTTTACTGATCTTTACGTGTATACATTGTTAACCTGTGTGTACACTGACAAAAATGAATTGGTGAGAAATAGCCAATTCATCATTACAATAAAGCTAACATGTTACCTTACTAGTGCAGTTGAGACTAACAAATTTTCTTTCTCGCTGCCAAGTGAACTTGGGCAACAAACAGTGTTCTGATAAGTCTATTGCTTTCTTTTTATCATTCAAAGACCCCTTTGGTGTAGCAAGTTGCCATCATTTGAAAATTTACTTCATGTGTGCCTATATTAAATAAACACTGCTTACTCTTAGAAGGTTTGAAAGAAAATGTAGTGGCTAGGAAACCTATAAAAAGTGCACTTTAGCATTAAATTGGTCAGACGTACTTGTCAATTACCTGGATTGAAGAATCAAAAGCTCCTTGAGTAAACAACTGTATTTTAAAACACTATATTGAAATCTTATATATGATTGCCTGTAATACCACATACCCATCAAACATCATCAGAGTAAAGTTGTTTATTTAATATTGACAAAAGTAGGTTGTTTCTGCGAATATGTGTATGTCAATAAAGAGGGGACAGAATAGCAGTAGAGGGAGGCCCTAGAGCCTTCGAGAGAAGAGCTAGGCGTGGGCCAACATGACTGTGGGGGAAAGGGCAGAGGTCAGTTAAGTGGTGAGGCGGATGTGTCAATTTGATTTAAATTGATTGGTCATAAAAAGGTGCATGTGGGAGGAGTATGTGTCAGTTTTGATTTAAACTGATTGGTTACAAAAAGGTGCAATGGGTGGGGTTAAATAAGTTAATAAAAGAAGAGTGGGATAGTATGAAGCAGTCTAATTGCATTTAAAAAAATTGAGGAGATTCCCACCCTCCCTCCCTGATGCTATTCATTTTTCGGCACGTTTGGAAGGGTATAAGTGTTTGCGGTGTGAGGTCCTCGAAGGGAAGGGTGTTGTGCAGGTATGTGGGAAAAAGTGATGGAGTGTGGAGAGCCATCGGTGGTATGGGGTCTCCAAGTTTATGTGATATGGTTGTTGTGGGGTTAATACCGGGAGGTATGCGTGGTTGATATAGTTCCTGAGGCGGGTAGGGGCGTCTGGGAACAGTGGTATATATATATATATATATCAATCGGAACGCAGATCCTTTGGGCACCCACTGACATATTATCATTGTTTGACATACCAAAAAAATAGTCAAACAAACCTAGTGTTTTCCTAAATCTATGGGTACTTTTAGCAGTGTTTGGAGTTCAAATGAACAAAGGATTGCATAATTAGTGCCTAAATAGGTGCTTTAATGCTTAACTCCAGAACAAACCTTTTAGTCCTTTTAGATATAGATGGAAGAACATTGTGGTATATGTGTAATATATAAAAAATGTTTTCTGTTTCTAGATTATTGGGCACATACTCTACCCATTCTTGTGCTAAGCAGATAAACTATCATTGTGAAAAACAGTTAGCAAGCAGATTTGTTTCATTGGTGGATCAGCATAGGTCAAAACAACAAAACAAAATAAATTCATCTTTTACAATCTACTTACTTATAATAAACGTATTTATGAAATATAACAAGATTAGCAACCTCTTATCATTAAGCTTTCAATAGGCACCATTTGCACCATATGAAGCACCTAGGAAAAAAGTTTCTACAGACATGCATTGTATTAAAAATAATTGAAATATTCTGTGCATTATATATTTGCTCTAAATGAAAAAGCTTTGGCAAATAAACTAAACACACAAAGGTGCTGGCCTTGCACTTTTTTACATTCTTTTCAATGTCTAATAATATTTCATTTGAAGCACGGCATCTAAACCAATTAGGGAGCAACTGGCATTTAACCACAGGAGAAAAGCATCTTTAGAAAATTCAACCATTTGGCTGAATTACCAGTGGATGACTGAAATATACAGTGAAATGTATTTTCTAATTCACAGCTCTAAGATAATAAATAATATATATATGTTAAATAAATGCGATATGTGTATCTGTTAAGTCACCTCAAATAAAGCAACTAAATAGTATAAAAATATAAAAGGAAATATATACAGATTGGAGAGGGTAAACTTTGCTAACAGCTCATTTTGTACATTTTTCTGTGTTCCAAATGTAAAAATTTTATCTTTTTTTAAGCGTGACCCTAGTCTGCACAAATTATTTGCCACATGTCTTTGTGGTCTGCAAGTAATATGGCAGGTAGACTGCTTGGCTGACTTCTAAATACATTTATTCATTTCGTCATTTTTTTAAATTGGGTTGTTTTCATGAAGAGGGCACATGAATATTTAACAACAACAACAATTGTATTTTGTGTCTAAATTTGTCAACCTAAAATAGTATATTCCCTGCAAAATAAAAAAAAAACAAAATATAATTTGTAATACATTTCTACATATACCATAGCTGGTATAGCTTCTTAAAGTTATTCTGAAACATAGAGACAGCATTTACTGCCCTGCATTAATAGCTAAATACCCCCCCCCCCCCCCATTGCTCTTCACCTGTTTTTTTTTTATTTGTAAGCAAATATTGATTATTGTTCTGGTGTATACCAAATGTTCATGACTAGTATCTAACCAAGTATTAAAGTAAGGATAAAGATAACAGCCCTGGCCTGAAGCATGCAGGCGTGCATGGCCAACACAGCCAGAACAGACCTGCACTTAACCTGGCAGGGCTAACAAGGGTGGTGCACATTCACAGATACATAAATGTGTTGACAGCAACAAAAGTCCATGTGTATTAAATTGCTACAAATTGCCACTTTGCCTGCCAATTTATTTTGCAGAATATATACCAACACTGCTTAGTATGTGGAAAAGTATATGTGTTCTTTTTGTTCCCAAGGCTGCAGAGGATACACTTTCATAAGTGAACAAGGGAGATCTAGCTAACCTAAAAAGGATTTCCTAAAAGTTGTTTGCTATTTGTTAAATTATTTCAACCCTGGACCAGATCCATTACAAGTTTGCTGGATCACCCAGGTTCACTGATGAAAGTGTATCCTCTCCAGCCTTGGAGCGCTTTAATAAATCAGGTCCACTGACTCCATGCATCTAAACCAGCTGCCAGCAGAGTAGACTAACAACTTGAATTACTACTCTACTCATCATTTTCCGGCATACTGGTAAAGAGTATAGAAGTTGGCTTTTTCAGTTGGCTTTTGAAAGTGTATCCTCTCCAGCCTTGGAGCGCTTTAATAAATCAGGTCCACTGACTCCATGCATCTAAACCAGCTGCCAGAAGAGTAGACTAGCAACTTGAATTACTACTCTACTCATCATTTCCCGGCATACTGGTAAAGAGTATAGAAGTTGGCTTTTTCAGATCTCCATCCTGAACCTCGGTTTGATTTGTGCACACATCAAATCTAATGATTAGTGTGATATTAAGTCTAAGCAATCTAAGGTAGAAGGATAGCACAACAAGACAGATGTCCTAGGGCCTTGGGAGCATGCACCTTTAAAGGTCTTGGAAGCTTTCTCATTTCTGTCCAGCATGGACTTGCTCCTCTACAACTGGCCAACCATGCTGGGCAGTGCTTACATCAATATTTTTTCCAAGCATGTGGGCTGAAGTGAACAGGATCAACTAAAGGTCCTGTAGAGATACATAGGAGAGCTAAGAACAACTCATTTGTTTTCTTCATGTGTTTTTATCCAAATCCAAAAACTAATTTATTAACTCAGTGGTGACTCTGTGATTTCAGCTGTTACACATTACCCAACAGTTTTGGCCTAAAGAAATATGTGTCACAGTCATTGGCTAATTTTATTTTTCTTAGTTGTGACAATAACTTAGAAAATATAAATTTACAAAATCAAAAAGCATTTAACCAAAGGAGACTAGATAGATAGATAGATAGATAGATAGATAGATAGATAGATAGATAGATAGATAGATAGGAAGATTTCTAATGGCAATACCAGGTGAAAAGATTGACATTAAGAGTTGAAACTGTTTGTGTTCCATATACAATTTCTGTACAATTTCTAGAAATAGAGTGACAGAATGTGCTAGTATTTTGGAACGTAATGTCTCTTGATACACCAAGGTGTAATCTTTAAATCATTTATTTAGACTGAGCTCACTCTTCAAAGCAATGTTCTTGAAATAACTAGAATTAAATTCACTCAGCAGCTCCGTTTTATTGCATTAGAGTTTTCAAATGACTTAAAATACTTTTACTTTCCACTGTGAGTTTTCTGAACTGATTAATCACACCAGAAAGATTCAGGTGAATTGCCTATGTTCTCCTCTCGACATTTATACATAGGGTGTTCATGTATTTCAATAATCTTTCCATAAAGAACCTAGACTTCCATCACAGTCCTTTTTTGAATTGTCTACTTTATTAATGCCATTTCTTTGCTGCCGAGCCATCGGTGATATCACTCATAAAACATTTAATAAAACGTATTCCCAGAACAGCACCCTGAGGCATTTCACTAGTAAACCGCTGTTCCTCTGAATGTACTCCATTAACTGCCACAGCCTGACGCCTATACTTTAGCTCATAGGCTATCTATTAAATTACTTGAAAATCTGGCACTAATCCATGTAATTTATAGATTAACCCCCTATGAAGAGAAATGTCACATGCTTTACTGATGTCTGCTTAGGCTATATCAATAGATCTGCACAAAGCTATCTTCTCAGCAGTTAAAAGAACTAAGCCTAAACAGAACTAGGCTGATAGTTCCTAATGACAGTTTGGATCTCATTAAATATAATTTACTAACAAATCTGTATTGGTTTCTGAGGCTGGATGAGCTGCTAATATGCAAATTATCTCATCTGCAAATCTGACATTTATAAATATTTACTTTAATTCCAATTGCTTTGAAAAAAGGTACTTACCTTGTGTTGCAATTGCCTCCAAATGCCTGCAGGCCATTTCTTCTCTTCTAATTGAACATCTTGTATGCTTGTATATATGGATTGTATGCTTCCTCCTTAGAACAGTCATTTGCTTTGTGTTTGCTGCCTTTTACCAACTACTGAGTTATCATGGTGGTGGGCAAGTTCACTAATAGTAAGGGTCACAGCTGGTGTAGATACAGTTATTTCCATAAATATTTGGACACAGACAACTTTTCTCTAATTTTGGCTCTGTACATTACCACAATTAATTTTAAATGAAACAACTCACATGCAGTTGAACTGCAGACTTTCAGCTTTAATTCAGTGGGTTGAACAAAAAGATTGCATAAACATGTGAGGAGCTAAAGCCTTTTTCTAACACAATCACTTCATTTCAGGGGCTCAAAAGTAATTGGACAAATTAAAAAGATGAAAATAAAATGTTCATTTCTAATACTTGGCTGAAAACCCTTTGCTGGCAATGACAGCCTGTAGTCTTGAACTCATGGACATCACCAGATGCTGGGTTTCCTCCTTTTTAATGCTCTGCCAGGTTTTTACTGCAGCAGCTTTCAGTTGCTGTTTGTTTGTGGGCCTTTCTGTCCAAAGTTTAGTCTTTAACAAGTGAAATGCATGCTCAATTGGGTTCAGATCAGGTGACTGACTTGGCCATTTAAGAACATTCCACTTCTTTGCTTTAATAAACTCCTGGGTTGCTTTGGCTGTATGTTTTGGGTCATTGTCCATCTGTATTATGAAATTCCTCCCAATCAATGTGACTGCATTTAGCTGGATTTGAGCAGACAGTATGTCCCAGTGCCACTGGTAGCCATGCATGCCCAAGCCATTACACTGCCTCCGCCATGTTTTACAGATGATGTGGTATGCATTGGATCATGAGCTGTTCCACGCCTTAAAGGTCAAGATTGATCTTGATTTCATCTGTCCAAAAAATGTTTTTCCAGAACTGTGCTGGCTTTTTTAGATGTTTTTGAGCAAAGTCCAATCTAGCCTTTCTATCCTTGAGGCTTATGAGTGGCTTGCACCTTGCAGTGCACCCTCTGTGTTTACTTTCATGCAGTCTTCTCTTTATGGTAAACTTGGATATCGATACGCCTACTTCCTGGAGAATGTTGTTCACTTGGTTGGCTGTTGTGAAGGGGGTTCTCTTCACCATGGAAATGATTCTGCGATCACCTACCACTGTTGTCTTCCATGGACGTCCAGGTCTTTTGGAGTTGCTGAGTTCACCAGTGCTTTGTTTCTTTCTCATGACGTACCAAACTGTAGATTTTGACACTCCTAATGTTGTAGCAATTTCTCGGATGGGTTTTTTCTGTTTTTGCAGCTTAAGGATTGCTTGTTTCACCTGCATGGAGAGCTCATTTGACCACATGTTGTCTGTTCACAGCAAAATCTTCCATATACAAGCACCCCCTCAATCAACTCCAGGTCTTTTATCTGCTTAATTGATAAACAAGTTTAATCACTAGAGAAATAAACATATCCCAGATATAAAACCCTATAGACATAGTTGGTCCAGAGGAAGGCAAAAAACCCTGGTACAATTTGCTTCAACAGGGGAAAAAAATTCCTTCCTGATTCCATGAGGCAATCGGATGTTCCCTGGATCAACAGTCACTGTTATTTTTACTTTAAAGCCTTAATACCCAGTTATATTCTGTGCTTCTAGAAAAACATCCAGCTTTTTCCTAAAACAATCTATAGTAATTGCTGAAACTGCTTCTTGAGGGAGCCAATTCCACATTTTCACAGACCTTACTGTGAAGAATCCCTTCCTTATCCGGAGCTTAACTTCTTTTCCTCCAGACGCAAAGAGTGCCCTCTTGTTCTTTGTAATGATCTCAAAGTGAATAATGGGGAAGAGAGTTCTCTATATGGACCATTTATATATTTATACAGGGTGATCATATCCCCCCTTACAAATCTCTTCTCAAGGGTGAATAGATTCAGTTCAGCTTATCTCTCCTCAAAGCTGAGCTCCTCCATTACTTTTATTAGTTTAGTTGCCCTTCTCTGCACTCTCTCAACAATGTCCTTTTTGTAAACTGGTGCCCAAAACTGGACTGCATATTCCAGATGTGGTCTGACCAATGCTTTGTACAGGGGCAGGATAATGTCTCCATCTCTGCAGTCTATTCCTCTTTTATACAAGAAAGTACTTTGCTAGCCTTAGATATTGCAGCTTGGCATTGCATGCTGTTTTTAAGTCTATGATCTACCAGAACCCCCAGATCCTTTTCCATTTCTGACTCCCCCAAATGTATTCCACCTAGACAGTATGAAGCATTCATGTTGTTAGGTCCCAAGTGCATAATTTTACATTTATCTATATTAATTGTCATTTGCCACTTGGCTGCCCAATCAAACAGTACATCCTGGTCTGCTTGTAGATTATAGACATCCTGTATGGACTTAATTTCATTACATAGTTTGGTGTCATCTGCAACACAGAAATGGTACTTTTAATTCCAAATTTTATATTATTGATAAAGATGTTAAACAGTAAAGGTTCCAACACTGAACCCTGGGGTACACCACTAATAACCTTAGACCATTCAGAGTATGAATCATTAATTTCAACTCTCTGGATGCGATCTTTAAGCCAGTTCTCTATCCATTTACAGATTGACTTTAAGCTTATTGACCCTAACCTGCTTATTAACCATCTGTGGGGTACTGTGTCAAATGCTTTAGCAAAGTCCAAGTACACTATATCAACTGCTACTCCACTGTCTACCTGATTAATCGCTTCCTCATAAAAAGTAAAACTTCTGTCTTTCTTCAAACCATGCTGACTATCACTTATAATATTATTTTCCAGCAGAAACTCCTCTATATGGTTCTTTAATATATTTTCTATGACCTTTGCAACAATGGACGTTAAACTAATTGGTCTGTAGTTACCTGGTAATGGCTTTGCTCCCTTTTTGAAGATAGGAACCACATTGGCCTTACGCCAACCCATCGGTACCTTGCCAATGACTAAGAGTCTTTAAAGATTAAAAATAATGGCTTTAAAATGACTGAGCTCAGCTCTTTGAGGACATGTGGATGTAATCCATCAGGCCCTGTTGCTTTGTCAACCTTAATTTTTCCCAGCTGTTTCTCAATCATATCAATTCTGGGCCATTGTGACGCATTTAGGACAGTGACATTGCTATTATGAATTTGGACTTGAGTTCTGCCATTTTCCTTTGTGTACACAGAGCTAAAAAAAAAGTGTTTAGTAAATCTGACTTGTCTTTATCCCCAGTTACCAACCCAGCGACATCCTATAATGGGCCTACGTGCTCAGATCTGATCTTTTTGTTACTAATATATTTTAAAAAAATCTTGGGTTTTGCTTTACTTTCCTTTGCAATCTGTCTTTCATTTTGAAGTTTTGAATATTTTATCTCCTTTTTACATCTTTTGTTATATTCTTTATAGTTTTCAAATGATGACGGTGATCCTTCATTCTTATATATGGAATGCCCTTTTCTTGTTCCTTATGGCTTTTTCAACATCAGCTGTGAGCCATATAGGTATTAATTTTAGCCTCCTAAACTTTTTACCCATTGGAATATATTTTTCAGTTTGCTTTTGTAGAACAGACTTGAAACATTCCCATTTCTGTTCTGTGTTCTTTGAGGACAATATTGTCCCCCAGGCCAAGTCACAGAGAGCCGTTCTTAATAGTGGAAAATTTGCTCTCTTAAAATTAAATATTTTTATCTTTCCTGTTTATGCTTCCTGTTTACAATTTACATTAAATTAAATCATATTATGGTCACTGCTACCCAGATTAACTTTTATATGCACAATTGTTATAAGCTCTGCATTGTTGGAAAGAACTAGGTCCAGCACAGTATCATTTCTAGTTAAAATTTTCTTGTAATAAATTCAAAAATGTCCTCCCTTTTGATGTTCCTGTAGTGCCAATCAATGTCAGGGTAGTTGAAATCTCCCATGAATAAAACACTTCCACTTTTTGCTGCTTTTTCTATCTGTGCTAGTAGTCGATTTTCTTTTTCTTCCTTAGCACTGGGGGGCCTATAGCAGACTCCAATAATTCTTTGTGTGTTATTCAACCCCACAGTTAACTCCACCCATAATGCCTCAACCTCATCCCTTGTTCCATCAACAATTTCTTCTTTCAGATTCACTTTTAGATCACTTCTCACATACAGACAGACACCACCACCCTTTTGTTTGACTCTGTCTTTACGAAAGAGAGTTTACCCAGGAATATTGACAGCCCAGTCATGCAAAGAACAAAGCCAGGATTCAGCAGTGCCAACTAAGTCATATTGCTCTTCATTTATTAAGGCATCCAACTCCCATATCTTGTTTGCTAGACTTCTAGCATTGGTGAACAGGCTCTTTAAACCATTGCTGCATTTACCATCATTATTTGCCAAATCCTTTTGTTTTTCAGTACCACTAATACTGCGCAATCCAATTTTTGTTTGTAACATGGAAAGCATCCTATATTTTTCCATATCCCTGCCCCCAACTATCCCCAATCCACCCTCCACTAGTGCCTGACCCCTGACTAACCTTTCTGCCACCTTATTTGACTGTTCTTCCCCCTCTGGCCTAGTTTAAATATCCCTCCACCATTCCCCTAAATCTTTCCCCTAGCACAGCAGACCCCCTTTAATTTAGGTGCAATTAAAGCTGAAAGTCTGCAATTCAACTGCATCTGAGTTGTTTCGTTTAAAATTAATTGTGGTAATGTACAGAACCAAAATTACAAAAAAGTTGTCCCTGTCCAAAATATGTACCTAACTGTTTTTGCAGGAAAAAGCACACTTGTATACCAGAGCAGTTAAACGACTTTGAAATATCAACAATTTCACTTAAATTGCTGTTCTTAACCTCTTTCTAAAAGGGTTAGTTAACTGGGTGCTTTGCTCAAGAAAGAGATCAGTTTAACAACCAGACAGCTAACATTTTCAGAAATCCAGCAACAAAATGTTTGTTTTCTTCATGGTCAGTCTCATCTAAAGTCACCATGAAGTCTGTATGTCTCTAAGAGAAGAGTGGTAATATTTAGGACTCGTTCAGGCTTGTGATTTAAAACTGTGTGGTTAGCCACTCCAAGGCACAAATCAACTGCTGCTGTGTACCCAGGACAGCAAACCATGCTACAGATTAATGCATTTATATGCATAGCCCATATGTTTGCTGTGCCAAAAAGGTTTTTCCTTTTTCTAGCAAGCACATATTTAGAAACAACTTGTGGCCTCCAGAAACCATGCCCCAAGCAGAATGCAAATGCAAACATGCAGAAAATGAATCTCTAGCAGTCTCATTTGGTTGAATGGGAGCAGTTGAATGCAAGGTGGAGCATGCAGTAATACATTGTGGTCTGACAAAAGTCTAAAACACACCTTCTAATCCACAACAGGTGACTCTATTGCAGACCTACACCGATACTCCACTATTCCAGGTGTGTGAAATGCCTGAATCCTTTCTTGTGTGCTGGCTGCCACATCACTACTGCTCTAAACGGAAACAGTAGTGCCCTAAAGACAAACAGGTAGAGACGTTGCGGGGTGTGCACGCATCTTAACCCACAGATAATATATGCCGAAGATTCCTTTCACCTATTGTAGCGCTACAATACAATGAAGACCAGAGTCATTGATAGTGGGACTTTTTAATATTTTTTCTGTTTTTGTATACTGTTTGTATTTTAATTATTTTCAATAAAGTTTTTTAAATAGGTTACTTGCATACCAGTTTATCAGTCCAAAATACCATGTTGACTATTTGTACAACCACATTGTAAACCAACCTTATGACTTTTTAACTCTGAACTCCACATTACAGCTGACAGCCTGTTACATCTTTTTTATGATTACATACTGGATTATTAAGCATCTCCAATGCATTTACATCATTAAAAGTCAATACTCATTGTCACTTAGTGCTCACTAACAATAAACACCAATTTTAAAGCATACAGGAAAATTGAAGTCCAAAGGTTCTCTATACTATATGATTGTAAAAAAATGTTTAGATCTTCCAATAATTGTGGTTCGGGGCCGGGTCTGGATACAAAAGTGAATGGTTTGTTGAAGTTTGTCATCATATTATAATGTTTTAACAAACCTCATTGCACATTCATATTGTATACAGGCAGTTCCTGAGTTAAGGACATTCGACATACGGATGACTCCTGAATACGAATGGGGCTTGTATGCTTGCTCCTGTGCAGGACAGATGCTTGATAGGGGGGCGGTTCGCATGACTTGCAGAAAAAATCTTTTGCTAAACACAGCCGAGCAACATTTTCTAACTCTTTAATGACCAAGACAAATTCTGCAGTTGTTTCTTTTTGCATATGAAAGCACAGCTTGCTCCAGACGTTAATAAATGTCTGGGCTTCATATAGTTTTTTTTCTTTTTTGCTTTGTTTGTGATTATCTCACAGTGAGGATTTTATACAGTAACTGATACCACACTGCCCAAAAATATGTTGAGACAAAAATCTATCCTAATTGCATTTATTAAAATAATGTACCTGTCCTGACTTACGAACAAATTCAACTTAAGAACACACCTACACTCCCTATTTCATATGTAACCTGGGGACCACCTTGGAGTTTAGGTGATAACCTTCTTTAGATATTTCAAACTGTCTAAACTTTTAACATGCTTTGGGTCAGTGGTCCAGAAAGTTTTGAAAGCATTGCAGGCAAGTAAAGATCAGCAGTAGAAACCTCCAGTACAGAACTCCTTAAAGACTATATGCTACCACACTAAAAAAGAAAGCTATACCTCTTGGCGTACACTATATATATTCACATGGTATGAGATTTGATGTTTGAATGATTATGTATGGTGGTACAGTACATAAATTCAATATATCTACTACACCCATTTTATTACAATTTTCTGGTGCCTGTCTACCAGTACATATTCAAAATATTGAATGAAAATGGGTCTGCTTTATTTTAAAGATTAATATAGCACAGGGGTCTAGGGTCATATTTGTCCTGAAATTCCATTTTTTTAATGTTGTGGTGTCACTAGAGCATTACTTATTAATGCCTGGCAACACTGAACCTTGTAAAAGAAATGTACATAAAGGGAAACTCTATGTAGTGTCCATAACATCCAATCAAATTCAAGTTGCTTTTCCATATTGAACATTAGAAAATGAACAAAAAGTATTATTGGCTGCACAGGTGATAAAAAAATGTTTCCTATCCATACAGGTCAAAGTGAAGTACCTGCATAACTGTTGTCATCCAGGCAGAAAGTGTAATGATTGATGTATTCAGCATGTCCCTAATGTTGTCATTCTGTCAGAAAATCCTAAACCTCTACCAGCGCCAAAATAAAAGACAAGAATGATAAATCAGAAAAATACTAAAAACTGTGCTACAATTGCCAGCTGTCCAGTCTGGAAGCGTATTTGACAGGACCCCGAATGACAACTAAGTACAATCCAATTTCCTGGCATCATCTCAGTAAAATATAAGCGGAATAAATCAGCATGTGATTTATTACTAAGAAAGTTCACCTTATTTATTTTTTTGAAGAAGGTTTTGTTCATATGTTTGTATCAAATCCTGTGCATACCCTGAGACTGTTTCAGTTTATTTCTGAATTTCCTTCTCCTAGGTACGGACTTCGAGAAATCAAGGAAGAAAGAATTCAATCAAGTTTTGGTGTGCCAGCTAGAGGCTATTTAAAATGTTAAGAAACAAAACTGTGAAAAGGGATATAAAATGTCCACAGTGACAAATCTGATTTCATCTTTAATTCTTGTAAAACAAAGAATCATTTTGTTAACTTACCACCTAATTCTTACAGATAACTCACGTCTTTGACTTTCAATGACTTTCTAAAACATGGCTGATTAGCAAGCCATGGTGTACAAGAATCAGAAAAGGAATCAGTTTTCTTATCAATACATTTGGTTTGTTATACAAAAGGGGATTAGAATAATGCTTAGCATAGGTTCACAAAAAGGTTTTTCACTATTTAAATGACCTACCTAATATTTATTTCTTGGATATACATATTACAACATGCTGCTTACATGCTTTCATTATATAAAACAGTCTCGAAAACTTACAAAATAGATTTTGTTATTGATTTCTTTCATGTTTTTCATGGGTTAACAGGGATTGAGATTTCTTTTAGGGCATATTTGAATGTTGGTGTTGTGGTTTGACATCTCATCAGGCCTCAGTCCATTATAAAGATAAATAGCTGTAAGCACTACTATTAGCTGATGGTATTAGAGTAATTTAAGAAACACTAATGACTATTGTCTGAAAAAAATAAATGATAGAAAGTCCAAAATGTTACAGTTGTCACCAGAAAAAGTAGATCTTTAATTTACGGCATCTATTCAGGTAAAAACTTTTTGTAAATTTGGCACACTTTTATGTGCATCCACTACCAAGCTAAGGTGAGTAAGTGAATTTATAGTGGGCCAAAGTGGGCTAAAATGCCATTCAAACTGCATAAACACCCTGGCAAGTTGTAAAAGCAATAAAATATGTTTTGCACAAAGTGTATTTATCCTTGGAAGTTTTATATACTAGTACTATTTGAATTATGCAAACACCTAAATAATGCATACAATCCAGTATTTAATGAGCAAAATTAAGTGGAGCAAAAGCAGAACATCTATTTATTTCTAAAAGCGCTTGACCCATCTTGTGAGCTTGTCAATAAATGTTGTTTGACATTGTGCTTGGCAACCTGGACCTCCTTCCATCACCATCAGGTGTGTTAGAATGAGTATGCAACTCAGCTGGACAACTAATTCACAACCAGTTTGGACAAGAAATGGAAGCATGCTTGTATAAATAGGGCTAAGATCAGGCAACACAGCAACTACAAGGCACAGTACAATGAGAACAAACCTATAACAATACTACAAATGAACAGAGGAGTTCTGTAGAACAGTGGTCGCAAATCAACATGAGTGAAGTATGTTAAATTAAAACCACAGCACATAAAAACCATGACAAATTATTCATAAAAAGAATATGTACATAATACAATAAAATACCAATATGTGACAATATGACTTTGGGTCAAAGGCAATGAGGGGGGTCAAGTACAGGTTTGGAGTGGAAACTATGCATACATTTGTACTAATTATTTGTGGATAAAATGACAAAACATTTGATAACAATGATAACAAATTATTACAATTGTAAGAAACAGGTTGAAGAATTGCTAACCAGTAGAGACAATAATTTTAAAACAGGCACAAAAACAAATGATGCTAACAATAATAAGAGAAAAAAAAAGTCACATCAATTCATACCATACAAGTAAACTTGATTAATTCCCCACTCCTCCCCACAAACCAGTCCAGGTAAAACAGTAAAAATGAAAATGCATATGTATTTACATACCTAATCTATTTTTACATACACACACAAGTGAAATAACTATATGTTTCTTGATACATGTATTCAAACATCTTGGGAAAAATTCTCTAGAAGATTTGATTTCTCTAGAGCAAAGCTATAATGAAATTTATAGCAGATCCAAAATGCTTCTGAATATTATTTTTTAACATTTATAGTATTGTACGATAAGATTATAAAGTGCTAAATAATATATATACAGCTTGATATGAATTATTTTGCAGTGTTGTAACCAATACACAAAAATAGGATTAAAACAACAACTACAGCAAATCAAAAAATATAACATAATGGAACATAAAAGTGTAGCACAAAAAAAAAAGAACAAGCACTAAAGAATCACATTGACCTGTAATAGATTGAAGGTGCACACAGAACAGGGACCAGGTGAGCCCTTATTGATTGCTAAGACATCACCATTGACTGAGCTTTACAGACCTACCTGAAGATTAATCATAAAAATTGGGGAATTCTCGAGCACTGCTCATTTAATAATGTTGTAATCCAGTGGGTGAGCAAGCTCGCCATCGGATCACGGTAATATCCCAAGCCCTTCGGACCAAACATGCTCCTGGCAAACTTCTGCGCATTCGCTTGGTAAATTGACCCCTTTATGTTTTCTTTTTTCTAATTTGTGTATTTTAGACTGTATGCTATATTATGTGGCATGTTTGTGGGGTTTTTTTTCACCTTTTTCAAATCAAGCATTGCCTGTGTATCAAGTTTTCCAGTGGCACACAGTAATATCTTTGGTTTAATGTTTACTTCAGTTCTTTTCAATAAAATTGTTAAAATATTAAAAATAAAAGTATTCATCTGTATTTTGGAATAAATCATGTAAAACACAGTAAAATGCAGTTTGTACAGACACACTGCACCACGTAAGAAGCTTCTTCTTCATGTACAGCTTTTTTTTTTACCAGCTACCACCTAATAACCAAATTAGAAGAATATTTTCACTTTGTGCACAACTTTTATTTAAAACAAGAATCACTGACACGGTGCATTTCATTTTAGCCATAATAAAGTAATCATTTACAAATTCTTTTAATAAAAAAAAACTTGAATAGCCACATAAGATGATTTTATTTTATGACCTAATGATACATGTCTAATGTATATGATAGCTCAATTCACCCTACTGAGAAAAGTTCAGTCAGTAGAAGTCTAATTACATACTCTATATTCTGTAATCATTATACCGAATGGGTAGTCATGTATAACTACATGATCATAAATAATGAAGTGACATAGAAAACACATTTAAAATACTTATGCAGTACTGGACAAACAAAACATATGGTATATAACAGTACTGATCTCCTCCTGTCTAACCTTAGCTGCTTATATGAACAATAAAACATGTACATTGATTACAGAAAAAGGAACAAACTCAAAAAAAGTGTAATAGATCCACAAATCTGAGGTATGCACAACATAAAATTCCTAAAACACCTTCAAAACTCCTGCATAGCTGCAAAAAATAAAGAGCCATTATGAATAGATAACTTATATTAGTTGCAGCAAATGCAGCGGTATGCTGTACCCAATGTAATATAATGGTATGATGATAGAAATTCAAGTAGAATTTTCGCCTAGAAAAAATATTCTAGTGTTTGTAGAATATTCTACTACTGATTGAATATATATTTTATCATCAGTAGAATAATTCTACTGATTGATGATTCTACCAGCAGAACCATTCATTCATAGAGATTTGTTATAGCCTACACTCATCATCATTTTTTATAATAAAAACAAAGCTTTAAGGCTCAAGGAATGTGGTCGGTCTCTCTAAGCAAAACCTTTTATTTTTGTATAGATTGGGGAAGGTAAAAAATCAAAAACAATTTATGTTAAATGACATTTAGGAAAATGCATTTTTATAGCTGCTCAGTGGGGTTCAGGAGACCCTGTTGGAATAGCAGTGTGGTGCTAATAAGCTAAAATCTGCTGCAGATTAATTCCTACTGGCTTTAAAAATACTCCGGAGTGGTTGCAGTTTGGAATAGTGTTCAGATTCTCTGTAACTTCAGTTTTCAGAAAAACTTAAGTTTTCATTGCTTTCAACATTCACAAAATAATGTAAATTTCCCTTTACCTTGCTAGATGCTTTGAGTAATGGTTGCCTTTGATAATACCACCCGTTCACTATTTACCAAGGTTCATTTCATGGGATCACAGTGTGCTGAACCTGTAGTAAACGGAATTCATCATCACTCTTAGTAAGTGGATCTGTTGAGTAAGATTGACCATGTACACACAAAGGTAGACAGACAGTGGGTTCCAGGTTTTTTGGATCACCCAGGTTTACTGATGAAAGTGTATCCTCTACAGTGGAAGAGAGCTTTTATAAATCAGACCCAATTTGTGCATATTCCTGGTTTAGCTTTACTGCTAATTGGTTCAGACCCTTGTTGTTTATAGAGGCAAATATTGAAGCTCTTTATATGCCGAAGTATTTCTATTTTTGTCTTACCAGTTAAGAAATCTACAACAGGTCAATAAACTATTAGGTGTTGTTCCTTCCCTCACCCAAAGCAGCACCGTGCATAAAAGCATTGAAACACAATTTATAGGCTTCCCATGCAGCTTTCCCCAGTCTGAGCATGGGGGTTGCGGGAGGCTAATACAGGTAGTCCCTGAGTTACATACAAGATGGGGACTGTAGGTTTGTTCTTACCTTGAATTTGTATGTAAGTCAGAACAAGTACATTTTTTTAACAAATGCAATTAGGACAGATGTTTTTCTCGACATATTATTATGCAGTGTGGTGTCAGTTACTGTATAAAATCCTCACTGTGAGTTAATGACAAACGAAGCTAAAAAACAAAGCAAAAAAAATTACTTTATGGAGCCTATACATTCATTAATTTGTGGAGCAAGCTGTGATTTGATATGCCAAAAAAACAACTGCAGAGATTGTCTTGGTCATTAAAGAGTTACAAGATGCAAACCGCCCCCTCCCTCCCTCCCTCAAGCCTCTGTCCTGCACAGAACAAGCAAGGAAGCCCTGTTCCTATTCAGGAGTCATTCATATGTCGGATGTCCTTAACTCAGGGACTACCTGTACCAAGTTAACTGCATGTAAATACACTGTTTTATTAAAAAAAATTTGTATCATTGTATTATTGAATCTAAAGCTACAATAATATGTTTATTCTAAATCTATCTTATGCTGAGCTTTAAATGTTTTGGAAATAAATCTCTTTTGAAACACAGACATTTTATAACTTATAGCAAGAAGCTGTTTTCATTCATGTTAGATTAAACAGGTTGATATTCATAATTCCTCTTCACTACATTCTAAAGAACTTGATATGATGGAAATAAGAGATTTTAATTTATAGAAGAATAATGACTTCAGTGCTGTAAAATAATATTGTAATACATTTCATCTTGTTAAACTGATGGAATTCCATCATTCCAGGAGATAAAATTGCGCACTTTCAAGGAATCTTATAATTTTACCGTTTTAAATTATGTAATCCATTACTCTTTTCATGTCAAGCCCATCACAGACCTCCTCTGATCAACACAATTGGATGAAATGTCTTTTCAATCCCTAAGGAAACTGTCGAGTTGTTAAAATTTTGATTGGTACAAGTAGCTAACACTGACTTAATAGGTTATCAAAAGGTATTCTAAATAAGGTGAATTTTGTCATTCAAGTTGGACTGGAACCAGAATGATCTAATTAGCAGGATCCAATTTCCCCTGTAGGTTGCAAAATTTGCCTTGAGGTCAAAATAAATGGTAATTAAGTCAGTATCACCGTTCCCCAAGTGTGCATTCAAAAGGTCATCAAGAAGAGAATATTATCAGAGATGCTTTCGAGCTTGCAGATTTTGGATTCATTAAAAGGAGCTTCAGAGTGTTTAAGAATTTTATATCTTTTGTACTTTTCTCATCTCTACTGAATCATTAAATGAGAAAATCTGTGCAACCGGAACATTTTATTACAAAGGTTGAATTTAAAATGATCATTTTGTCCTCTTTTTAAAATAAAAAATTTAGACTTTGTCATACATTTATGCCCCATCAATTTGAAAAAAAAAAAGTTCTTTTTAAGTAAGCAATGATTATAGATCATGAGTTCAACAAACTTCTGGTCCCTGGAAAATGTTTGAAGTTTATGTTAAGGAGGCGTAGAAGATACAGATGACATGCAACAAATTACAATTTATTAATTGCTGTATCAATAGTGAAAAAGTCATTTCATTGCAATTAACACTGTAACAGATGGAGTGTCTCTGTACAGTATTAAAAACTGCACAAAGTAAAATAGAGAGCATTTGCTAATTTAAAAATTTGGAGAACCTTTGTACAATAAAACGTCAATCCCATTCTGTTCGCTAATTATTTAGTGTAATTGCAGCCAACAATGGTTTCTACCATTTTTATTTAAAAACATAGTTAGGTTGGTACATGTTAAAGCTGAGCTCCTGCCAAAAACACAGAATAAATACATATTTTAGTATCCCTGCACCACAATACACCTACCTGGCTCCCTGTTCTTTCTGCTTCTCAGTCTCTGAGCTCTGTAGTACAAGGGCTGGAACAACAGTATTTACCATGCTTACATTTAAAAATACATATAAGATATATATATATATATATATATATATATATATATATATATATATATATATATATGATGTAACTATGAATACAGAGTTGCAATATTTTGTGTCTTTACATCTGACTATAATTCAATAACAATTTTATTAAGAAAAAATGTAAAAATGTCTAAATTTTTAATGCCATACATAATGCTAACATGTAGATATTTTGATTTCCGAAAAAAGTTGTATGTTTGTTATTTATAATAAGGTGCCTTAAAACTCTTGGGGAACAAATAGGTAGTGATTCTTCAAAATGATCAATCTTCCTTTTAAAGCCTTAGGTATTCAATGGAAATGTCCAGCTTTTACATTTATAGAGAGTGGCAGAAATACTATATGCTGAACAATTATGATTTTTCTTGTTATAGACACATCATTGCTTTTCCAAGGGCCAGTCTGTATCATATTATTGACATTTTGATTTCTTGTTCTTGACTACTGATATAAGATGGCAGAAGCTATCAAATTATTTTATGGGACTGATTTATTAAAGCTCGCCAAGGCTGGAGAAGATCCCCTTTCATCAGTGAAGCTGGGTGATCCAGCAAACCTGGAATGGATCTGGTTCAGGATTGAAAACATTTGCTAAGACACAGCAAATAATTTAAGAATTCCCTTTTAGATTTGCTATATCACCTAGCTGGTGAAAGTGTATCCTCTCCAGCTCTGGAGAGCTTTTATAAATCAGGCCCACTGTCTTCACCACTGGACTGCACAGCAAGCTGCCTTATTGGTTATCATAACTCTCATATTTTCACTCTCTTCTTCAATTTTACTAGGCTCTTGGGGTCTTCTACATTTTCAACTATAAGAAAGATTGTTGATGTTGCTTCCATCTGTCCTAAAACTGTCCACCATAAACAAAGTAAACTCAGAATAGGATCTGGAACCAGTCCGTGTCTTCTTTATATAGTCTGATGCAATTTATGTTGCTTTTTGGATCCGGGAGAGTTTTGACACATGGATCTTCAGTTCAGTTCTAATAAAACTGAACATTACCCTTTCCAAAAATCAGCTTTTATTTTTTTGTATTGTGGTGGTGTATTTTATTGCTATACATTAAAAAAATCACACTGGTCAACAAACAGATTAAAAGCATTTTAGGTTATGTTTGATTCACAGATTCCAAAAATGGTATTGGTTTTGCTAGATTGGCTCTAGTTTTTGAAATAATGACCTCAATATTAACCTCATAGAAAACTAATGAAACATGAAAATTAGGCAAAGTAAACTAGATATGCCTACGTATACAGAAGTTAATGTTTTTAAATACTTAATATCATTATATTCTATATTTAGTATATTAAAATACTAATTACAAAAAAGTCATTGAAAAACTCTGTTTGTATGATTTCCTTTTATGCTGATGATCAGTAAAACCATGTTGTAGGCTCCAGCAGTAGTCTGCCATCATGTGTCTATACCATCTGCCCTGATTCCTTTCTTCCATCGCCTTTATATCTTGATGGAACCTCTCCCCTTGTTTCTCACTGAAATCACCAAAGTGTTCTGGAAATTTTGGGAAACATGGGTACTTTGTCTATCCACTTTGCTGCGCAAGTAGGAAGTTCACTTTTTTTAAATCAACACATATGGACCATTGGTGTTCATGATAGCAAAGATTTGTAAGACCATTCTGATACTATCATATTTTTCTTTAAGTTTTGTTGAGTGACCAATTGGAATTGATGCATGGCAGTAGTCATTATGCAGTAAAACAGATTTCAAACTTCGAGTGGAACTGTCTATGAAAAGCAGCCAGTCTTCTGCTCGGTATTCTGGTACTCCCATATGGGCTAGTAGTCCAGGGATGATATAACAGTACACAAAGTCTCCATCTTCACTGAAATATGGTAGGATATGGTCACCTCTCTTGTCCTATAAACTGTTATTTTAACTTCCGGTCTCAGACAATTCTTTTCATGAACCTGCCTGAATGTTGAAAGTTCAAATGCTTGTTTGGACAGACTTATGTCACGTATTAAATCATTGAGCTCTTCTTGGGAGAACTGCTGGTTTGATGAAACACTTCCTTCATATTCACTTCCACTTCTAACTCCTGGATTACACTCCAAACCCTGTATATCCTCCATGTCAGATACAGGAATATCAGGAGTGTACTGAACACTGGTATGGGAACATCAGCACCATGCGGCACAGGTCGTCTTGCTGATTCCAAATCAGGGTACTCCCACTTGTTGTTCTTGTAACTATTAAACCTTTTACATTCACAGCACAAAAATAACAATCATTATGATGATTTTTGTGCTCTCGCCATACCAAAGCTACAGCAAATTTCAAACTTTTCAGTTTTCCATTTTTCCACTGATGTAGACACTTGATACAAGTTTTGCATACCATATGAGGAGCCCAAAATTGATCTTGGTCCCCCAGTTTAATACCAAAATATGCAAGATATGCTTGTTTCACAAATTCTGTAATGTTTCTCTGTTTTTGCTGGGAATTTTCACCTCAAATGTAGCAAAATACATTAGGGTCATTTAAACAACTTCTTCTTGAAGAACTCATATTTCTGTAAAAAAGAAAATGTATAAATAAAAAGAAGGCAAATGAAAGTTTCATGAAAATAATGTTACATTTAATATATAAAATGCAAAACATTGGTGTAAGTAAAGATTGATAAAAATATGCTGTGTTAACATTTGTTGTTGATAAAATCGTCTATTCCAATTCCTGTATCACAAGAACTAGAGCAAATTCATTGACACTGATGTCATTTCTGGATTCAGCATACCTGAAATACACTAAATATTTTGAAAAATCCTTGACAATTATTTTTTTTTTTAGCTGTGTTATCGAATTTTAAGAAACAGAAAGGAATCTATCTTATGCCATCAGTAGAGTAGTTTCATTCATTTTTATATCTTGATTTTACTTCTGAGATTTAAAGAATAAATTCATGATGGACCAATATATACTGATTGTGTATCAATCCCAAAAAAATGAGCACCAAATTCTGTCTAAATTACCAGTACAGCTATATAGCAATGAGCATATCAATCCGTTCATTAATAGTCCATATGAAGATATTGAGTATCATGGCATGGTCAACATCTGTCACTTTCAGAAAGATGTTCCTGAGCAACGAGCAGGAAGTGATGAAACGAGTACAGGCAAACAGGAAGTGCAAGAAATAGGCTGCAGGATATCAACAGCATCAATATACAACAAAGGATTTTTAAAATGTATTTTATAGATCTATTGAAGGATCACCCATTATAGCCTATCTTCTCCAGTCTTGGCAATTTTATTAAGTCAGGTCCACTATGTATGGATAATAGTAAAAAAAAACAGTTTTTAAAATGGCAACTTGATGTAAATTCCTCTCTATTTATCATATCATGAAATATAAAACCACTAACAGCATCTGTGCATAAATGGCAAAATCTTTAGAGACTTAATACTGGCTCTGAATTGAAAATCCAGGCAATAGCAACAGAGACAAAACCTGATTGTTTGCTATGGGTAATAGTTGCATCTTAGCTCTGGTTTTAATAGTTTCTCTGCTATCCATTATTCCTTATAAAATATAACATAAAACAATTGCCAGAATTTGCGGTGTGATATGTATATTTTGTGTCAGTAAAAAGTAGTGACATTTCTTTCCCAAAGCTCATTACTTTCAGGAGTCTGTATGCATTTATGTAGGTGTGTTTGAATCTCCCAAATGTAACAAAATAGAAGTAAATTGATTCCTCTAATAATCAAGAGGATATGCAACAGGAAAGTGAAAAATACATTTTCATGCTTTATGAGGGAGTTTTATGCCATTGCACAGAGAATAAAATAAGGTGTAAAGACACATCTGAATGATAAGCCAGTTGCAGGAGAGTAGTTAGGCATTCTGGGTATAGGTTTCTCCAAGATATAAGCCTTCTTCCTGCTAAAAAAGTTCAGAATAGCTCATTTTCATTCACTTTCAAAGTGTGTGAATGGGATTAATCTCCCCTGAAGCATACTGCATGTGCATTGTGCTCTGTGCACAAAATGTTAATGCAGAAAGTGAATATTTCACAGGTGCATCCATTGCAAGAATGTATTTCAGTCGAAGAGAGCCTTTGAACTTAGTTGAACTACAGGGATAATACAATGCTATCCATTAATATAAAATATATCAGATAAAATATTCACAGCAAGAGGAACTAGACCAGTGCTAAGTCAAATGTTAGCAGAAGAAAATTTCTGCAATCTAATGGAAATAGCAGATCAAAAAATATTAAAGTTACTGCCTGACAAAATGTAAAACATTTTGCTTTTCAATTCTCTTGGGGACACAGATTTCTTGCTGAGATGCCCTTATTATTCTTCATGGGTAGGAGGTTTTGATAAGTGCATATGGCTGCCATTATGCTTATTTTCCAAAAAGCCGTGACTTTACGTGTATAAAAATATAGGCCAGTTTGTTCCTTGGTGATGAGAAATTTTCACCTCTCAGAGGTTAAAGGGAACGTAAACATGAATTCAATGGATATAGACTTATTTAAAGGTATTCTGACAAGTTTTTTGGTTCTAGAAGAACTGGATTATGGAAGAGATATGTTGAAATTGTTTTATGTTAGCTTCTAGCTATCACTGAGAGAAGGAAACCATTAGTGGTGGACGGTTCTGTAGCATACAATACAGGTATAGCACTAAATAAGTGAACAAGGCCAGTCAGGGTGCTGCTTTCTTGTTACCAGGAAGAGAAACGTTGTTGCAGTGGAGCTCTAGAACCTGACTATGAAGAATTAAAAATCTTATGAAAAGTTAGTAAAGCTAGTAAAAAATAAATGTTTCTAAGGTAACACACAGGATTTTTTGGACACAAATTATTGTAACAAAACATTACTTAAAAACAATCTTTTTTTTATAATCAATAAACGTTCTGTATAATATTATATATGTGAGGTTTGCTTTAGTTGTAATGCCAAAATAACACATATCAAACAGATGCTGTCATGGTCCCTTTACTATTAGTAGATTTCTTCTAAAACAGTGGTCCCCAACCTTTTGGAGCTTGCAGACCACTGATCTCCTGGACTTTGGACCGCGCATGCGCAGGGAGCCATGTGTCACGCAAAGAGGAAGAAACTTCCCCCCAGAGTGATGTCATATTGCCAGAACCAGCCCGCTCTCCCATCCCATCCTATCTGGATAGGAGATAGGAGAGTGGGCAGGGCCTGTGATCCGTACGGGGGACATGGTCCGCGGCTCTGGCTGGTGCGCCCACTAGTGAGGGGGTTGGGTTGGGGGCCCCTGTTCTAATAGATTATCTTGCAAGGAAAAGTTAAATCCATTGGATTCAGGTGCCAAATTCCCTCCAGGTGTTTCACAGCAGGAACATAATTAAAAGAAATCCCTATTCTATCCAAAGTTAAAATAAAATGTATGTACTTGAAAGGTATGCAGTAGACATAGACAAATGCATGGATGCAAAAGTTTAATTGTAGGTGTCACTTTCATTTTGTGCATTAAGCAGTTAATTTATAAATGTTTTCACCCTAGATTTACTTAGTTTTACCCCTAATTTATCAACCAGCTTTCAAATAACCCGCTACTCAGCAGGCATAATTGGCAGGATGGGAGTCCCCATGTGTGCACAGGGAATCCCCTCAGTCATTTTTGTAGGCGTGTGCTGTGCGGGTCCCCCATGTACTACGCCCACTCTGATTCCAAGCACGTGCTCTGCACTGCCCCCACTGACACCGGACTCTGTGCACAGGGAATCCCTCACGTCACCCTGGTGGGCTTGTGCTGTGTGGGACCCGCGCAGACCATGCCCACACTAACCCTGAATACGTGCTGAATGGTCGACCCCCACCAAATCTGGCCCTCTTTGCAAAAAGTTTGGACACCCCTGGATTAATAGGTATTTTGTGTACCTACTGCACCATTTTTAAAGAGACAGCACACTACTTGGGAAGCAGGGGTGACTTTGTTGGTCTCCTAGAAAAAAATATTTATATGGCTGTCATACTGATTCAATGGATTCAGTGTTTTCAATGTTACAGGAAGAGGTAAACAGATGTGAAGTTTAGACTTCACTACAATATCATTACCAGCAATAGCAGGAACTATGTTTATCACATAATAAATTGGTTTTTAAATATATAGTAATCAATACCCAAGAGGGCTAATAGACCTCCACATGATGACAGCCTATTTCAGCAGAATAAAATATGCATATTTAAATGGCCTTAGCATACATGTAACCACATAACACAAAGCATTTTATTGAAGAATGAAATCACTTGAGCAATGCCTGTACTTCATTGGGATGCTGTTTATATAGTATACCTTTATGTGTAGACTTTTAGAATTAAAATAAAAGAACTATACTAACTGTGTTTTTGTTTTCTGTTGCACCAGAAACAGAACATTTAGAAAAGAAAATCTTATCTCAAAGAATCTATTCTAAACATTGTTATTTCCTTCCCACACTTCCTGTGTTTTTAAGTTACACATCAAAAGACACAGTAGCTTCCCAGGAAGGCGTTTCCTGTGGCGTTAATAAGGCTGATATTTTGCAAACATATTGTTTATTAGCAACAATTTTAGAAATGAAATTGCTAAGGCATGCATTTTTACTTTATAATTTAACCATCCATTCTGCGGAAGTTTAAGGTGCTTCTCTACAAATGAATATTGAAGTAAAAGTAAAAAAAGTTACTACTGTGACTGCAAAATTCCATAGAAAGGAAGTTCATCTGTATTGCCTAGCCTTGGCCCAGGGGCCACATGCAGCCTTTTGACAATTACCATGTGGTGTTTACAATTACCCTTGATGTTGCTGCAAAAAAACATTCTGTGGTTTTGTGCTCACCTAAGTCACAGAAAGAAAACTGTTTAATAGTTTAGTTTTTTTTCTTTGTTCTTTGTTTTTGTGCTGTCTATCCCTTTTCTCATATTATGGTTTTTCCCTGTTTATTTTAATTGATCTTACAAAGAGTAATACAATGTAATTTGTTGGTCTCCTGCCCCAAACAACACATATAGCATATTCATACATAAAACAAAATTAGATCGTGTTGAAAAATGGTCCTGATATGTTTAATAGTTACATCTTAAAAAAAGCATAGTAGCATGTTTCTGTTATTTAAACAAGTATGTGTCAAGTATATGTTCCTGGTCTGGCACCACTGCTCACCAAACGCTAGTCACTCAATCTAATTTTAGAAGCTTCACCTATTGCAAGCCTCTTATCAGCCTCAGTAAACTAGTTGTGCCAATCTGGCACTTGGATTGAGTCTGGAAAAAGGTCTGACAAAGGACCAGGAGGTAACAGATAACCCAGTACTGGAAGTTCAACTGAGGTGCGTCCAGAAAACAGAGCCACAGGCAATCAGTCCGCTAAACAAGGTATCTAACAGTAAGACAAAGCAGACTCGGTCCAGGCAACATACAATCAGGCAGAGTCTGCAAAAGTAAATTTAACAGATAAACATACCAGCAGCGGGTTGGCCAAGTTTAACGCTACAACGGGGCAGTGGGGACTAGTAGCAGAGTGGCTATAAACTCCTAGCAGCCAATGAAAGGGCAGGATTGAAGGCAGAACTAATGTGCTCATTGGCTGAAATACATACTCTAAAAACCCTTCAGCTGCACATAGCCTCAATGCCTGTGCTGGGGATGCCGAGAAAGGTATATCTCAAGTTAAGGCTGCAGGGGTAAAGGGAACCAGGAGATGTTGCCTTGATCTTTTCTTCTGTTGCGAGCATCGCCACCGAAAATAAACAGGGCACAAAATACTGTGGTGGAGAACAGGGCAAGATCAACAAAAGATTTTCCATTTTGTTATTGTGCTCAAATATTAAGGTTGTTTGTTACAGCAACTTGTTTTAAACTAATGGCAATTTACTATAACAAAGTACAACTCTGTTCATTTAAATCATCAAGGCATTTAGGGGTTTAACAAAAAAACATAATTTGATACAAAATACAAAATCAAAAAACAAAATAAAAGCAAATTTAGTTTCAGTTCAATGACTTATCAAAATTGGTATAGTTAAGAAATTTCATAACTTGTATGCTCTTAAAGTGGTTCTTTTTGGCCTTTTCACCTTTGTTAGTGGGTCTACAGATAAAGCTTAGATTCAAAGCTTCAAAGCTGCAAATCTTTTGTGTATAAGGTCCCTAAACTCAGCAAAGTAATTAGGGAATTTTAACCATAACTGCACTGCCTGGTCTTTAAACTTTGGTTAGCTGGCTTAGAGGGGCCAATAGGTCACAGAAGCCAAACTGACAATGTATTGTAGCTGGGAAATGTTGCTAATGCATTGAAAAGGATCAGTGTTGAGTGTTTGGGAACTGAAAAATGTGCAAAAGTAGATGTAAAATGTTACTCAATATCATTCGGATAGCAAAATGTTTGGTATTATAGAAAATCTGAGTATGAGAGAAGGGAAGGATTTTTACCTTTTTTCATCTTTTATTACTTTTACTGCTAATGTACTGCAGTCAAATATCTGTCCATGTGCACTAAAGTGATAACAAGCTGCATGGGTTTTTTCACGGGGAATGTTTCAAAACTGTTTTAAAGGTGTATTTTTCCACAAGTCTTTTTTCCTTAAGCAGACATTAAAATCGAGGGTCCACTGTCTACTGAAAGCCTCCTGTCCCACAGAACTAAATCACCTACAAAAGTGATTTAAAAATAAAGTCCTTCAAATACTTGATACTAAGATCCCTAAATACCTTAGAGAGGTATACTCTCCAAATTTTCCTCCCTTCACAAACTGAAGCTGGATTTCCAGGCGTGATCCTCCTGTGAGGGGTCTCAGCCTTTGGTTCCAAATTTTACTGGCTTACCTAGTAGTGGGTGTTTGGGGAACATGCGCACCCTCCAATTCTATTAGGGGCACTGCTGTGACTAGGGAAGCTATCAATGACACTCACTTCCCACCTGACCAATGGACATAATGTTTCAGAAGATGTTGAAATTTGAGAAGGCACCGGGTACATAAAAAAAAAAAAAAAATTACACTGCCCTAGGATGTTAAAAAAGATACACAGAAACACCCCCCCCCCCCAACCCCCACCAGATGACTCATTTTGATTATGTTGCACTATAACACCATCTCTCTGAAGTGTTGAAAAAAATTGGTACTGGTTCACTTGATTAACACAGCCCGGGCTTGCATCACATTGCATTAGAAAACGACTTGTCCACCTCCAATTTGTTTGTGGATCTGAAAAGTCAATTACATATTGTTAATGGAGGATCTTACCTTTAGCCTTTCTTGGAGATCCTCTTCTTTCTGTCAGTTATTCTAGGGAGATTTCTAAAATTCTAACGTACTTGGGAACTGCCTAATGTGTAGGAATCTGACAGCTTCACTAATGGGGATTTGAGCCTATATTTATGCAATAATCTTAGGGGCACCTTCTTTACCATGTTACAAGGTTTTACTCCACTTTAATGCAATGGCTATGTGTACTTAAGGCTTAGTCTTCACGGATGTTTTCCCCAGCGTTTAACCTGAAGCTTTAAAAGCCCATGTTTGAAATTCCCATGCATTTCATGGGCTATTCTACACCAGGACATTTCCTTGAGGCACATTTATGAACGTTATCTATAGCGTTGCTTGCAACGGTTAAAATATTAAAACACAGGGTTAACGCTGGAAAACGCAAGTAAATGGAGGTAAACGCTTCTATTGATCTCAAGCGTGATTTCACACGTTTTCCCGTGTGTATAAGCGCTTAAATCGTAAACGCGTAAAAAATGCAGAAAAACACGGCATAGACGTTTTCCATTATTTTAAAGGCAAGCTTTAGAACGGTAATAAAAGTGCATAAAAATGCATATAAACGCAGTAGGAACATCCAGCCTTACTGTCCTAATTCTTTTTGACATTGTAATGATTTGGTTGAGCCCCTCATACCTATTTCCTTATTTTGGTTAAATAAAGAAATATAAAACAAATCTTGCCTTGTTCGTTGTGTTCAGGGACATTTCTTCTTAAGCTCTAGAAAAAAAATGGTTTTGTAATGGTTAAATCCTGCTTTGAATCATTGTACCCTAGGGAACCATGGACCGCCTATGGCAGTACGATTTTGTTGCTGCCTGCTCTTTTCTCTGGCCATAGCATTTCCCAACTCTGCTGCTAAAGATTTAGTAATCATAAAAAATTATTTGAAAAAAAAAAATAAGTATAAATAAACTTATTGTGGATGGAGGTTTGCCACTCTAGAGATGACTAGATATGGTAAACTTTAGATAAAGAGCTGAAAACGGTCTTTGTGTTTTAGTTTCTCCCTGAAGATGAGCATGTTTGTGTGTATAGATATCACAATAGGTAGTAAATTATTGAAACAAATATTAACATATCATTCACAAAACAAAATATTGAGTAATGCTTTTATAGTGAAACAGTGTATTGTTTTCTGTGAGGTACAAATCAATGTCCAGCTATGTTTGCATTGGAAAAGTCTCCGTTTTTTTAATTTGATATACAATATTGATATCTGCTCCTATTTCACAATCTCTATATCGATCCCAAGCTAATAAAGTTGTTTTTTTCTTGCTGAGTATACCTTTACATATTTTTGGATTATATTTACCTGGTTCTTTCCACTTGTTAGACTTATTATTACTTATTATTCTTATATTATTTGGATGTATTTTATTTTTTATTCTTTTTATATGCCTTTCCTATTGTGTGCTGGTAGGCATAAACTTTATTAGATTATAACAGATTCATCCTAAATCAAATTTAAGCTGGAACAAAAGTATCACTCTGAATTATGTTCTTTTACAAAAATTCTATTGAAGTTTTGCAAGAAATACAAACATTTACACAAGTAAAGAAAAAGAAATAATAAGGAAAAAGTTATAAATAAAAATAATACCAGAAGTCAACACATAAAAAAGAGTAAAAAAGAAGTCTATATAAGCTCATGTTAAGTTGAAAAAGGAAATAACCATGCATGTGCGATAAACGACAGAAGAATGGGTGATGTGATGGGTTACCAAGGAGTTTTAAAGATGATCACTTATGTTTGATATTGTTTTAGTTGCACACTTCTGGTGTGCACCTCATGCTGGTGCTAAATAAATGATGGATAAAAATAAACTTCTGCACTAATAAATAATTCTGCAGTAAAGCAATACACTATATTGCATATCTCCAAAAAACTAATAAAACACATTTCCCTATGAACAGTGTGCACATGGGAGCCATACAGTGGTTTGCCTAACTGATTAGTTCAAACCTAAGCCCTGCAGATCAGTAAATATATATATTCACAGAATATATAAAGACATATAAGATTTTGGTGTGCTGATGTGTGTTAGTTGGATCCACTAAAATACATGTGGAATGCAAAAAAAAGTATGTATTATGTGAATATATCTAACCTGTATAGCAACACTGTAATATAGCAGGACACATTTTCTTGAAATGTTCACCTTTTTTCATTATAAAATAAACTGGGTCAAAAACTAGGTACCACAATATTATAGGGAAGACAGGGACCTAATAACCAGTAACTGTGAAACTACCACATTGCTGAATAAACCTGGAATAAAGCAGAAGAGGAACTGTACTTTAGATGGAACAATTAAACAAAAACCTGGAATAAAAAAAACTTTTCAAACAGTGGGATTATCAAACATTTTGATATGTAATAGTGCTTTCTTGGCATACAATTTCAAAAATATATATGTAGCACCTCCCACTTTGGAATGTTACCCATATTATATATAGTGGTATTTAATGCTGTTGACAAATTTCTATTTCTTCCATTTCGTTTTTGAAAAACGATTTTCATAATTAAAACCCATAATCACTAGCCAATATTAACTTTTCCTGTGCTCAACCTGGGTTTGTCAAAATTCTAACCTTGTGTAAGCCTCACGTGTGACAGGCCCTACCACAACAGATCTGGAAATTTTATTCTCAGGCCTAAGCACTGCATCCCAATAGAGGGTCACCTATTCTTCTGTACCCAGGAATGACCAGGTATTTAAAACAGAGAAAGGGGGCACATCAAAGGTGAGCATTGGTGGTTGGGAGGTTCATCATAATATAGAACCTGTTACTTTGCCCTGAATGGGATAAGTTTATTTTTCATTGTTGATATACTGTTTTTATATGTAGGCTTCATAGTTAGCGTTCCTAAATTCATGCAATACTAATAACAACTGACACACAGCTTTAGCTACAGACTATAGACAGTCAGATTCTCTTGGTGTGTTTCTGGTTGGTAGGTTGCTGTTTATGTTGGGAAAAATGTTAAGTTTTCCCTAAACATTGCAATTTTCAAATAATTTCTGAAAAGTTGGAACTAATTATCTATGTTGTTTGCCCTGAATTTGACCCTGAATAGAGGCTAAATAGTTTACCAATTTTTAGGCACTGCATTATCACCACTAAATGATCAATTCCCAGTTGTGGTAATGAAAATTTACAGCCAGTAATCCCAGGTCACATAGTTGACATTTTGGTGAATATGGTCAATCAGATTTCCGAAGGGTATTACTGCAGCTGAGAATCTGTTTTATTTTTATGGAAGTACAACAGGTACAATACAGATGGGACTGATTTTTGTGGATTACATCATGACATAATCACAATGACCCATTGCCTCTTGACCTGTACGCTCCACATAACCATTGTTAAATGGCAGTAACCTGGCTGTGATAATACTGATGAAACTTATATGTAACTGACCAAAGTGGCTTAGTTAGTTGGCCAATCAGAGATTTTAATGGTTCACTAAATTCAGTCATAATTGACTTCAGTGATATTCATTTTCTGGTCCTGGATTTTTGACTACAAACTTTGTTTTGGAATGCTGGTGGACAGAGACATTTCTCTTTCCAAGACTTATTCACTTGCATTGAAAGATCTGTCGAATGTAATAAAGTATTAAAAGAAGACCAAAAAACTTGCTAAAAGCCCATTACTTTGAATAAAAGGATAATTGAAAAAAACTATTATTTAAAATGGGGTAAATAGAGTGACTGAATGATGAACTGGAATATATATCTGCTTGAATAAAAACACAATACTCATTCAGATCAGATAAAACCGCAGCGGTGACTCTTGCTCACCCCATGGTCTAGATCAGCAAATGTCTTTCACTCACTTATTTAATGTATTTTGATGACAGGACCTGCGGTCCATTATTTTTTTTTCTTTACCTTTGAGTTAAAATTCTCAACAGGAAAGAGCAGATGTCTGGCTTCCAAATTTCAGATACCATAGGCATTTTATGCTTGAGCTTTCTATCTCAGGAGGTAGAATAAAATGTGGCCCTGCTATAAACAGAATATGAAAAAAGGTCAAGCAGAAGGAAACTGGCAATATTTCTACAGTGCCACCCACAGTGACAGATGACTAGTCACTTTTTACAATGGTACTGTCATTATACAATTTAACTTTTTCAGTAGAAGAAATTATATTGACATAATGAAGAACAATTGTTTATAAAAATGTGCATATTTTATGCAATTGTAACATGGAACCAATTTACACAACTATAAAATAATATTTTGGTAAAGTGCAAGGAACAGTGGTTTCACTACTTGAAAAAGGGCAGAAGCAAAGGTTGTGCTGATCATGAAGGATTAGGAACAGAGTTTGTGGTTATCAAAATTAAAAAAGAAAAATACGGTGTGCAGAAGGCGAGCAGGAACAAATGCTGTGTTGGTCTTAGATTAGAAGGAACCGAGGTCAACTGGTAACAGAGAGTAAAAACAATGGTAGTGCTGATCATAGAAAGTGGGGTGCTAGTAATAAAGCAGTAGGACAATGGTTGTTCAGTTCATAGAGAGTTAGAACAGAGTTTGTGCAAGTCAGAGATCAGTGGAAGCAAAAGACTTTGCTGGCCATAGAGGATTAGAGACAGAGGTTTTTCGAGTTCTAAAATTAAAAGGGAGTTATGAAAGGGAGCTTCCATATTCCAAATAGGCTAACCACACGCAGACCCCCACAACATAGAGGTTCCATTGTGGGGATGAGGCTCTCACCACTGTTGAGTGCAGTAGGGGGTCTGTTGTTTGTCAAAAGAGACCAGTGTCTACATCCTTTTGACCCCTGTCTTTCGGCAAGCCATATTCCAGAGGAATGAAAACTTAGGTTACCTCTTATTACCATTTAAACTCAGATAAATAAAATTAGTCATGAAATTAAATTATATGGGATGGTGACTTTTTGTCCAACCATCATCTTAAAATTGGTTTAAGTTTCTGCCCAAAACATTTATAGTAAGTGACGTTGGCAGTAAAAAAAAACACTGTATTCATGTATCTGGATCAGTATCATGTAACTATAAACAAATAAATATTTAATATGCACACAAAAGATAGTGTACGTATGTAAATATTCATTATATAATTTACATAGGGTACTTACATCTATACAGAAGTCATTTACTGCATGTATGCCCCAAGAAGGGGACAGCACACTCATATATCCAGGGATATTTGTTGCCCATCTAAGAAACACAAATAGAGGTACTAAATAAATCATCGAATACCAGAAGGCTGAAATTATATTCTCACCTGACGATTGAGAAAGGGGGAAAAAAGCTATCCAAAGTTAACCATGTGTGTAAACGTGTAATTTCATGCAGCCACCTCACTCTGGGCCACAGGGTAAACACTAGGGAAGAGCGAGTTTTTAAAACTCAATCTCGCGGCGAATACGGCAGTTCAGTTTTTCACACGGTCAATAGGCCGACCAGTGACCGTGGGAACATTGCGGTCACAGCTGATTGGTGGAGGCACGGGAGTGCCTCCAATCAGCTGTGACTGCAGGCGAAATCTCAATGGAGTTTCTTCCTCTAGTGCCAGGGATTGCAAACAGGAGGATTCCCAGGGCTGCAAGAATGAATGCAGCCCTGAGAATCCGCTGCGATCTCGGGGCACTGGAGGTTACTTTACCTCTGGTGCCGGGGATCGTAATGATTTCCTCGATCTTCCAATGGTTTCACGAAATCGGTCTGCCGAAATTTCGCTGACCCATTGGAAGTTCAAGGAAATTTTCACGAGAATGTCGGAGGCATTCTCGCTCATCCCTAGTAAACACACCCAGGCTGTGAAACAGAGAGGAAGTAGCATGTGGGTGCACTGCAAATGTGCACTAGACTGGGCCTTGTCCATCCATATTCATGTCTGAGTAAAAAATCATTTGTAAGGTATATACGTGTGGCATGACATGTTCACAGGCACACTGAGCATGTCTGCCATCACACGCAATCATCCCCAGCAAATATGATAATAATTTAACCCCAAAAAGGACTAAATGCTCATTATCCCAAATTTTCTAATTTGAAAACTTTGAATTACGATTTTAGAAGTTCAAAATTCCAACAAATTCAGAATGTGGGAGTTCCAGTTATTCTTACTAATTGCCTCACTATCTTCTTCCTGTATCGCTGAAAACATTCATACTTCCAAGGCACTTTGGAATATGGATGGTGGTAAAAACTTTGTAGGACTTAAATATTTTAATATAATTTTTTTAAATATGTGAGAGACAAGAAGGAGCCTGCAGTGGGTGTTTTTGAGAAAAACTTGCATTTGTTAAGAATACATCTGCAGATTACCTTATAACTGAAAAAGAGGGGAACAAACTGGTGCAATACAGTAACACCTAAACAAAATAAGTGTGCATTAGGCACCCAAGCTACAGTATACCAACAGAGTACCCCCAAGGTTATAATTTTCAATTTTTAACTGGAGAGACAATTTATTAAAATTTTAATATATCAGTCTATTATTATAATTTACACTAAAGTTAGTGGCACAGGAGATCAATGTTCTACATTTTTCCTACTTTAATATTTTTCTTCTTTTCTTGATTAATGGTATTTTCTTTTAGAAGAAAACATTGTACTCGTGCGTGACATTCTTCTACTTTTTTCTAAATGTTCTCAAGCTCCTTTTCCATTACGAAACACATAGCTTTTTCAGATTTCATACATTTTGCAGCTGTCACATCCTCAGCAAGGTGATGTGAATGGCCTTCAAAGCATAAAGCTGAAATCACACTCACATATTTGCTACTTAGCTTTTACAGTGTCATCTTGAAGGGCACACACAATATGCTTTATCGAGTCACAGCAATAAAGCAGCACAGATGTCTGACTACATCAAAGTGTGAGAGAGTACAAGTAAAAGGTAGGCTATGAAGTTGTCTAGATAGGTAATCTTCATGCTAGACGGTGTTTAACTTCACTCAATATAGCTAAACATTTTTTCAAGTAAACTTGTTGCTTTGCCTGAACTAGTCAAATTAATACATTTTCCACGCTATAGGCAACGTAGGAAGCTTCTTTCTATAATTCATAAAGAGTACTTCTCCCCCTTACCATCCTAATCTACCACCAGAAAATAATGTGTCAGTTTAACTTTCTAAAAGTCAGAACCTGCTCAGGACTCACAAAATGTCTCCCTGGCCATTGCCATGTATATTAGCATTTTTTGCTTAAATTGGAATTAAACCTTAACTATACTCTCCGATTACATTCTCTTATGAGCACACTTCTTCCTTTGTCTTTTTCTCATTTCAATTTGGCCATCTTGATTGCCTACGATAAGATGATGAGTACATACAGTCCCAGCACCCACAGGGAAAGCCAGGAGTGTCTGATATCCAGGTAACTCCAGGTAAGAATATTTATTTCAGAAGGGACATTGCATGACCCTTTCTACGATAAAGTTTTAGTTCCACTTTAATGGCAGATAGTGGTAACAAGGGTGACAAAGGAACCAGAAGGTCTACTCACTACAAGAGCAGCAGAAAACTACAGGGGCAGATGCAACCCAAGGAGCAGACGTTGTCTACATGATATACACAAAAAACATAATCTAAAGAAATGATACACATGGTTTTTGTATTTGAAATATTTTTATGTTACCAGGTAGATTTGTTACGTTACAAAGTGTGGGTCAAAAAAGTTTACTTTAAAGCTGAAATCCTTAATAAAAATGTTTAAATACAAAAACTATGTTTATCCTTTCTTATCCTTTACACTTATATTTAGAAGAGACATATTTTAATTGCAATAGTACACTTGTGGTAAAAAAAAACTTACCAAAGATTTAGCATTCTGGCACTTAAACTCATCCCAGACTTCAAGAGATAACTGAATCTTTTTTTCCAAGGCTAAATATCATCTTTAGCAGGGCAAAATGAGCTGCCTTTTTGTGCAAACCTGTTATGCTACTGGCTTTCCTAAGACAATTAGTTATCAATACTATTACATGAACAATACAATGATACAATACAATGATAGTAAAAATAAAAAAACATTTATATTCAGCTCAATCTGAGTTGTCCACTCCAAAAGGAGTCAATAGCGGCCGGTCAGTTTTTTCAATTTAAAAATGCCTAAGATTGGTTTGGTGAACTTATTCCTAGTACAAGATGTGTGGAAACCAAAGCATTCAATTCATCACTGTGCTACAGTGACTACTTTAAATTCATGGTGCCCAACAAGTGACTTGCCATGTAATTTTTGTAAATGATCCTTAATTTATTGGTGAGGCCCTTTACAGCTACTTAACCCCTACTACTCTAAAGTCCTCCTATCTAATATTATAAAATTATAGATCAAAGTAGGTGTTAACATAAGGACAGAAACAATCTTGCACAGATAGATAAATAAATAGTACAATGTATGCAATGCTAATCTTTGCAAGAGCTGCTTCAGGCACATGATCTCTACTAAATCAGCGTTCCAACTGGCTAAACCTCCTTTTTATGTCTCAATGTGACTGGACATTTAGAATGTTTTCAGACAGTAAGAATCAGTAGCAGCATTTTCTTTCAAAAATGTTATCCCAGACAGGCAATCAAGATTGCTGAAGATTGCATCTAGTATGAGAAGCTCCCTGTGATGGAATGAGGACAGATGATTTTAGTGGGGTTTAGTTTCACCCTAAAGAAAACTCCCCTCACAATATGATATCCCCACTTCTCCTCCATATGATATCAATGCAACCAACAGGAAGTGAAAGACACAGAGAAAGACAGACTTTTGTGGGGGAGATTTTTTCTTAAAAACTAAATATTATTTGATAAGCATTCAAAAAACTAAACAGAGATATCCTACGCTAGTCCTAGGCTAACATAGGTACACTGTACTAGGGGGCATAGAGTAGTTACAGCATGTCACAAAAATAATCGTTTACAGCAGTCAACTTGTATCCCGACCAACGCGTTTCCCCGTCTGTTTTGAACAGCTGCCCTCGGTCCTCCTCTTTAACACCACAATAGAACAACTAACAATATTACGACCCCATATGTCACTTCCTTAACCCACCAAATACTAGCAACCCAGTTGTCTACTTAAAGTTTATGATGGTTTTCTAGACTACATACCTTCCACAATTTTTTGGCAGTTCATTCAACATAAATAGCCAAGGTTTCCTAATCCCCTGAAGAAACCCTGTGGGGCGAAACGCCTCAGGCGGGATACAAGTTGACTGATGTAAATGAATATTGTTGTGACATGCTGTAACTTCTCTATGCTCCCTAGTACAGTGTATCTTTGTTAACCTAGGTCTAGGGTATGGGATCTCGGTTTGGTTTTTAGAATGGTTATAAAAAAAAATTGTTTTTAAGAAAAAGTCTGCCCTACAAAAGCCTGTCTTTCTCTGTCTCTCTCACTTCCTGTTTCTTGAATATTTATTCAGACTGGGCTAACTTGAGTAAACTCTATCTTTAGTACTGGGTAACTCTCCTTGGTGGAACACACTACTCACTATCAATGCAACCTAAAAAAAAATCAAGACAAAAAAAAACATTTATTAACTATGCATTTTACCAAATTTTCGATATCAAGGCATATGTTTTGTGAAATAATTAAATTAGACCTGAATAAGACATTTTTTGGCATGTGACAACTGATCAATATTAACCTATTGATTATATACATGAAATATTACCTTACCTTGACTACAACAAAAGGTGCATCTTTGACTGTTAACATGCCTGTTGACACTTTCTATTGCCTGTCCAGTGGTGAAGTCCCATTGCAGTCTAAATGGGGGAAATGTAGTAGTGATCTCATTACAAGAGGATGGTGAGATCAAATGTTGAATTGGATCATTGGTCCTCTGCACCTAGAAATGACTTTGTCCAAGGTAACTGTATTCAGGTGACCATATCTTCCTTCACAATGTTAGAAGCAATAACAACATGTAGTGGTGGGAGATTTTTGCTTGGAGATTTGGAGACTTTAGAAAGAAAAGAAAATAAACCCATGTACAAAAGCACTTCTTTCTCTGTGCTATCACTCATTAATGTCTATAATATATAATATAATATACACTATTACTCAACAAAACATTTTTTTTAATATTGTAAAACCCTTTAAATACCTTTCCTGACTTCAGAGAACCTTGCTACTCCTATTATATCCGCAGCTCAAAGTACATTAGCATGGTGGTCAGTGGAAATAGTTGGCTCTTACATTGCTGGCCAGTGAGAAGAAAGCCACCATTGCAGATGGTCAAAAAGTTAATTGGTGTCACTAAATCTGATCTGAGCGGCACAAAATGCTTATTGTTCATGGAAACCCTAGCAACCTCTGGCAGAAAACCAAAGTTCTATGGGACCCTGGTTTATAATACTGCATGAAACTATAGTTTTAGGCTTGGGTGGCATAATAACGGCTTTTCTTTTAGGTAAATGTAGTGCCTATATTTTATGATTCCGACTGCTTCTCATTTTTTAATACACTACTTTGCTATATAATTACCATTTCAATAACATGCAGTTTAGTTTAATCATACATCAGCATGTGCAAATATATCAGAGATAAATAAGCAATTTATTTTCAAATTCAAAGGCTTCCAACTATTGATAAAAATACTGATAGCCATAGCAGTAAGATTCTTTTATGAGCCAATCATTTTAATCTTGCTTCTAGTGGTTTATAAACTGATTATCTTTTTATGCTGAATGATCAAGAAAAAGGTGTGACACATGAATATGAATCATGCCCTAACAACAATCTTTCAGATGAAAGGAAATGCAGAATAAATTGGAAATATCCACCAAACTCATCCCTTTAAAGGAAATTTTAATTTGTCTACAATTGTAAAAGTTTTCCACATCACCTCCCACTAACGGAACCCTGACAGTTCTTGAGGTGACCTGGCATTTATCATTGTCATACAATTTCTAACAATGATTTATGAACATCCTGTGTTTTCTTAAATTATCTGATCACAAACACTTTTCATCTCACAAAAGAATGAGTCAGGTGTATTTTTTAACTGATACATGAATTTCATTCCAAAATGTAATAATTAATTATATTTATTTATGCCAAAGCGTTCTGGGTGTACCATCATCATGATGATAAAATCTCAGCTGTTGTTTTGTATAGTTTTGAGGATTTTTTTTTATTGTAATATCTTTTTATTTTGCTTAAGGTATATATTCACAAAAGCTTCTAGAGACGAAAGCTTGCTCTCCTATCTCTAAAGCATTTCTGAGAACAGTGTAGGTAACTACAGCTAACCACAGAATAACTAACCTGCCATCTCTGCTTATTGTAATTGGGCCAAATCAGCATTACCTACAAAGTAATAAAACATATTTCCAAACAATAAAAATGCTCATTATTGCACATTTTTTACAGAATATCTGTGTTTGCTCAGAGATTGTTTACCCTCCATAGAAAAAGTAATGATCTCTCAAATATGTGTGGACTACATCTGTCTGTATGCCACGTTTGGAGTGCCCCGGTTTGAAGAAATACATAGATCTCTTACTGTCATCCTTAGTGACAGGTCTGCTTGTTTAAACTTTAGGAGAGAAGCCTTGCTTGCAGAGACCCTTTTTCATTTAAAGGGTAGCTTCACCTCTGTTAAAAAATTCACATAACATCATTCAGCAAGCTTCACCATACAAAAAAAATCAGAGAACAAAAGATCAAACAACTAGAGATAGAATATGCCACCCTTTCAGACAAGTTTAAATTAAACCCTTTGCATGCTTACAAAACAGTTCTATTTAATGTCAAAATCAAACCCAACCTCTGCTTTACTCCTGCAGCTTAAACAGGCACAGTAAATGGTTGCAACATAAATATTACTACAAGGGAAAAATTGAATGTTTTTAGCAAACAAACTATGAAACTTTGTGCTTTCCTTTAAATTGTTAAAAAACAAGTCTGAAGATAAAACTCTTACCAGTAAACCCTCTGCACATTTTCTGCACTAAAAAAGAAAAATACTAATACAACATTATATTGCCTCTGTTAGATGAAGAAATCAAACCCAATCTTACAAGCTATTGAACCCCTGAAGCTCTGGATGGAAATAGGGCTCATGGATGGCTTTACTCTGCATTATAAAAAGAAATGCATGAAATCACTAGGTTTGATTTTGACTAATACCCCGAATAGTGCTCAAAGTGGTGACCGGAATACCTCAAGGCTCTAGTACGTGAGATTCTAACGTAACGTACTGAGTGAAAACTGCAGCCGCAGGGGACACTAGGATGAGACAGTTGAGGATATTGATCAGGAGGGTAAGTATGTCTAATTGAAGAAAGGGACATTGCCTGGCCCTTTCTGCAATAAAACCTTGTCTGATTACAAATTTCAAAACTGGACTGTCACTTAATAAAAATACAATAGTAACACAATATATACGAAAATACACATCTATTGTATCTAAATAAAATGTATGGACACATTTTCTTTTATTTTGTGAACTTCACAAATTATCTTACTCAAATCCAGAATACATTCTTCTACAAAAGCTTTCAATTACCAAAGAAAAAGAGCAATGTGAAAATTGCAGTAAACCACAAAAACTGAGCTGAAATATTTTCAAAGAATCAGAATATTGTTATTGTTCAGCCTTTTGAAGGGAAAAATGAACGTTCATATCTGAAGCCTGTGGGGTTGATTTACATTTGGAATAGAAGTTTGCGTATCCTAGTGAATGTCTGTATACAATAAATACCCAATCATTGGCAGGAACGTCAAAAAATATACAGGGTATACAAACTCCTTTAGTTAATCATGTAAATCCATTGCTCTCCCAATATGATGACATATGCAAAAACATTGCAGTCACAAGACAATGTTAAAGTGTAACAAAAATAAATGTAAATTATATATATGATGCAGACCCTCTGTAGCATTAACAAGATATTTCCTTTGTTTTTTTCCCCCTTGTAACATAGTTCTTTTACTGACAATATTTCTGTTGTTCTTCAACCATAAAGTGAAACTAAACATGCTTTTGTCATTCCTTAAGTCTAATGTACATTTTAAATAAGTATGCAGAGTGGGTATGTTAGTTTTACTGAAGAAGAGACATATCAATAATTTTTTTTTTTTTAAGTTTTACATTTTACTATTTATTGTAATTTATTTATGAGTTTCAATTTAACAGAATAGGCTGTTCAGAAATAGTGTCAGGTAAGGGGTTGAGACAACTTATTTAAATTAGAAGAGGTGTTTGCAATAGTTTGCCATAGTTTGCTAGCTTGAGGGCATGAGGAGCTGCAGTAAGGGCCACATTTATTTCCTAGCTGATTAACATCCTGCAACATGTAGCCTCTTCACCTTCACTGTCTCAGACCCAGCTATTTCATTAATTGGATTTCAGTTTTTGGATTCCATGGAGGTTCACCTTCACAAGGGGGGCAATTCTTGGATAATTCTGGATAAGGCAGGGTGCTGAGACCTTTTTGGAAAGCTGTGCCAGCCTCTTCCATCAGTCCTCAATTGTCTGCATTGCATTGCCATCTCCATAGAGTGCATAGGATGCTAAGAGGTTTAACAATAAGCAGATGTCCTCTTTTAGTGGATAACAACAAACCTCCTTTAGCTTCTAGAGTCCTGAATGTATATATATAAGGTAGACATTATATATATATATATATATATATATATATATATATATATATATATATATATATATATATATATATTTATTTATTTATATATATTTTTTATTCTTTATTTGAGAAATGATGATGACTATAAATCATATGTTAGGTATTACCTAGGGATCCCTAGGGTTGCTCACAATAAACATAAATGCTTTTTTGGATCATTCATCAAAAAAATGTATTGCCTTTAGTGTTGGTATTCGAATTTGGGTTGTCCGTATATATGACACAAAAATGGCGGTTCGAATTCGGGCAGATTCGACCCGAAAAACACGGAATTTGTCTTTGCGAATTTGTGTTTATAAATATGTTTAAAAACAAAAAGGCGAACTCCAAATGAACTCTCAATGGAGTTTCTCCATTGAGAGTTCATCTGAGTTCAGTTCCCACTGTCACCGGGCTGTACGTATCATTGATAAGTACAGCCCGGGGAGCGTGGGAACTTGCAGTCACATCTGATAGGAAGCACGCCAGTGCTTTCAATCAGCTGTGACTGCAGATGATCTCTCAATCGAGAAACTCCATTGGAAATTCATCTGCAGTTCCACTGCGATCCCGGGGCACTAGAGGTAAATTAACCTCTAGTGCCCGGGGATCACAAACAGGAGGATTCCCTTCCAGCCCTGGAGGATTCCCAGGTCTGCAAGGCAATCCTCCTGTTTGCAATCCCCGGGCACTAGAGGTAATTAACCTCTAGTGCCCCGAGATCGCAGTGGAACTGCAGATGAACACTCAATCGAGTTTCTCCATTGAGAGTTTATCTGAGTTCAGTTCCCATGGTCACCGGGCAATGATAACTACAGCCTGGGAAGCGTGGGAACTTGCAGCCACAGCTGATGGGAGGCACGGGAGTGCTTTCAGTCACCTGTGACTGCAGATGAACTGTCAATGGAGTTTCTCTATTGAGAGTTCATCTGCAGTTCAGTTTCCATGGTCAACCGGGCTGTACTTATAAGTACCGTGAGAACTAAACTGCAGATAAATTCTCAATGGAGAAACTCCAATGAGAGTTCATCTGCAGTTCCACTGCAATCTCCAGGCACTAGAGGTTAAATACCCTCAAGTGCCGGGGGATCACAAACAGGAGGATTCCCAGGGATGCAAGAATGATTGCAGCCTTGGAATCCACTGCGATCCCGGGGCACTAGAGTTTAATTAACCTCTAGTGCCTGGGGATCACAAACAGGAGGATTCCGTTGCAGCACTGGAGGATTTCCAGGGCTTCAAGGGAGTCCTCCTGTTTGCAATCCCCCGGCACTAGAGGTTAATCAAACTCTAGAGTTTGAGTTTGGGGTTTCTCCATTGAGAGCTCATCTGAGTTCAGTTCCCACGGTTACCGGGCTGTAATTATCATTGATAAGTACAGCCCGGGGAGTGTGGGAACTTGCAGAAACAGCTTACAAAAGCATGGGAGTGCATGTAATCAGCTGTGACTGCAGATGAACCCTTAATGGAGTTTCTCAATTGAGAGTTCATCTGCAGTTCAGTTCCCACGGTCATTGGGCTAAGTATAGCCCAGTGGCCATGGGAACTTTGCGGTCAGAGGTGATTGGAGGAGGCACGCAAGTGCTTTCAATTACTTGTCACTGCAGATAAACTACTGTTCCGTATGTGTTCTTGGATAGAAAATCTCTATCCAAGAACACATACTACAATTACGCTAGGGCTGAAAAAGCAATCAGGAGAGCTGTCAGCTCCGCTCCCCTGATTGCTTTTCAAGTTCTACACAGTTCCAAAAAAAAACTCATCCCCCAATAGACTTTAATGGTGTTCGAATGGCGATCGATCACCCGAAAAATATTGGGCTACTCTATCGAATAGCTGCCGAATTGAACACAAAAAAAACACGTTAATGTACCTCTCTAATCAGTAATATCTGCCAAAATGTTTTTTATTACTAGCATACATTTCTGACAGATAAAGTTTCTTACCTACCTCTGTGTCTATAAATACTGGAATATGTTCCCAGCATGCATTAGAGCTAAAGAAAAGTCTGAGGCATTCCAGGAATATCCTCAACATTACAGGAACATGTCCAGTTGAATAAGAACTAAAGACTACTATATGATAAAACAATATGTTTTCAATTTTTTTCTGCTCACAGTTCTTTATATTTCACAGAATTCTGTGGCTTGTACTGGAATATGTTTTTTTTTTTTGAAATTGTATTTTTATTGAGGAGTTTTCAATAGGTTACAGAAAGTAAAAAAAAAAAGGGGAAATAACACAAGGTGGAGGCAACACCATAGGAATGCAACAGAACATGGTTTAGTTTCAAAAATAACAACAACAAATTCTCAAATATATCATATCTTGAAGCTTCTTAGAATATCGGGTGGACCCAATAAGATACATAGTATAGAACCTTGTTCAATAGGATAGAGACAAAGTGGGGGGAAGGTCAAATGGGCAAGCCTGCATAATAGTGGTCACAAGCCTCCCAAACCATCTCAAATTTGACCATTGTGTCCCTGAGGAGTGCCGTGAGGTACTCCATAAGGCGGATCTCTTGGATTCGCGCGTATAGATTCTCCATGGAGGGAGGCAACACCGTCTTCCATCTGGAGGGAATCAGCGTACGTGCCGCCACCAGTATGTGTGAGACCAGTTTGTGAGAGACTCTCGGGAGGGTTAGGCATGGTTGACCCAGAAGATGGGTGAGGAGGTCTAGCATTATAGGCTGCTTAATCACCTCCGATATTAAAGCATTAACACGTGACCAATATGGTTGAATAACGGGACAGAACCAGAATATGTGCTCTATGGTACCTCGGTGAATACCGCATCTCCAACACATGGGATCCACACTAGGAAAAAGACGGTGAAGAACCACCGGTGTGTGATACCATCTGAGGACAATTTTATACAGGTTCTCCTTATACAATGTACAAATAGAGCTTCTGTGTGCTGCCTCCCAGATCTCAAGCCATTCATCAGGGGAGAGAGCCTGACCCAAGACCTCCTCCCATTTAAGCATATAGTTAAATTTATGAGAGGTTCCCTGTGTGGAAGCATGTAGGAGGCGGTAGATAGATGAGACTGCTCCTTTAATGTGAGGACCCTCCACTCACAGTCTTTCAAAAGCAGTGGGGGCCTGAAATGTGGCTGTGGGCTGAATGGATAAAATATAATGCCGTATCTGTAGATAAGCATAAAAAGAGGTACGAGGCAGGTCCACCTTTTCACCCAATTCGGCAAAGGAAAGCAGCCTTCTCTCCGTTGGATGCAGGACATGCCGGATTTGGTAAAGGCCTCTGTCCTTCCAAGGGCCAGACAAAGTCCGATAGGCTATCAGGTATTTGTGGAGTGAGTATTATGGAGGTTAGTCTCGATGCTGAGGATGTAAGGCTAAATTTAGTTTTACAAGCCCTCCATATGTTTCTCGTGAATGACATAGGTGCCGTTAGGTCCGATTCCGTAAATGTTAAGGAAGAACTCCACAACATAACATTGGGGTGTATGGGGGCCAGCCATGCTTCCTCCAGTTCAACACAAATGCTTGGGGGGTACGGGGAGGTCTAGTACTGGAATATTTTACACATGTCAAATGAATGATTTTAGTTTCACTTGAACTTTACTGAAAAAAATTAGACCTTTTAAGTACTTTTAATGTGAACTCATTCTTTTTCAAAGAACATAAAAGGTTCACAACAAAGACAATATAGTCTGTTTTTAGTTTCTAAAAGAATAGAAACTCTGGCTATAGTAAATGGCTGCCAGTCAGCCAATATTTTGATGCAAAATAAAGTATGAAGCAACATGCTGACCCATTTAGATTAACATTCCAATGCACGTGTTCCAAACTTTATAAATGCTGTAGTGTGTGTGATCTGTGCACAGGTTCACTATAAATGGTCTTTTTTTTTTTTGTACAATTGTACATATTGAAATCAAAAGATGGTACTGGCAGAAACTCAAATGTTGTCAAGGGAACAAAAAAATTCTATACAGGTTCTGTAGATATATATAGTTTATACTTTTCTTTATTTTTTGTTGTTTAAAGTAATTAAGGTAAACGCCTGGTTGCCAGATGGTTCGTTGAGCAATGACCATTTTGGGCCTCTCAGTTCAGTTTAACTGACACAATGGGCTTGTTTTTTTAAAGCTCTCCAAGGCTGGACAGGATACACATTCAACAGTGAAGCTGGGTGATCCTGCAAACCTGTAATGAATTTCCTAAAAGTCAGATGCTGATCGTGTTTCCTCATCAATGTATTTTGCCGCTTCCTATATATATTAGGTAGCATTGAAGGACCAGAGGCAGCTAGGGTTTGAGTAAAAAACATATCATGAGGGTTTGAGTAAGAGAGTAAAAATATATTATGTGGTAGATATAACAAAACAATACAGCATTTGAAGGTCTTTCCCATTTAAAAATTCATAAAAGACGTGACCGACGAACTATACAGTACTAACCCTATCATGGCATTGAAAGAGAAAATTAACCATCAGGTATACTGACCCATTTCGCCTGTTGGCTTTCTCAGGGGATATGACGGATGTTAGTTTGCAATCTTAAATGTTGTAAGGCAGGATCAATTATGTTAAAAGTTTAGGCACAATGAGTGAGGTGAACTCCAAGGAGATCTCCTAGGTGTGAGAGGAGTGCCGTTAGGACTCGGGTCTTTATGGTGGCTTTCTTCAAAGAAGAACTTTGAAGCTTTACAAAGAACACCACAAATGGGTTATTACTGTATAGTTCGCCGGTTGTTTCTCCAATAAATTTATTATGGGTAAAGACCATTGAAATCCTGCTTTGTTTTGTTATATCCACCACATAAAATAATTTTACTTTGCTGCACTCAAATTCTAGCTGTCTCTGGTCCTTTTATTCTGTTAGCAAATGTTGTCAATACTGGACCAGATCCAATCCAGGTTTTCTGGGTCACCCAGCTTCACTGATGTAAGTGTATCCTCTCCAGACTTGGAGAGCTATAAAAAATCAGGCCCAATGATCTTTTTGACTATATGTAATGATAAAATTCTTCCCACTGGCCAGCAATGTAAGAGAATTTGACCACTAAACTGTGAGCTGTGGGTATAGTAATTATAGAGGGGTTCCCTGAAGATCTGAAAGTTATTTCATGGTTGCCCTTGTTAAAAAGGTTGAGAAAAGGTGATCCAACACCTCATCTAATTCTATATCAACTAAATGAATTAGGAAATATAAGGTGTGCCTAATGTAGCAACTTTCCTACAGTGAATGGATATATATTTAGTTTTAAATGAGCAGAATAAATTATTCAGCTGATAGATAGGCTAAATGTTATATTTATAAATTAAGCAGTCTTAATTTGGATATTCCCAATGCTCTTCAATACTTGGTCACTGAACCTGAATAATGGATTTTAGATTAGATTAATACAATGGTTCTCTCCATCTATATTACCATCTAAATGTTCTGGGGTAAGATCCTGCAATGTCTTTACAAAATCAAAATAATGAAAAACATTTTGCTAATATTTTTATGGTTTTGTGCCCTAATCTTAGAGAAACACATTACTGTCGCTGTAAATACTGATTTTTGACTCATAAGCATGCTGTTTCAAAGTGAATCTGTGCATAAACCATAACATTTTTTAAAACCACAGTAAGTGCCTTTATAGTGTGGTTAAAAAGGAAGAATTTTAAAAATGGATGTATTTGGCTTTATAACAAAATATAATGCCATTTTGTTTACCATTTTATTTTATTTATTGTTTTAATTATTCAAACATAAGGTCTACTTTACATATTTAAAATTCATAAACATAAATAACAGGCTGTTTTGTCACATACACAACTGCTGTTGTATTTAAAGATCTTGCTTTATTTTGTTTTGCTTACCTTAAATGTTCTTAGCAGAAAGTTTGATAGACATTACCTAATGTATATTAATATAACCCATCTCACAGCTTTCCCTACACTGTTATATTTTATGCCATCATTGTTCAAGCATTTTTCTCTTTTGAATGTTCTATAAAACTTGGGTTACCTGCAGGAAAAAAGACATAAAACTTCTCTTGCAAGATGCTAATTCGGTGTATGAGGCATACTGTTCATAATTTGTTATATCGAGATTTAGTTTACAATTTCAACTCAAAACTGGTCGTTGTAATTTTTATTTTTGGAATACAGGGGTGTTCTTTTCAAAATCAACCCATTTTAATTTCCTTACATTTCTTGTTTTACACGGTAGATGAACACAGTATATTCATATATATTTTTGCTACAAGAATAAGGTTGATTTTCTAAAGGAATAGAGGCTATGTACGTAGCAAAGTAAATTATTATTTTGCTAGAGAGCTGTTATGTATCTTAGTGAATGGAAAGAAGCTTTGCTGATTTAAATCATCGATCAAGTGCAAAAATAATTTAAAATCTAAAAAGTATAGATCAGTCTGGATGAGGTGTGGTTTGGGCATCGATAGGAAAATTCTGTTAATGTAGGGGTCAAGTTTGTGTTTGGGTTTAGTTTAAGGTCAAAATTAGAATTTATGATGTTAGTAAAAGATGAATTTTGGGCACAAAAACTTTCACTAAAATATATTCAATAGGCACAGTGGATATGAAACCATCCTATGTGCACCAAATATCTCTGTAAGCCTAGATGTTACTACTAGAAGTAGCAGTGACATTATCACAGTTATGTACATAGCCTGCAGGAAACAAGGGCGGAGGGCAATAATTTGACCAGTCACCCTGCACAAAGAGGAAGAGCAGCAGTAACTGGTCTTACTACAGGAAGCTCCTGCACAAAGGCTCCCTTTTTATTCTGGATACTGCACTGATCCGAGAGTACACACGACAAGCATACAAAATAAATCCAAGACAATTAATTAAACATTATGTTAGGTTTAAGTAACCAGTTAATGTATTGTTCAGGTAAAGTGTCTTAGATGAAGGAAGTGTTAAGGTTAAGGATTAGGGATGAGCGGGCGAAATTTTAAAATTCGATCTTGCCGCGAATTGGGCTGTTCTCGCTTACCAAACATGTAAACGAGAACGGCCTGTGTAAATTCGGACGTCAAAATCCAATTTTTTGGTACCTGCAAGAGCAATAAGGGGACTGATTGCTCTTGCAGCCCTGTAGTATGTGTTCTTGGATAGAAATTCGCTATCCAAGAACACAGAGTCCCACGGTTGTGCTTATCATGAATGAATGCAGCCGTGGGAACTATTCTTTAATGATTCTCACAGCTGCATTCATTGCTGAGATCAGCCGTGGGACTCACACTGACAGTGTGAGTACCGTGGCTCACCAATGAATGCAGCCGTGAGAATCGTCACAGGATGATTCCAATGGCTGCATTCATTCAAGATGAGCACAGCCACAGGACTCACACTAATAGGAGGAGTACTGCAGCTGCAATGCAGCCGTGAGAATCCTCCTGGGTGGGATCCCCAGGCACTAGAGGTTTAATGAGGGCTTGCCCCAGCTCTAGCCCGATGGGTCCACGAAATCGGTTCGCAGAAATTTTGCGGACCCATTGGAAGTTTGAGGAAATTTTCGCGAGAATGTCAGAGGCATTCTTTCTCATCCTTAGTAAGGATCTGTCCAAAGATTCGGTTAAATTAAGGTGCTTGTAGTATTCACTTGCTATTAGTCCTGACAGCTCTATTTAAACATTACAGTAGCAATTGACGATTGTCATGCGTAAGTTAGCTATACTCTCAGCCAACTACTGTGTGTTGTTAAAATAGAGCCTATGCTGGGACGAGACGTGTCTGGTTTATATATCCTGAATTCACATCAAGCATTATTTTTTCTGCTATATACACATCTTTATGCTGCTAATTATTGGTTTTATCAACACTCACATGCAAAAATGGGACCAGTGGTAGCAGTTAATGGCTTATCTCCAAATCTTCCAAATAAAGTATTGAAAAAAGGAAGATGCCCCTAATGAAAACTCTTAATACTGAAATTTGATGAGGTGTTAGAGATTATATAGATTATATAGAGAAAGATTTAGCAAGGAGAACACAAAGAGTAAAACAGTTGTTTTGGGCAGTTGTTTAGGGTTCAGTGTATATGGTAAATTTAGGCGTGGAAATATGATTTTTGCAACTTCTCAATTTACGTATTATATATCCAGTCAATAGGCTCAGTAGGTTTTGATGCCACAGCTTTCATTATCTAACATTTTCAACTGTTAAATTAATTGTAGCATGTATGACATATGGTCCTGATGATGATGATGTTCTAGAGAAGAGGTCTTCACCAATAAAACAGATATAGAGGGAATCTGTTCAGGCTCATAAGGAGATATCAGAAGAAGGGAGAGGATAAATCCCTCTAAGGTTTCCATAAAATGTGTTTATCCAGAAAAATGACTTCTTGCTTCCATATCTCAGAGTGTCAGGACAAGCTTTGGAGCTTTTTTACCTTGTGTGTGGGTAATTAGAATGGAACATTTCTGTACACTACTAGAAAAATATCTAGTGAAAGGAACACCCGTGAACTGTAAAAGTAAAGTGTGGTCAAACAAGGGCAAATCTATTCTTCTATTAATGTCCTAAACTCCATATCATTATTGCAATTGATGCCAATAATAAATAGTTTTTATTTTTTCCTGTTAATTATTTGTTAAGCAGGTGCTTGGTGGATTCGCTCTAACGTCCTGTTGTCTCAGGTAATAGAAGTGAGAATAAATATCTGAGCAAGGATACAGACAACACTAAAAACTTTGCTCTTGCCTAACTCTACATTAACCACAATGTAAAATAATTAATAATTATTGCCTAGCATTCTTACTGGTCTTTCTACTTCCCACAACTTTTACTAAAATTAAAAGTATTCCCTATGGTATTTATTTAGGACTTAATATTTCTAAATATTTATATTAGATATTTATATTAGATATTTCACTATATTTTTGATAACTAGGACCTCATGTTTTAGCCAGGCATTATATATAGAATTTATTGAGATTTGCCTAAAAGCAGCTAGGGGAGTCTAAAAGATTTTATGGATATCTTGGGCTAAACAAAATCATTTGAGACTGAGTGTTTACAACATATTTTATTGAAAAGAATCTATTTTTTTTCTTGAATGTCGGATTATATCCAAAAGTCATAGGATTCTCTTTTATTAAAAAGAAATATCTTTCTTTCTTTTTCCTTTAACATTCTAGCCATTATTCTAAGTTTTGGAATAGAGAGAAAATATGTGAAAGTTACTGATATTAAAGTGTTATTGCTTAATAAGAGACTCAAATGAAAAAAAATTATTATAAAATACATTTTTTGAATTTACCAAGATATAAATGAAACACTTTTTAAATGTAGAAATAAAAGTGCTATACAAATTTCTGTCCCAAATATAAGTGTTATCACACAGTAACCACTGTTTGGGTTTCAGTGTGCTTTAACAAAGGGTATGTTATTCCTCTATAGCAAATCCTTCAATGGTCATACAATATATTATATATTGGATGGTGTTGCACATTTTGTGGAGCACATCAACCAAATCTTCACAGACTATTGATAGGAATTATTCCAGTGGCAAAAAAGGAGATTCTGAAGGGTTGGGCTAATTTGAGTTCCATTGCTATGTTTTTGATTTAAAACAAGTGAATTATGATTTATGCCTATGCCCCTATAGAATTATGATTGTTGCCAAATTGTGTAGTGGAAGGTTTTCAAAGAAGTGGTTAAATAAAACCTGATTAAAAATAGGCACAAAAATGTTTAAACACATAAATCAACATGCTACAGATGAAAATGAAATGTTTAGCACACATTTCCAACTTCTTAAGAGTCTGCTTTATCAGATTGAGATGGTGGCGGAAGTCATACAGTGGTAATTATACACAAAATATGGAATCTTTTGCAAACTGCAGAACAAAATGTATTGCTTATGATAGATCATTTCAGAATAATTGCTGTGACAGGGAGTTGTCAAATACAGACTTCTCTGTTTCTAGGCACCTTGCAACGAAATAATATGTGAGCCTATTCTGGTGTGGGTTAGATTAGGTGTAATGCAGGGAAGTGCAGGGGTCAGGTGTATGTTATGTACTCAGTGCAGGGTCAGGCATATGTAATGTACTGAATACAGGGGTAATGTGTATGTAACATACTGAGTGCATGGGATCAGGTGTTTTTAACATTGTGTAGAGGTCAGGTGTACGTGCTGTAGTGAGTTTAGTGGTCAGGTATAGTTATCATAATGTATTGTACAGAGGTGAATGATTGGGAGTATTACCCTGCTTAGTGCAGGGTTCAGGTACATTGAATTTAGTAAGTTTGGGGGTCAGGTGAGTATAATGTACTCAGTATAGTGGTCAGGAATATGCAGTGGTGGTCATCTTTATGTAACATATTCAGTGTTGGGGTCAAGTGTATGTGATGTACTTAGTGCTGGGGTCAGGTGTATTGGACATACATACTTATATCATGTGAACACACGCTGCATTCATAAGTATAAACGTATACCAGACAAGAGGTCCAAAGCACATTTCCTGCATGCCTAGCACTAGGGGATCCACTATCAATAACCAAACTAGTGTAAAACATGTGTAAGTGGAAATAACAAACTAGATATGTGCCAAAACCTAATAAGGGCAAAAAATGTCCCCTAAAGAAAACTAAAATGATCTTTGGTGTCAAGCTGTTGTCTTTGCAGTAGTGAAGGCTCAATAACTATTGATGGACCACAAAAAATAATAGGTCAAATATATCAATAGGCCGCCAACTGTGCCTTAATAAAGAAGTAAGCGACCTCCCTGGTATAATAATAGAAAACATAACAAATCTCATGCTTCGTAGAATATCAGCTCTTAAAACTACAGCCGTACCCAAGTTACTTACTTTTTTCCATCCTTCCATTACCCATACCACCCCACGTGGCCTTCAATGTTCTTTTCCTAAATTTACATGGGGAGTCTCTAGGCCCTGGGTGGCTACAAGAATACTTTACTTAAAATACTTTACTTTACTTTACTTATGAAATAGGGGTTTGGCAGTGCTCTATATTTTCTATTACTATCAACTGGCACAGATAGCCCCTTTTATCATACTGCTCAATATGTCCCACTATGGCTTGGTTGGAAGCCTAAATTGTGTCCCCAATAGCAATAGATACCATTCTTTGGACTCCTCCAGCTTTAAACAAAACTATTTCTAATCCTCTACTCAATCATATCATGTGGGTCTTGGATAATGCCAAGTACTAGGGTAAATGTGTGTTGCCCCCAGAACACGACTCGCAATGCTGGTCCATAATTCTTCCTTTCAGCCAGAGTTTGAGAACCCCAAACTCTTTTAGTGGTTTTCTTTAGAGGGGTTTCGTAGAGTCAGAGATTTACCCAAACATGGGATGGAGAGGAAACTCCTCACATATGTATGTGAGAACAGCTGCTAAGCAAACTTTTGCAAGGGCATGGTGGCTGGGTTCTCCCTTTATTGCGTAGGTTAAATGTAGGGTTATGCGGTACTTTCTTAATAAATATACCGTAGCTTAACAACAGGACGAAATGATGGCTTTTTGAAAGGTTTGGTCCTCATGGATGGATTATTACCTTCCAAGAGATTTCAATTACTTCTTATTGAATATATAGCCCTGCCCTCTCATGATTGGGTTAAACATGGATATGAGTGGTCTGTATCCTTTCTGTTCGTATGCCCCTTTTTCTTGAGATCATTAGGCCTAGTTGTTATCTTTGAGGTTCTATCTGTTAATATTTTGGACAAATAATGATGTTACAATTTTCTGGTTTCTCCAAATTTGGAATGATCATTTATAACTATAGTTTATTTTGGGAAACTGACAATATTCTAATTTTAGGATCTTTGCATCCTAAAAAAATCAGTCCAAAACTGTTTATGAATCTATGACACTAGGCAAAGCAGATATTTTGTTATTTTTTTCCCTTCTTTGTTTACAGAATAATTTGTTTTACTTTTTTGTATTGGATATTAGGTAACAGCTCAATAAAAATTATTGAAAAGAAAAAATAAGTTCGGGAGTGAACATTCGTTCCCTGCTTTTTTAATAACCCTATGTCCACAATCTAATTTATGCAGCAAGGCGAGAAGTGTGTACTAGGTGTAAAATTCACCCCACAAATACAAAACATCTAAAAGTTAACCTAGTAAAATTTTGCAAAATATAATGCTAGTTATTACCAAAATCATTTTCAGCAAATGCTTTATAGCACACAAGCCTTTACTAAAAAATTGCACTTGAGTTATTTTTACTGCCATATACTTTCAGAACACTATTAAAAAAATAATTTTCTTAGAAGGCACTTTGTTATATTTTCCTTTAAGCAGTTTTTGTGAGAATACATCATATATAACATGCAATGAAAGCAGAAAAACACTGAAATGTTTCTTCCAACAGTTCATGCATTATGACTTATTCCAATTTGCAATAATAACATGTGCAAATTGAATTGGCACGGTATTACTCTGTTGAAAACTAAATTAATGTATCCAGTGCTTTCAAATATATCACCTACAGTACTGGAACAATGTGTTCTTTTACAGATACAATCAGAACAATTTTGTTTTTTTTTCCGAAATAATGGCTCTATCTGAGAACACAGACAAACACTTCAGATTGTGTGGTCATTCTCTATACTTTTGGCAGAATAGATGTGTTAACACTGTATCTTGTGAAAATGAGAGAAATTATAAAAGAAAAGTTTAGACTTTGTTCATCAGAGATGTCAATGGATATTAAAAAATTGAAAATGGTACCCGCATGGCCTTGTTTATAGAAAAAAGATTGCACAAAATCAGGGGAAATAACTATGAAAATGCTTGTAATGTATATGTTCACATGAGCATACGGATGTACTGATCGGGATGCATTGCAGTTCCACTTTGCAGGGTGCATGGATCATCCAAATGCTGCCTTATATACAGTCCCAACATGGCACTCTAAAAATATGCAAAGTGACAAGCATTAAAACTTCTCAATTAGTATGGAAAACGAAATATCAAACCAAGTTGCAGCTCTAAAAGACACTATGCCATGCTAAGACAGCAAATAGTAAACAATACTGTATATGTGAGTAATCATCAGTAAATGTTGCCAATGTCAAAGTCTGCACTTCTGCACATGCACACCATTTTACTCTTTAATGCACTTTTATATGAACTATATGGGTTTTTTTACATTTGTTTAATATAGTCACTTTCAGTAATATGAATGCACACTAATTGAGTCTTCTTCTTGCAATAAATATGCATGTAAAGTAGTAAACAAGTATCACATACAGTTGAGGCCAGAGTATACTTATTTGTATACTTAAGTTGAAGTCTTTAGAACTCACTTGATAACTCCTTCACAGATTTTATACTAACAAACTATACTTTTGGCATATCATTTAAGCATCTTCTTTGTGCAGGGCAAAAGTAATTACTTTCAGCAAAGTTCACAGACACAATATTTCAATTTCACAGGTCAACATTGTCATTTTCATCACATATAATTTTATGTGGGGTATTTTTGATGCAGATTTCAGATCTATGTCTAGTTTTTGTGATGCAGCTAGTTATATATTGTATGAAATTTATTATAAATAGCATATACATATTACAAGATTTAACAACAGTTTTCTTTTTTTAAGGTTAGAGACGCACTAACTTCGACTGATTTCATTTGTCATCATGCCTAGAAATTGCCCTAATGATTCAGACAATTTCTGTTGTGTGGTTCACGACCAAATCTCAACGTTGCCAAATTACCGCAGAACTTAAAAAAGATTACAAATTTTACTTACAAATTATATTTCGGCTATCCACTTGGTGACCAGGATAAATCTTGGGCTCCACATGTCATCTGTCATCAGTTGTTCCAACGAACTGAGTGACTGGCTAAATCGGTGTAAAACAGCAATGCCATTTGCAATCCCGATGGTGAGGAGAGAATCGCAAGACCACCTAATCCACTGCTATCTTTGCCGCATCAACAAAAGTGTATTCACAAATTTGTATATCCCAGCCTCAATTCTGCAATTAGGGCTGTTCCTCATGATGTATTATTGCCAGTTCCGGTACCGCCACATGATGGACTTGCTTCTGTAGAAGGTGATGAGGAATGCTCTGGAGTTGCAGCCGGTTACTTGGCCGATGAAGATTTAGAACCAGAGACCTTTACACAAGCAGAGTTGAATGATCTCGTTTGTGATCTAAATCTCTTCAAAGCAGAACTTCATTCTTCAAGGCTTAAACAGAAGGACTTGTTTGCAAAGGGTGTAACTGTAACTCACTACAGAAAACAAAATCTTAACTTGACAAGGTTCTTCACTAGTGATGACTCACTGTGCTACTGTCATGATATAAATGCACTCTTTAACAGTTTGTCTCAAGAGCATGTTCCATCTGAATAGCTTATCTTCATTGATCCTCTAAAAGAAGCTTGAAAGCAGTCTTACCGCATAATGGCAATTCCAAACCAAGTTTAGCGATTACCCATTCCGTTAACCTCCAGGAGTCCTATGACAACATGAAGTTACTACTAGCAAGCCAGTATAAAACACACCAGTGGAACATCTGTGGGGATCTAAAGGTCATTGGCTTGCTGATTGGAATGCAAGGAGGATTCACAAAATATTGCTGTTTCCTATGCCTGTGGGACAGCCAATCTATGGGAGATCATTATGTCAGGCATGATTGACTGCTAAGAGATACTTATAAGCCCGGAACAAGCAATGCCAAGTTTCTGCCTCTGGTTGATCTGTATGAAATATTTCCGCCACCTCTCCATATCAAAGTAGGCTTGATGAGGAACTGTGTAAAGACCATGGGTAAATTAAACTCCACGGGTTTTCAGTCCCTTGTTGAGAAGTTTCTAAACATAAGTACTGCAAAAATGAAGGAAGGGGTATTTATAGGGCCACAGATCAATTCTGTTTTGCAGGATGATGTTTTCAAACAGTCTCTCTCAGCAGCTGAGCTAGAAACTTGGGATGCATTCGAGTGGCTGTGTGAAAATGTCCTGGGCAACCATAAGTCTCCTGTATACAAGGAAGGAGTTCAGAATATGCTTGATTCATACCAGAAACTGGGTTGTCGCATGTCATTAAAAATACATTTCTTGGTATGGCGAGTGACGAACAATGAGAAAGTTTTCCCCAGGACATTCAGTTAATGGAGCACCGATACCAAGGTTTCTGGAATGAAAGTATGATTGCTGACTACTTCTGGATGCTGTACCGCGACAATCCAGACAAAGAGTACGCAAGAAAATCATACTCTAAGCATTTCTGAAGAAACAATGGTACCTGACTGACACTGTTCAGTAGATCTATACCACAGTGTGCCTTATTTTACATCACACTGAAGATGTATTAACATTCACTTCAATGGTGCTTACTTTTTAGTACAAAATACATGCACGTACAATGTTAACTATAAAAGTACTCATAACTCAGTAACTGTACGTGTTAGGGAAAAACAGATCAAAAATCTGCTTGAAAAACTGCTTTAGAAAAGTTTGCTTTGGTTTCTGATGATTATAAAAGCTAATTTTTTGTTGACCTGTGTTTTTATTTACTATATTGCAATTCCAGTGGGTCACAAGAACATTCCAGAAAATGATATAATGTCTGTAGGCAATTAGTTTTTATTAGCCAATTAGCCTAATTGGAGTCAACATGTGGATATAAATTAAGACATTAGGACCTGCTATCAAACTCACCTCTTTTTCGACATAATAGGAAATTAAAAGAAATCAGCCAAGACCTCAAAAGAAAATTGTAGACCTCTACAGATGTGGTCCATGCTTGGGAACAATTTCCGTTTGCCTGAGGGTTTCACGTTCATCTGCTTAAATATTAAAAAGCAAGGATAAACACCATGGGACCACATAATTGTCATCCCGTTTAGGAAGGAGATACATTCTGTCCCCTAGTAAAGAACATATATTTGTCAAGGTGTGAATCCGTCCCAGAACAACAAAGGACCTTGTGAAGATACTGGGGAAAACAGGTAGACAAGTATTCATATCCACAGTAATACAGGTCCCATATAGGCACGACCTAGAAAGCTGCTCAGCAAGGAAGAGGCCACTGCTCCAAAGCCCTCATAAAAGAGACAGACTGCAGTTTGCAATGGCACATAGAGGGAAAGATTTTACTTTCTGGAGAAATGTCCTCTGGTCGCATGAATCCAAGATTAAACTGTTCCTCCATAATAACCATCACTTGGAGAAAAAGAATAAGGCCTGCAAACCAAAGAACACCATCTCAAGAGTCAAGCATGGGTTTTGGCGCATCATGTTTTGGTGGTGATTTCCTGCAAGAGGGACTGGTGCACTTCATAAAATAGATGGCATTTTGAGGAAGGAACATTGGGCCTGATTAATTAAAGCTCTATCGCGGGGCTATCACAGGTTGGGAGAACTTGATAGCCCAGCACTTGATAGTGATCCAGCAAACCTGGAATGGCTTTTAAAATCATCTCCTATTATTTGACAATTTTTTTCAACTCTTGACCTAATCCATTTGCTGGATCATCCAGGTTCATTCATGATAGTATATCATCTCCAGTCTTGCAAACTTTAATAAATCAGGCCCATTATGTAAATATACTGCAGCAAAATGTCAAGCTTTCAGCAAATAGGTTGAGGCCCAGATGTAAATGGGTCTTGCCAGTGCACAGTGATCCAAAGTATACTCCAAATGTGTTGCAAAATGGCTTAAGGACAACAAGGTCAAGGTACTTAGTGGCAATGCTATCAAATATTGAAAAGGTGTATGTAAATTTGTAACCTATTGTAATTTTATTATAATCAATACAAAGTGAAATAATCTGTCTGTGAACATTGTTGAATGAAATGGGTTTTGCCATGAACAAAGATGTCTTAAATGCTATGTCAAATTTATAGTTTGTTAGTAGGGATGAGCCTGGCATTCTTGCGTAAATTTCCTCGAACGGATTTCGCGAAACCATCGGAAGAATGAGGAAATCATTACGATCCCCGGCACTGGAGGTTAATTAACCTCTAGTGCCCGGGGATTGCAGTGGAACTCTGTGGTCACTGGGCTGATAAGTACAGTGGGAATTGAACTGCAGATGAACTCTCAATGGAGAAACTCACCTTCAGTCACAGCTGATTGGAGGCACTTGCGTGCCTCCTCGAATCCGCTGTGACTGCAAAGTTTCTACGGTCACCGGGCTGTACTTTCGCTGTGAGATCGAGTTTTAAAAACTCGCTCATCCCTATTTGTTAGTAGTAAAATCTGTAAAAATGTTAAAAAGTGAGTTTTGAAGAGCTCCAATGTCAACTGCGCCCACCATCATTTCCCATTTTTCTATTGCATACACCATTGATGGGCTGACATATTTTCAGGTGATGAAACATGTACTTAAAAGCAAACACTAATTCTTAGTATTAATTGCATATGAGTTCTGTAAATGGTGTACACACATAGTTTAGTATATCAGACCCATAGTGTGCTGCAAAGCAATTTTACCCTAGATATCCCAGATCTCTTAAGAACAGAAGTCAGACTTTTAAATCCTATGAATTAAATTGGAAGTCAAGCTTTAATTTATAATATACAGTATATAGCTTTATTGTGTAATATATCTGAGGCCCTGTAAGCTTTGCAATCTAAATGTCATAAATGTCATGGAGACACCCTGTATTAAATGTTTGGAAAACAGAGATGAGCTGCTTCAGTTCATATCACAGCTTGTGCCTGTAAATTTTTTTTACAGCGCTAAGATGTTTTAATTACTTGGCTGTAGCAATCGAATTTTGTATCAATAGTGGAAGAATTGGAGCGGGGATACAATTTTATGTTATAGCAAGGCTCCAAAAAGTGTGAGTTTTTTTAAAAGAAAATCTTGATATGCTAACAAATTTAGCAATTTCCTAATAGTGATTGCTCAGTGTAAAGTGTGATATGCTGGTTATTCTCTTAAAGTGACCATATCACTAAGTGGTGAGAATTACATTAAAAACAGCTATACTAATAGAAGACAAATGAAAGGGGAGAGGCATGGTAATGGAACAAAAATTGTGGGGGTCTCAGATAAGATTCCAGTACTCTGATCTAGGCACACTGACTTCATATTATGAATCATCTGACACTATCCAAGAATCATCAACCGGACACTATTAACATTCCAAGGTACTGTAGAAAGATGTGAGGGAACCGGGGATAGACAGAGGAAGGGTAGGGGTTTTGAAAAGCACAATTTCTGTAGAGAAGGGGATGTGATAACTAATGTGCATGCACCTTTATTCAATGAATGTTCAACTGCTATAGAACCTGTTGCTATTGAGATTTCTGAAAAAGTGTAAACATTGCCAAACCAGTCATGACTAAAGTAGATAAAATGTATTGCCAATGATGGCTGTCACTCACAGACTAATATTATTATTATTAGTAGTAGTAGTAGTAGTATCATTATCCATAGTCATGTCCCTAGCTGTCACTTAAAGGGGCTCACAATCTAATGTCCCTACCATAGTCATATGTAATTGCCACAGTCTAAGATCAATTTGGGGGAAGCCAAATAACCTAACCACGTTTTTGGAATGATATGACTATGATATCTGAGCACGAGAGTTCTTTATCTCTTTGCTCTGATTTAGTGGGCTCAGTTACCTGATATTGCCAAAAAGCAGTAACCCAATTGAGTTTTAGGACTATGACTATCAGAAGACAAAAATGCTTCTTCTTTTTTTTCTCCTTCTTCTTTTATATACTAGGCTTTATATCAGTTTGCTTCATGAACTGACAGGGTAACCCCAACAAGCAGTGAAGGTTTAGATTTACCATTATAGCCAGAAACCTAGGAACATTAAAAAAATAGAAATCGAAGACCATGTATTTCTACCAACACAGATTTACTTTAATATCTGAAACATTTGTCGGTCTGAAAACAAGCTAGTTCTGATTATTTTTGGAGGCAGATGACAACATAAAATATTGATTTCTTGGCCGTACAAGTTAATAATAATAAGAAAAATCTTTCAATAATAATGATTTCATTGCAACTGTTAAGGGCTGAAAACTGGATAACGGAAATATTTTTATTTTCCAAGGTATAACCAGGTACAACACAACAAAAGAAATGCAGGGGATAAGCCAAATAACAGTTACATGAAATGAAACAACACAATGAAGGAACAGTAAATCATAGTGATAAACTGAAAAGATAAATACTATTAAGCTGATTACTGAAGAGCCATAATACGCAGAAAAAGCATGGCGCCTTATTATAGAGGTGAGAAATCCAAACTGTTTTTTTAGAATAGGTTTTCCTATGAATTGATTTGATTGTTGACTTCACATATTTTCATCTAATCATTGCTTTCTCTAATCCTGAATGGCTTGGTTGAATTTTTCTCAGGTTTAACAGCCCTCTATATTTTAAAGATGAGTGATCAGCTCATTGCTCCTAACAATAATAAATGTTTTTCACATAGCATATTTAAACACTTAAAGTAGAATTATAGTTCCACACATAAAAATTACAAACAGGCAAGTTCTTATCGCAAAAGGGAGAGGTAATATTCATTCTGCAACAAAACATACTTACCTGCACCATGCACAGTAAACATGAATCCAGGAGTTGATTTTTCTCTTCTGTTCAGCATAAATATGTATTTCGGGCAATTTCAGGCTTACTGCAGAGTTCTACCACAGGCTTAAGCATGCTCCCAACCACTCCTATTCAACAGAATAGGAGTGGTTAAGAACTATTAATAATAGATAAATAGATAGATAGATAGATAGATAGATAGATAGATAGATAGATAGATAGATAGAGATAGAGATGTTCATAAAATCATTAGATTTGGATCTTTGCTTTTAGCATACAGAAACCTTTTTATTTCTTTTGCAGCAAGCTCTTAGCAATTGGTAAAATCATAATCCCTAGTGACACTTGCAATGATAACAACTGACTTCTCTCCCTCTCTGCAGCACTTTGTTGCTGGAAATGCTGAGTTTAATTAGCGGTACAATATTCAGAGGAGCAAGCAGGCCACCTTTATGTCAGGTTTCCAGCAGTCAATTCTTTGCTCATTTTCTTAGGATTGCCCTTAATGCTTCGCTCTTCACATAGAGTCCATAGAGTCAAACATTTCAGGGATTTAAGAAAAAACCTTTTGATTGGGAAGATAATGTAATTATAAAGCTATGGGCTTCAATAGAGTTTTCATAGTAAAAATGTGCATTGCCTACTTTATTTTAATTAAGCAATTACAAGATTTCAGAGCATAACGTTCATATTTTCATGTTTATTAATTGCAGTACTGAATGTTAGTACAGCATATGCTTGAAAGGTAATTTTACATCTCCAGGTGAAAATATATTGCAGTTAAGGTGGGCTAAGGTGTGCTGTTCATGTGGGAATTTATATGTCTGACACTTAAAAAATGAAATGTCAAGAAAAATTATATATGAGATGTGTCTGCCTTTGACAGGAGCATTGCTTAAACAGAATTTGATGTGCATGGATCAAAATGAAAAGGTGTTCTACTTAGTTTCAACCTACTGGTCTTCCTTGATAATCATCTCTCATCATTTCATAAGACATCCCAATACTTTTTATGAACTGAATAACAGCCATATAAATATAGAATAGTGATGTACTTTGTCACAATTTGTTTTACACATTTCTTTTACATTTTGTTGATTTTTTTCAATGAAGACTATCTTTAGGTAAAAGAAATGTGTGATATAGCATCTACTATTTTTATTGTATTGTTTTCCTATATGATGCTTGAACTTACCATTAGGAAAAGCCTGTAAACAAGTTACCATGACCTTGAAAAGCCGGGGCAACTGTAAACTATTAGCAGATACATTTAATTGCATGTTTTTAAAAGGGAACCTTTTTTCATTATTAACCCCCAGTTTGTGTGATTTCATTTGTCAATGTATAGTGGCAACGGTGAAAATATACACCTGTAGAATTAAATTGTGCTAAGCCATAGAGTTTGCAATGGAACAATTATTTATTTGCCCATCTGAAGGACTTTCTTTTCACCTTTTCAGACATCTCAGAGAAGGAACAGGCAAATCTTTTTCTATAGTATATCTCACATCCAAGGTGGATATTTTATTAACTTCTCAACTTCTCATACTATTAGTAATAATTATTAAATTAAACATATTGGCAGTGGGAGAATAAATAACCAGCAGTGGGACAACAGAAGCAGCAAAATTAGGTGGAGAATTTGAACACTGACATGCAGGGTCTCAGAGAGGAACAAATTGATGCCAGCTGGGTGCTTGGTCAACAAAGTGGGAGATGCTTTCATTTACATATCTTGTAGAAAGACACATTTGTCACTTTGCTAAGGTCAGACAAGATAGTGCTTGAGGATTCACTAAAACAAGTGTGAGTAAAAAAAAAGCAATGATGATGTAATTATAAAATTCAGGAGGGGAATGTGGTTAGTAATGAAGATGGAGAAGAAAAGAAGTGCATAGCAGTTGCTGCAGGGAGATGAAAAAGAAATTACATGGTCAATGCTGGAGGGGAAAGAAAGAAGGATTGCATAGTTGGCACAAGAAGAGTAGAAGTGGACAGCTGGTTCTGGAGTAGCGGCAGACAACAGTTTTCATTGGAGGTGAAGAAAAATTGCATGATCAGGATTGGAGGCAGAGAACAGTAAATATGTAGAGGCAGCACTGGAGTTTATCAGTGTACAAACTGTCAAACTCACAAAAGAGCAGTGTTTTCCATCACAGTTTCAACACAAGTGCAAGACATTTCACCTTATGAACTATGATTTCTAATTACACCAGTGACCCGCATTTGTGTGCACTTAAAAAATAGGACATACTACAAATTTGTGCAGCACTTTCCAACTCATTTTTAATTTACACTTAGCAAAAATTTGACTGGTCACATAATAATGTAGTTCAACTAATATCTTTCTTTAATACTATCTACTCTTTACAATTTAATACTTTATTAGTTTGTTCTTGTTTACTAGATTACTACTTTGGTTTTCCTCTAAAAATAGCCATTAGGCAAATATTCATATTCATTGTCTTTACCCCAGCACAAAAGTAATTCTTAAAGCAAAAAAGTGCTGGGACATAATTCACATTTATAATCATATGTTTTGATGTTACTAATGTGAAAGCTACCATATGTTTATACATATGTTCTATATGCTAATGGGTATTTTCCACAACGTAACCTTACAAATAAAATTCTGCTTCTTTGTTTTTGTCATTAATTTACTTCCACACCAACAAAAGTTTAAGATGGTGGTTGCATTAAAAGATTAATTTTGTAATAAAAAAGGAAAAAAATTATAAAAGAAATACAAATGGCCCACTTAACAAAGCTAAAAAAATTGGCATGTGAGGAGCTTACAAAGCAAGGCAATTTGTCATAAACAGCAAAAGATGAAAATACTCTGGTCTCAAAACCCACATGAAGCCAGAAGACAACCTTTGTTTTTTGGTGTTATCTTTTGCCAAGTACAATTAAAAACACCTTCAAAAGTATGTTTTTTTTTAATCAGGTAAAACATTTGCTGTTTCCAGCACTCAATATCTTAGGCTGCAATTACCACACATTGGAAACAAGATTATAGAAATCCTGACGATGAAGAACACAAGCTAAGAATGATAAGACAAAGACAGAACACCAATTCCAGGCCAAAAAAACACCAAGAAATACCGAACTTGTTGGGAGATCAGAAACAGAAGTAAAGTGGAGAAGAATACAGACTGTGACACAGGAGGACAGTGACCCTGCCCCGAAGAGCTTACAATCTAGGAGGTGGGGCAATTACCACACAATATGAGATTTGTAGTGGTGGGAAGTAGTGATGGTTTCAAAAGTTAAGGCAGCTCTAGAAAAGTCCTGGAGCCATGCGTATGATGAGGTTATGAGTGGGGAAGTCAGTAGTAGATCATCAGAGTAGCGGAGGGAGCGGCTGGGGGAGATTTTTTTTTAACAGGTAAAAAAGGTACGTGGGACAAGAGCTGTGGAGGGATTTGAAGGCAAAGCACATGAACTTGATTTTGATTCCAAGGTGAAAGCCAGTGAAGCCAGTTAAGAGAACTGCAAAGAGAGGCAGCAAAAGAGGAGCGGAGGGAAGGATGGATGAGTCTGGCTGCAGCGTTCATAAAAGATTGCAGAGGAGAAAGTCGGGTTAGTGAAATACCAGAGAGAAAGATGTTACAGTAGTCCAGACGAAAGATGATAAGAGCGTGTACAAGGAGTTTGGTGGTCTCTGGGGATGGATTTTGGAGATGTTGTGTAAGTGAAAGTGACAGGACCTGTAAATGTTCTGATTATGGGGGGTAAATGAGAGGGCAGAATCAAAGGTGACACCAAGACAACGTGCCTGAGAGGAGGGACGAATAACAGCATTGTTAACAGTTAGATATATGTCAAGGGGAGATTTGGAATTGAGGGGGGAAAGATGATGAGTTCTGTTTTATCCAGTTTCAGTTTCAGGAATGTAATTCATGAGGAGATGGCTGACAGGCAGCATGAGACCTTATCCAGAACTGAAGGAGACAAGTAAGGGGTGGACAGATAGACTTGAGTGTCATACAGATACCGTAACAGATAAGTACTGCAAGCCAAAAGAGGATATGAAACTACTGAGAGAGGAGGTGTACAGAGAAAAGAGAACCGATCCAAGGACTGACCCTTGGGGAACACCAACAGGGAGAAGGGTGGGAGAGGAGGAATTACCATTGAAAGACACTTGAAAGCAGCGGTCAGACACATAGGAAGCAAACCAAGAGAGAGCAGTGTCACAGGTACCAATGGAGTGCATGATTTGTATTAGAAGGGGGTGATCAACAGTGTCAAAAGCAGAGGAAAGATCACGGAGAAGGAGCAGGGAAAAGTTGTCTTGAGACTTAGCTCCGATGAGGTCATTGGCCACTTTAGTAAGGGCTGTTTCAGTGGAGAGGGCAGCTCTAAAACCAGACTGGAGAGGGTCAAGGAGAGAGTTGGAGCTGAGGTAATCGGTGAGTCTTTTGTAGACAAGGCGCTCAAGAAGTTTGGAGACATATGGGAGAAGGGAGATAGGACGGTAGCTAGAAGGTAGGGAGGGGTCTAGAGAGGGTTTGTTCAGGATAGGGACAACTATGGCATGTTTGAAAGCGGAGGGATAGATAGCAGTAGAAAAGAGAGAGTTCTTAGTTCAGTTAAGGCGGGGGCCAGGGTGGAGGATCAGATCAGATCAGAGGGAATTGGGTCAAGCGGACAGGTAGGAGATGGAAATGATGAGAGAAGAGAGGAGACTTCATCCACAATAACAGGGCTGAGGGAGGCCAGTGGTTACCTACTGGTGGAAGGGGGTGGATATGGTTGGAGTGGCTGGGTGAGCAAAGACATCCTGTTTAATTTTGTCAAGTTTCCCTCTAAAGTACGTGGCTATGTCTTGGGCAGTGAAGGTTGTTGTGTGGCTAGCAGGTTTGGGGTTTAGAAGGGAGTCAGTTGTCGAGAAGAGGCTGTGTAGGTTGGTAGCTTGAGAGGAAATGACAGCGGAGAAATAATTTTGCTTGGTCACAATGAGATCAGTGTTAAAGTTTTGTAGCTTGGCTTTGTAGTCCTTGAAGTCAGCCCTGAGGTTGGATTTTTTCCACTTGCGCTCAGATTGTTGTGCCAGGGACAGGGGTTAGCAGGACAGGAGTAGCGGAAGGTGGCAGGGGCAAGTTTATCCAGAGCCAAAGTGTGGTTTAACCGAGTGGCAGTTTTATCTGGAGATGTGATTTTAGAGAGGGTGGGGGTTAGGTGATGTGTGTGGGGCAGTTTATGTTCTGTGTGAGTCCAAATAAGAAGGTAATGGAGAGCAGTTTGGCTGAGGAAAGATAGTTGGGCTCATCCATTGCAACATTAAAGCCACAGAGGATGAGGGTGTGCAGGTCATGGGAAAGAATGTGAAAGTGTTAAAAGGAAAGTTATCCAAAAATTGTAATACTGGGCCGGGGGGCGGTAGACAACGGCAAGAATGAGGGGTAAGGGGCTCAAAAGACAGATGGAGTCGACTTCAAAAGAGGTGAAAATGAGAGAGGGCGGGGTAGGTAGGACTCTGTATGTACAGTTAGAGACCCACACCACCCCCTACTCTGTTGCCAGGTCTAGCGGTATGTGTAAAGTGCAGGCCTTAATAGGAGAGAGCAGCAGCAGAGACATAGCCCCTGATTCATCAATAAAATCCGCGATCGCTGGAAGCGGGAAAGTACGCGCGGCCAGCGATCGCGGTTTACCGCGGTCCGGACTCGAGTGTGCGCGTACACTCGCCTCACTGACAGCCGGATTCCTGCCTTCATTTTTAGGGGAACAGTGACTTTTAATGCAGGCTCGCCAGTGTAAAGCTGCCGGAGATGCGCGGCTCCGGCCGCGAGCTTTTTCAGTTGCTGAATAGCGCGACGGCGTACGATTTTGGATCGCGAATACGAATGCGCGAGCGATAATCCGATTCTGCTTGATGAATCAGGGGCATAGTCAGAACAGGAAAGCCAAGTTTCAGTGAGAGCCAGAAAGTTTACAGATTTAGAAAGGAGAGGGTTGTGTATAGAGCTTAATTTATTGCCAACAGATCTGGCATTCCATGTGCAAGAGTGCAAGAGAAAGGAGGTAAGAGCTTATGGGTAGGGTGAATGGAGATGAGGTTAGGAGAAGGGCGTATCTTGCTGAAAGTGTATCAAAGAGAGAGGGGGGGACCAGGGTTGGGTGAGATGTCACCAGAAAGTAGCAGTAGACTATTTCTTTATTCGTATATCTACATAATTAAAGCGATGAGAACTACAGGCAAATTAGTTCCTGGGTGTATTCCAGGCTACATTAAATTCTATTCCATTTTTCTTTTATTATTACTCAGCATGCAGTTTGGTTTTCTGCACTATTATGTGGCCAGAACAGCTTTGGCACAAAACATCATTAAAATAACAAAATGTTCCTGATTCAACAAACATAGGTCACTGGAAAAAATGTGCACATGTTCATGAAACAACACTGGACTATTCAGTAAAAAATTTATAAAAATCTTAAACCATGTAATACAACGTGGTACGATTTAGAGGTAGGCAAGGCACGGTTATGCAAGGTAATGTATTTTTGAAGTGTAATGCTGAACACCTACTTTTTTCTTTTTATGAATATCCTAATGTACTTTTTGAGTCTAAAACTTAGTATGTGCATCATATAGACACATACAACTCAAACTGTAATAAACCAAAATGAAGCATACTCCTGGTTTAATTCTAGTACAGCTTCTAAAGAAATCATCCAACATGTTTCCTATAATAAGAATGTCTTCACTTTTTGTGGCAACAAAAAGAAGATGCTTTACATGACTAAATAGGGAAACAAAACCCAGTGTTTTAGTCCAAACCCGCTACAGATACTGCAACTATTCAGTAGTAAGTGTTGATGTCAGATGAGGTCTTGCCAGTTGTAGCCTGCTTTAAATTGGGGTATTAAAGAAGTGTATCTTATACTCTTTAAGGAATCACAAGCAAGCATGCTATGCAGTATGCAGATCATGGATGTGATTTTATTTTTTTTTCACAATTTTTCTTCCTCTGTCCTGGCAACGAGGGCTGTGCAGGATGATGTGGTCTTCAATAGTTGCCTTCCATGAACTTGTCATTGGCCCTGATTTATTAAAGCTCCCCAAGGCTGGAGAGGATACACTTTCATTGGTGAAGCTGGATGATCCAGCACCTGGATCTGGTCCAGGCTTAAAAACATTTGCTAACAAATAGAAAATGACTTTTAAGAAATCTTCTCCAGGTTTATTGGATCGCCCAGCTTCTCTGATAAAAGTGTATCCTCTCCAGCCTTGAAAAGCTTTAATAAATCAGGCCCATTGTAAGAGTTCTTTGACAAGTCTTCAAGACTTGTTGGCTCTGTGAATGGTGATCAGAATTTTCTAACTGGTTTTATTCAGATGATGGGTGACTCTAATATGGCAATACAGGAGGACCCAGACACATCCCAGCTTGCTCACTGAACAATGAAGGAAAAGCATACTGAAAAAGATACCCTATGCTCATGCTTCTCTGTTGTACTTTTCAGCATAGTAATGTCCAGCACATGACCATAATATTTTATCTCCATTTGTGTGAATCTGTACAAAACATTACAGGAGGCAGACTGAAATATTTTATGTACTTGCTGGAAAGCAAGCAAACAAGCACTACTACTGCAAGGGTCAGTCAAATTACTTTAGATTGACCATGATTTTATATTTTAATATGTAATGATTTTTTTGCTCCCTTTTTCTACATTATACAATATGATTTTTGTAATAGTAGATTCAGCCCATTTTTAGTTAGCTCAAATAAGGTTTTTTCTTTCTAATCATAATGTCCTAAAGCTTTAGTGTCATTTCAGCTGCAGCTGAAACAATGTTATCGATACAAAGCGAGAAAGAAGAGTATAACTCCAAGGTGACCCTGACAACGGGTACGCTATCCTCCAAAGAATGAAACAATTGTCCTCCAGGAGATATTACTTTGTACTGTCATTGTAGGATATAAAAAACCTTAAGCTGAAATAATGGGTGCAAGTTACTCAAATATACTTAAATTTGCTGAAATATATAGAATAGGTTTTTTTTTCTTAATGTTGATTAGATAGAAACATTAACTGTATTTTTAGACTGTTAAAATATATATTTTTATAGTTCCAGAAGCCTTGAGCTTAGAATATATTGGGACAAATAATGATATTATACAAGAATATTTTTTGGAACCCCAATGAGTACTGTTCAGCTATTGCCTTAATGAGGATACCAATTATTCCTAGGAGACATTTTCTGTATGTCATTAAATGACGAGAACAGCCAAATGCATGTCTCATCCATCTCCTAAGAGGTGTAACATTTGCAAGGTAAAAAGGAAGTGATTTGCATTAGGCTTGACAGCAGTCATAGATATAATTGAAATTTTTACATTGGAGAACTTATTCCTAGTGGAAGTGAATTTACATAATTTAATCTAATTAAAATATTTTCCATTTATTTACAAGTATATAATTATTCTCAGCATGCATGCCATTTGGACTCATGGTACTCATTTCTTAGTCATAGGGCTTTTGTCTAAATCTGTGTTGGTAAATGTTCATTATTGTAATTTTTCATTGGTATTATATTATATCATATCATAAAGCAGTGTAAATAGAAGTTGTCTGTTCTTACTTTTTTATTAAACTATACCTATACAATAAGGGAAAGGATTAGAACTCCTGCCAGGATTTACTGTCATCAGAGGGTCTGTTGGAGGGATTCCTTCACATCCTGCATGGTAAAAAAGAGTTATACCGGTACAGGAACAGTGGACTGGAGATCTTCTACAGCTAGTTTCCGCCGTTTTTAGGTGCACTTTATATCTGTCATCATATATATTTCTATCTATCACACATTTAACCCAACTGCCCATCCTTTGAATTCTATGATTTTGTGCATCTGGACATAAATAAAGAAAGCACTCTTAGAAGGGCCTAAAGCTAAGTGGCCCAAATGTTTTTACAATGATTTAGGAGACTGATAGTAATACATAATATAATTACTTCAAATTATTGCTGCTAAAAAGTGGTTCTACCAGCCATTGAATCATGGGGTGTACCTAATTTCTAATACATGACTTCTTCATTTTGGCTTCATTCTTGTTAAATAAATAATGACACTGTGCAATATACTGTGCATTGTTTTAAAAGGTTAGATTTAAATCATTTTGCAACCTGCTACAAACCAGATGATGTCCTGATAAACCTTAGAAATGAAAGTGGGTGCGCTTTTATAACATGATTGTAGGTCTCCTATCTGCATTACAGAATTATAGGATTTGTAATATACAGAGGTCAGCTTGCTTTCTGTACTTACCGGTAATTGTTCATAAGGTGAAAAAGTAAATGGTTAGCTAAAATAAAATAATTTGTGAATTTATAAACACTGTTTACATGTTGCATTCTTTATTTAACATAAATATATTTTAAATTTCTTTCAATATATTCTGTAAGGACAGAAATACATATTTTGCCATTGCAAACCAGTCATCCTGATCCCGATGTGTTCCAGGTCCGGTGTTCCATTAAGTAATGACCTGAAGCCTGCAAATTTAAACTAAGGCATCAGTGGCAGTTCTCTCATCAATGGTATTTCTCTGCTCAAAGTTGCCTTTAAATCTTGTTATTTCTTTCTGTTATTTTTTGTAATTAAACTCATTACTAGCAATGTATTCTCTGTAGACAGGAATTAAACAGAGTAAAGAAGCCTTATTTTGCAAACTGTCAGCTGTTTCTATAGCTACGTATTATCTCAAACCTTGGTAATGTCTGAGAGGATGTTTATAAAGTGTAGCTGCACAAATGGAAATCCATCTGTCAGTTCTGAGACATGACATTCATGACCTGTTCCAGTTACACTTCACAAAGCAGCACAGTACAGGAATAGCACTACTTTGAATTCAGTGAACTTCAGGGATGGCAAACTAGAAGGCAGTAGGGACATACACAATTTTTGGACCGATCTTCTGTCCATATAGTTAGAGTCATTATAATATGATTTTGTAAAATGACTATTCTGTATTCTGATATTGTCATGTATTGCTTAGAGAGTTGAATGATTCTTTTTTTGTTCAACTGTTAAATGTAGACATACCGTCTGAACTTCACTAGGGTGAGGAGGTAGATAGGGGGTAGAGTTGACCATCTTTTTAAAGAGGGCTTCTAGATTCTAATAACCTCCCCACCCACAGCCTCCTACAACATTTTGTTACATTTTGGGGGATAGGGATCTCCCCCCTGACTATGGGGCACCATAGGAGCCTGGTATGGCTAGGAAAGGGGGCTTGCACACTCACTGGTCCACCTCTTTTTTGGCCAGCCAGGTTTCAGGGGTATGATATATTTTTTTGCTCTGTACTGTCATGCCTGACCCTTTGCAAAAGTTGATCTGTATTATTACTTGCCATTTCTATGTTAGTCTGTAAAGTGCAATTTGCTAACGGTACAAGCCAACTGAATAAATATACTCAAGGTTTCTTCTCAGTGTTATCAAATCAAATAGATAAACAAAAGTGTCTATTGTATATCCACACCAAAGGGATACCATTCTTCCAGTATTTTTTGTGTTCCACTTCCCTTCCTTGTGCACTATTGCAGACTCACTCAGAGCTATTAAGTACAGGAAGGTCTGATTGTACTTATAGTCTTTGCATGTCCAAGATCAACTCTAGATGAATATGCCATTTTGTCTCTTATGTGTTTTCAAAATGTACCAGTGTTTCATGGGATAAAAGCTTGCATAGTTTACAAAAAGTAAAACTTTTTATAGAAATACATAGAAATTCTCACAGTATCACACTCTCCTCAAATTCCTGGACTATAGGTTCTTCTCCCGACCTCCTGGTATCATGTCATCGTCTTCGCCTTTATTGTAAGGGGCATATTATGGGTAGGAGAAATGTCTACATAATTGTTGCCACCCTACTCCCAATTTCTTCCAGGTATGGTTTTAAAAATTAGAAAATACGGAAGATAGTAAATAAACACTACATTTATATACTTCAGGCTAAATCTATGATCTATGTTATAAATGTTTCATTTATGTACACTGTTTTCTTTGACAATAAAGAGTTTTTCCAATGAGCAATTGTAAATGGATTGGGGCAAAAACTTACTGTATATAAAAGCACTGCAATGCTAATGGGTGAAATTTTGACAGTAAATAACCCCTGCCTGCTATGAAGACATGTTTCACAATTTGTTTCAAACATGAAATGTTCACAGAAAACATATTAATAATCATCTAATATGTGTATAGGACAGCATACCTAAATTAGATAACATTTACATTTTCTGCCTAATAAGTGAATCTTAGTGTATAACACAATATTACAATATTACCTAAACTGTGAAAAGCTAAGAAACGATAATTTTTTGCATGTTTTGCTATTTATGTTTTGGGTTCCCCCTTAAATGATGAATCACTTTATTTTAAAAAATACAACACGCTAGCAATGTCAGTTTAATGAGATATACCAGTCTTGATCCTGTAGAACATCCCACTAGAGGAAGCCACAGAGAGTTGCTGTTATTAAAGAATGAAGCTGAATTGATTATTAAAGTTGATGCTACTGGTCTCCTGTGCCTTACTGACAATAATGAGCTTTCTGCATGCTTGTGTGCCACTGATTTTACATTGTTTATAGTGCATACTGTAAAAAAAAAAACATACACACACATTAAAGCCTTCACAGGAAAATGTGATCAGCGCTGTTGAGTCACACACATGTAATGGTAAGGGCAGCCTTTTTTAAGGCAAAACATTGGAAACAGATACTCAGATAATCATTTGGAAAGTAATCTGGACAGGTTATACCTTTTGCTCACCAAGGCGGCAGAAGTAATATGTTGATGTCCTTGTGTATGTTAATGTTTATGTTTATGTATGTTAATCTTTTATACAGATTAACTGTGTTCTATTATAATATTGACTAGTCAATGCTAGAAAAGGAGCCTTTTTGCTGGTCTTCATTTGCTTTCTTCCTTTTAATTGTACATTTTTATTGCAGATTTTAAAGAAATTAAAGTACAAACTATAAAAAAGTACAAAGATCAGGTCATAGTAACATAACAAAGTCCCAGGAAGATTTACATTAGCATAACACCAAATAATACAAGTTCAATATGTGACTATTCACAGTAAGGAAGTAAACAGAAGTATCATCTGTAATATATTGCCACAAAGAGGAGTACCCCTTTCCTTATAGCAGTAGGTTTTCTGAAACAGAAAAGGTATAAAACATGAAAAACCAAGTCTTTGGCCCTGATTTATCAAGTGAGCTCATGTAAGTTGGCCGCGCGTAAATACGGGCCGATATACGAGGCGTTTATTCTGCAAGCAGCAGTCGAGTGCAATTACAAGCTGTATATATACTAATTAACACTTTATATTATGTCATCACACAATAGTATGAACGTCTACAAAATGTCATCAAGCATTTGTGATCTGATTCAAATTTCATTCTAGTTTGACTTTATAGATCTCAAATATTTGAAAAAAAGGATTGTTGCCAAAGATATATAATACATACATCAAGGAACATTTAGTGAT
>NC_092871.1:30859397-30975201 GCF_032062135.1 Pyxicephalus adspersus
GTGACTTTGTAATCCTCATTATTGTTAGTTTCATCTTTTGCTGCAAAGTTTTTGTGCCTGTTTGTAATTAGGGTTTCTGTTGTTTAGCAATTCTTCTGCAATGTTTTGTTATTTTTTCCACAAATATTGAGTACAAATGTCTGCATGGTCTCCACTCCAAACTGCTACTTTAACCCCCCCCCCGTTGCCTTTGTCCCATTCTCAAAGTCACATTGTTACATATTGGTATTTGAAAGTTGTCATTGTAACCTTCATATTTAAAGGTTGTAAGTTGTAAATTACATGGTTGTAAGTTGTAAATTGTCATGGTTTTTATTTTTTTTGTTTTAATAGTCTGACATTTGCACTCATGTTGATTTGCTGCCATGGTTCTACTCAACTCCTCTGCTCATTTGTAGTAGTGTTATAGGTTTGTTCTCACAGTGCTGTGCTGCCTGATCTTAGCACTATTGTATACAAATACATTTCCACTTGCTGTCCAAACAGGTTGTCAATTTGCTGTCCAGCTGAGTTGCATACTTATTCTAATACACCTCATGGTAATGGAAGGAGGTCCAGGTTACAAAGCACAACATAAAAAAACAACGATTGAAAACCACATTGATTGACAACCTCACTAGCAGGGTTAAGCACTTTTAAAATGAACAGATGTTCTCTTGTTGCTCGTTGCAACTTAATTTTGCTCATTAAATATTGGATTGTATGCATTATTTAGGTGTTTACACAAAACAAATAGTACTACTATATCAAACTTCCAAGGACAAATACACTTTGTGCCAAACATATTTGCTTGCTTTCCCAGCCTTTCTGGGTGTTTATGCAGCTTTGAATGGCACTTTAGATCTTGGCCCACATGTATATTGACTTACTCACCTCAGCTTGGTAGTGGAAGCACATGAAGGTGGATTCCTCCTTTAACTAGAAGCAATATTATCCACGAACAAACAATTTACACATAAAAAGAAAAACTTACCAGAATGAGGATCCTTCTCTGCAAAAGTGGCCGGCACATTTTTCAACTGATAGAACACAGTTCACGTGCATATAGTGGTTCCACCTTTGCGCACAACAATGCACAACACAACTCTGAGGTTTGGCGCACAACTATGCGCATCAAACAACTGAGATTTAATAAGTCAATTGTGCTGTTTTTGGTCTTTCAAACAATTCATGGAAGGGAACTGCTTAAAAACAAGCATAACTGACTATTTAAATTGTAGGTCCTGGGGGATTGGAAAGGAGATACACATAAAAACAAACCCCAAAAAAACAAACAAACACAATTTTTCAAACAACTTTATTTAAAATAAAAATTATTTGAAGTACAAGAAATGTTCTCCTGATATTTAATCAAGTAACATAGCCCACTGAAGGGGGAGGGCAGTTTGCCAACCCTGAGACTTGGTTACAAAGAACAACAAAGAAAAAGAAGGGTTTTTTTGGCAAATGCTTAGTTGTATTAAGAAATCTGCATATCATAATACTAAACAATCTTGATCACATGGATTATTTTCCAATATCTGTAGGGTTATACGTCCAAATTTTAGAACCAAAGGGCCCTGAAAGGGTGCTAGACAATTGACTGCTGTTAAGGAATATAGAAATAGGTAATGAAATCATGCCATATACGTATGTCGATACCCAACGCATTTCGCCCGAATTAGGCTTCCTCAGGGGTGACTATTTTGTTTAGTCTAGGTATATATCAAATGTATACAATCAGTAAAAAGAATATTAGACTATACATTTTACAATACATGTAAAAATGTAACAATGTCTTCGTATTGATAAAGGTATGTTCATACCGTCATGTCGTGCAATATTTATTCATCAATTCATTCTAAATAATCTAACAGATAAAGTACTGGTGAGATACCATATCAAAAATACATTGTGGTAAAAATAGCAAATCAAATAAAGACGAACATATTCCTTTTGGAAAAATCAATTATAGCAGATGGGCAGAATAAGAAGGGGGGGACATGTCCCGGACACCTCTATGGATACAAGGGTAGGTTCCCCTGTGCTCGGGGAAGTGGATAAAGTACCTGTAGTAAGTGTGGTAAGTATAGACTGATAATAACAAAAAAGGAAAATATCATATTTCGGTAGACATAAATATATGTGCGTACATTTGAGAAAAATATTTTGTGTTCTTGAATTAAATGTATATGAAGTGAGGAGACCTACATTTTTAGATTTAATAGATACTGGATTATATATTGTATATAGAGTACAGAGTACTGTACATATTAAGTTGTATATAGGGTGTTAGGTATAGTTAGTAGTGTGACTAAAAAACTGTCAAAAAAATATCAAGGGAGTATAGAGGATAAGTACTTAGTGATAATAAGTTGCTTAGTTAGTGTTTACAATAAGTAGAGTGTCCTAGTGGTAAATATTGTGTATCATTGACTGTATAGACTGTAATAGGCATAGAAGCGGGGATGAATAAATACCTTAAGGTCCTGGATGTCATGGGATATCAGCAGACCGCAGCCAAACCAAGAAATCCCCGCAAAAATCCACCCAGCCGGGTGACGCGTGAAGAGGTTGTGTGTCCCTGTAGGTGTGCCGACTAATTGTCCCAAGGGGGATACGCAGAAACTGTGTTCTCGGGGCACAGCGAGTCCGTCAAATGGGACGGGCTCATGTGGGGATGGGGCAGGCGAGCTTCAGTGCATCGGGGGGGAACCCAATGCCCCCATCCCCGCTGGTCGGGTAGCCCACAGGGATGCGATTGGAATGGAAAAAGGGCAATGGAGAGGATGTAAGAAGGTTGGGAGCAGGACATTAATATTACAAGTAAATACATATCAATATAATAGTGAAGATGTCTAAATAGCAAATGCTAGCATCAAAATATTCTTGGATAAACCAAGAAATATGTGTATATGAGAAAAAATCAACAATAAACAATCATCATAATATTCAAGGCTGTAAAACAATCAGATAACAGATACCTTTCAAAGAACTGCAATATACAGTATCATAATCATGTGTTTAACCAATGGTCAATTCAGGTTTTTAGGAAAGGTTTGAGTAGTTTGAGTGGGTAAGAATCCAATTGCATTGTCCACACTCCCCCCAGGGGTATGTGCCGTGGGGTCTGGTGTCTGGTTCAGTAACATGGTGTGGGGTATAATGGCTATTGACCAAAGAGTCTTTTAGAGAGCCTGTTTTTCTATATGTAATGCTGGATTTGGGGCCCAGGTGAGTAGAGATGTTTGGGTCAGAAGTCAAAATGTTCCAATGTTTTGAAATAATTTTCTGAATGATATTGGTTAAAACGTGTAATGATAGGAATATGGGGTGTAGAGCAGGGTACCTGTTTTTTGAAAATGATGTTGTCCTGTGTAGGGGCTCAAACTCTTTTGTAGGTCTTTGAGATGTTTTTTACTGTAACCCCTTAATAATAATCTCTCAGTGAGTGCTTTTGCTTGTCACCTAAAGTCCTGTTCAGATGTACAGTTACGCTTGATTCGTAACATTTGACTGTACAGAATGCTGTTCACTAGGGATCTGGGGTGTGCGCTTTTGGCATGTAGGATGTTGTTTCCTGCCGTTTCTTTTCTGAATAGAGATGTTGTAATAGAGAGGTGCTCAGAGAAAATGATGTTGACGTCTAGAAATGAAATCTGAGTAGGGTGTGAGCAAAATATAAACCTAAGGTTATAACTGTTAAACTGAATAGAATTGTAAAGGTCATTGAAAAAGTGGTGTGGGCCCCTCCAGATGATGAGAATATCATCCATGTACCTGATCCATAGCTTGATGTGTGGAAAAAAGGGGGAGAACTTGCTCTCCGAAAAGAGATTTTTCTCCCAATCACCTAAATAAAGATTTGCATACAATGGGTCACATTTTGTCCACATTTGTTTGGGTTTGGAGGTATGTGACATTGTTGAAAGTAAATGTATTGCGAGTAAGAATGTACTGTAGTAAAGAGAGAATAAATTGGTTGTAAACCTGGAGTGATGGGTCACTGTCAAGAAGTGTGGTGGCTATGAGGAAGCCTAATTCGGGCGAAACGTGTCGGGTATCGACATACGTATATGGCATGATTTCATTACCTATTTCTATATTCTTTGACAGCAGTCAATTGTCTAGCATCCTTTCAGGGTCCTCTGGTTCTAATATCTGAACGTGTAACCCTACAGATATTGGAAAATAATCCATGTGATCAAGAATGTTTTGTATTATGATATGCAGATTTCCTAATAAAACTAAGCATATTATAATGACAGTAGATAAAATTGAAGTTACTCAACATCATCCCAAATATTTAGTGCAACCACAACTGGAGTTCACTTTTCATTTTTATGTGTATATGTCTATATGGTAACATTACTTTTTACAGGTATTATTATCAAACCAAGTGTGCAAAACTATTTAAAGATACAGTGAATTTTGTTGCATTACCTAAACTGGAAACTTATTGCAACCTTCTTGAAATGATATATCAACAATCTTTTTGTTATGTATGTTTTGTATCCTTTTCAGTGCTCAACCCAGAAAGCTGGGTGAGAAGAAATTTTAGGTGGGTGATGGCCCCTATATTGTGACCCAACTCATCAGTAACCACCAAAAAACAGCCAGGTGGTTGTTGAAAAGTGCTGGGCGGCGCACCCAGCTAAAAGGGGCTGCGGAGAACACAGTCTTTAGAAAAACATTGCCTAATGCTGCATGTAATTGTTTTGGTCTATGACTCTGAACATGTATCCTGCATTATAATTTTTGGCATCTATAAGGTTCCACTGAGGGTCTCTAAAGTGGTGTTAGTATAGAGATTCTAGTTTGCTGCTGCCATGTGTTTAAAGCAAATACTGTGGGTTCAAGATCATCAGTTCCAATGCATTATATGGCTTTTAAGTTACGACAAGCAGGCTTAGAAATGTAAAGTCCAAAGTGGGCTTTTGGATAAACCATAACTCCCTCACTAAAAAGAGATGACACCTTGAAGCCAAATTTTGGGGAAGGGGATATTAGGAAGCCAAAAGGTTTACAGGATTTAGTGGACACATTTTAATATATACATCTGAAAGAGATCACAGTAATATGAGACACCACTTTCTCAGTTAGAGGTAAGTATTGCAATAAAATCAACTCCCTGTCTTCAGGTATAAAAGCAGTGCCCAATCCTATTTTAGTGCTACTAACTCAAGACAGATTATGTATATTGGTTGTATTGCATAAAAAATATTTGGTTTCTTTTTAAGAAATACACAAATATAATAATGTGCTTTATAATAATTTAAAAAACATTTGTGTTATCTTATATATGTCAAGAGTTTAGTTGAAAACTGCTCAAACCTAAAACATAGGCTTAAATCAGCCATCGATCACAGCATAGCATTCCTCCAGAATAGGCATCACAGGGTCTGGTATCATGAGAATAAATGTTCTGTTTATCTGTTCACAAGGAGCTAGATAAGCATTTATATAAACAATGGTCAGTCCATAAAAATTACATTTTTTTACATTCACAACATTCCACACTATATAAATGGGTGTTAATTTACACTGTGATTAGACTCCAACATACAAATATTGTTCTTTAAAAAAATGTGTTTTTATCAATACACTTTCGTCATCCTTACATCTTAATCTTCTCTCTCAATCTTATGCTAATATTGCCCATAAAGTTTTGAAGCATCACTGAATAAGGAAAATTGAAAATATGCATCAGTTCAAACCGATCCTCCAAGCATATGGTAATTTACACTAGTGTTGAAAGAGGAACAGGTGTGATGCTAAGTGCACAGCATTCTAATTGCATGGCAATGCACAGAATCTTGTACAAGTTGATCAATAAGGATAACATTCATTAGGTTTGTCTGTAAGTTCTCAGTTACATTAGGATAATGAAGAGACATGGCAATTAAAGTATTGTTCTTGAGATATCCTAATTGACCATACAAGAGATACTTATTTTTTAAAACCAAGGAAATAATGCAGGTTATGACATAAAACACGGTATACTAATTAGTGAGCAGTACAAAGTTTTTCATCAATATTAAGTTGTGTTTACTAGGAATTTGAATTAAACACTCCTTGCTAGAGAAAATAGTTTATTAAAAAAGTCTTAAGCTAGATAACCATAGTGGTAACACAGTTGTAATCCACAGAGCGACTTGCAATTTCTTTAAAACGTCTCTGCACCTTTTTCTCATGCTGCTCAAGTAATTGAAGTTAATAAAATAAATTTAAAACTGTTTTTCTTATTGATTATCTGAAACTAAAACCAACCTGGCCAATAGCAGACAGCACAAGGTCCCTACTATTATCAATTGGCAATTCAAATATATCTTAAACTACTTCATTTTTAATATTTGCTTAACATTTACGTTGGTTTGGGGCAGATTTGCTTTGAGATACCCATTTTCATGCTCAATTCTTCACACCAGCACCAGATTTGAATTTGAAATTTGAATTAACATTTTAGGAAACTCTAAAGCTCAATCTCCACACTATCCTTTGGCATGATTTGTATAGCTGTATGAAGAATGTTATCTTAACACACAGTTACCAGAGAAGTGGCAATGACAACACTTGAGACTTAGATGTGGTGAAAGTGGTAGTATCTACCAGATGGCCAGTTCTGTTGGGATTGTAACATGGACACGGTTTATACATTATGATGCTGACACTGACCTTCAAGAGATAAACCACTGTGCCATATAGCACAAGGGCCAGAGTACAAAATAGAATCATAGACTGGGGGTAGAATGCCTTAACAATACTCTGCATCCATTTCTGTTCCAGTGGAAGTTCTGCAGCCAAGCAGGAGGGCAGTTCCAGAACATTCAGTCAGAGACACACATTGGGCCCGATTTATTAAAGTTATCCAAGGCTGGAGAAGATACACTTTCATCAGTGAAGCTGGGTAATCCAGCAAATCCGGGATGGATCTGGTCCAGGGTTCAATACATTTGCTAGCAAATAGCAAATTACTTTTAAGAAATCCATTCCAGGTTTGCTGGATCATCCTTAAAGACAGGCAGAACTAAAATTGCACAAATACATATTATGTCTAGCTCCAGCCAAAATATTTAGCACATAGGAACACACAAAAAATACATATCTCTTAGATTGTAAGCTCTCTTGGGCAGGGTCTTTTCCTCCTCTTGTGTTATTGCTTTTATCTATCATTTGAAATTCCTATTTATTGTACAGTGCTGCATAATTTGTTTGTGCTCTATAAATACAGTTTATATAGTAAAAATAATAATAATACATTGGAAACACAAAAATACAAGATGCCCCAAACAAAACCCTTTACCACCTTTGGGGAGTTTATAATTTATTTTGTATTAGTTTTTGTTACCAAGGTTATGTTTATTCAAGATTATGACTGATATGTGCTAAAGATTTGTTGGTGAACATTTACCCTATGGGTTATCTGAACAAGGGCAATGATGTCAGAACAAACTCCAGAGTTCCTGGGCCCAAAACTGTGTCAAGCATGGGAAATTCACCATTAAAGTTTTAAGTAGTGGGACTCTTCATCTGGATTCTTCTTCCAATTACTTGCCGACACTGCACGGATACTACTGGACATATACAGATGTCAATGGAACCTGGAAATATTAGTTAAATAGGATAGTTAAAGGCTTGCAAAATGTGTCAGTGTATTTTTTTGATCATCCTTAAAGACAGGCAGAACTAAAATTGCACAAATACATATTATGTCTAGCTCCAGCCAAAATATTTAGCACATAGGAACACACAAAAAACATATCTCTTAGATTGTAAGCTCTCTTGGGAAGGGTCTTTTCCTCCTCTTGTGTTATTGCTTTTATCTGTCTATCATTTGAAATTCCTATTTAATGTACAGTGCTGCATAATTTGTTTGTGCTCTATAAATACAGTTTATATAGTAATAATAATAATAATATATTGGAAACACAAAAATACAAGATGCCCCAAACAAAACCCTTTACCACCTTTGGGGAGTTTATAATTTATTTTGTATTTGTTTTTGTTACCAAGGTTATGTTTATTCAAGATTATGACTGATATGTGCTAAAGATTTGTTGGTGAACATTTACCCTATGGATTATCTGAACGAGGGCAATGATGTCAGAACAAACTCCAGAGTTCCTGGGCCCAAAACTGTGTCAAGCATGGGAAATTCACCATTAAAGTTTTAAGTAGTGGGACCCATTACAAAAAGCGGTAACCCCCGAGCCATATTTGGGGTTAAATTGAGGGCATACCTGATCCTCACAAGCCTGCGGCATCCTCCAGCATCGGGGGAAGGAACCCGATTGGGGGAGCATACCAGCCAAAGCCACGGACCCTGACTGCCATACGCATCACAGGCTCAGGGCAGGTTCTGGCATCATGACATCACTCTGGGGGAAGTTTTTTTTAAGTGACACAAAGCTCCGCGCACATGCTCAGTACGGAGTCCATGAGATTAGTGGTCCATGAGCTTCAAAAGGTTGGGGACCACTACTCTACAGTACACATCTTTACTGCATATAAGAGAAGATTACTATTTCTTAACGGGCCCATTTTAAATCCTAGTTAATGCTGCTAGAAAACAGAAAGCTCAGCTCAGAGATACTTCCCATAAGTATCCAAGCAAGTTTGACTTTTTCAATTATTATCTAAACCCAAGAACAAATGTTTAATATATTGCAGCTTGCAAGTTCCTAGATATGGTGACTCCAGGATAGGAAGTGTGTTAATGGCAGGATTACATGGTACAAATAGAGGAAAACCAGAAGAAAGTGAATGTACCCACCACATCTATTACAAAGTAAGCTGTAATATATTACATTTTTGATTTTTGGTTTAGATACACTTTAAAATAAAACTCCAACCATGTTCCACTTGCCACTGTGAAACCTTGTACTACTATGAGCTAGGTCTGTATGATGGTGTATTCCCTAAAAGACTTGTAAATAAGCAGTTGGGTTCACAGAAATGGTTCCTTCTGTATGAAGAGGACCTGGCACTACAAAAAAAAAACATGGACATCGTGTGAAGAAGGTAGAAAATTGAAAATATCACAAAAAATTAAAGAAAGAAAAGAATGTAACTACCCTCTAAAACACCAGTCTATTGGTGTTTGGTATTTTATTCATATAATGCACTTCATTAACCTTCTGAGAATTGTTTGCTCATTTCACACAGCTATTGAGGCTTGGTCTGGTTAGGGGTGTGTTTTATTCTTGCATGACTACATCTGACCTCCACAATGCATTACAAAAGAGTCTGAAGCTAAAAGTTCCCTGTTCATGTTTCACTCATTATCCCATTGCATTCTGCTGTTTGTTCTGCATTCAGTGTTCTCTTGCTTTTGTAAATGTCCTCCTAAGTGACTTGAAATAACATGTGCTTGATAAGCTCAGAGGTGTGTTGGTGCAGATAAATATAACACAGAGGATCTTAACCCTACTTTCAGTTTCATGGCTCTGGCTTCAGAACTTATTGAAATGATTTTTAATCAGCTTTGTCTAGTCACTAAGGACATGTTTCAAATCTGCCTTACAAAATTACTATGCAAACTTTTAATGTAAAACACTTGTTCCAAATTTCTAATTAAAAAAGTAATCAATAAGCAAAGAGGCAACTTAAATTTAGGAGCCACTTATTTCCCTGACTGTCTCTTAATTGTATTCTATTATTGCTAATAAATTGGAAAGTAAATGTTTAATTATATGTCTTTGCCTGCACAAATGCTGTCATCTGGTGAAATGCAGTAAGACGTAAAACATCTGTTGAGCCCGGCTTTAGAGTATTAAAGTTGCTAAAACTCTGTGCTCTGTTTTTTAATGCAGAGTTCAAGGCTTATCACTAGATCCATATTAATATTCATGGACGTAATTAATCTACTTTCATGGATGGGTTTAAGTGACATTACTGCAAAACATCTTAGCCTTGCTCTAGAATACTTGTAACATATGAAGTGCTAAACTGCAATGCTATAAAACAACAAACTGATCATTCAGAAATACGTTAACAATTAAACAAGCTTTAAACTATTATAGCTCACAAATTTCCTTCTTTTAGACCTAATGCCCTGTGTTTCTCACAGCAAATGGTTATTGATACATCTTTATACACAAATACACAACTGCTATAGTAAGACTCTTCTTAATAGCATATTCTTTAAATTATTTGCCTTGTTATAAAGGGATTTTACTAATAGCAGTTTTTTTTGGCCTGTCTATCAGATTCCTTTTCTAAGGTTAGGGGCAGCATGGTGGCTCAGTGGTTAGCACTCTTGCCTTTTCAGCGCCAGATCCCAGGTTTGAATCCCAGCCAGGGAACTATCTGCATTGAGTTTGCAGGTTCTCCCCATGTCTGCGTGGGTTTCCTCCCACATTCCAAAAACATGCAGTTAGGTTAATTGGATCCCCCCCCAAAAAAATTAAAATTTGATGACATTTGACTGAGGTAGGGACTCTCCCTTTGAGGGACAGTTAGTGTCAATGGACTTTGTACAGTGCTGCATAATATGATGGCGCTATAAAAATACTGTGTAATAATAATAATAATGGTAAACTGAGATGTACAGTGATGGCACAATTTTGTTCTTGGGTGAAGCAATTTATGGACACATGTGGGTACGTTACATCATCCTGACCCTTCTTCTTGTTCCAACACGACTGTCCTTCGTAGACCCTAGCTTGCTTTACAGTATTATTCTATTCTAATCTATCAGAAGCCTAAATCTTTCCATTTTTCCAACATCCTCTAATACATAGTCCATCCACCTCTTTCTATGCCTTCCCTATACTCTTTGACTCATCTTGACCCATACAATAAATATGGTTGAAGTAGACCCCACTGGTGAGATTTCTTTTGACAGGTAAGACTGCCAAACTGTTAAAATATGCTTGCAAACTTTCAAATTATGGTGAAAATCTCCTGGAGGCCCAAAAATGTGCTGATTACCTGAGAGTATAATTCCAGAAAGAATTCCATAATTTCATTTCACTTTAAGAACTGTGATTAAATGAGTTACTATATTATAAGTAGAAACCTAATACATATTTTATAGTTTAAATTATTATATTATATTATATTATAATATAGTGTGCTCTTCCAGCATTACTATTACTGATCCATATGTTGGTGTTGCTTTTTACTGTGTCCCAACAAGTCACTCATCTTCGCTTATTGGATGTCCTTTTCGGATATAAATCCTGCATACCTTACCTCTCAGCATTATTGTTCACCGTTAATTTCTTTACCTCTGTCCACAGTTCGTCACTTCTATGTTACTCTTTGCTCAGAAACCATTATCGACCCTGTACCACCCTGTACCCGAGCGCAGATCCTGATTTTTCACTGATCCTTCAGCACCTGCCATCTGTCCCAATCTCATTTCATCTTGGATATACCAATTCCAAATTTTATGAATTCCAGCAATAGTAAAGCATTAAATGAGTACAAAATGTAATTATGCTTTAATAGTGGCTGCCTGTATACTACTTCTAGGTTTTTCTTTTTTTTGAACAATAGCTACCTGCGATCTGGTGGGGTTCTGTTAAAAGAGCACCATAATTTAGTTGCCTATTCTAATATGTAGATTACTGTCCCTAGGGTTATCCTATTCTCATTTCTTGCTCCTGTTCTAGATTACTTACCTTTGTTATTCATCAATATACCTATCTTTGCTAGGTTTTTGCTCATGTATTCTATTTAAATCTCCTAGCAGATCTGTCTTTTGGTTTCTGTTTTATTTTATTTAGTTCCCATTACATTCATAATATTTGTCTCCTTTAAGTCCCTGAGAACATCTAAATAGCAAAAGATATTATAAAAGCTCACATGCCAATTGTCAAATTAGTCGAACAATAAATCTATAACGTGGCTTATTTTGTATTTATACCTAAAAATATTCAGTTTATATTTCATGTTATATACATCAAAAATGTTTACTACAAATATTTTTGTTTTGATATCAATATCCATTTTCTTGGGTATTATTCAAGCTTCCAATTGCGGGAAATTTTAGCAGTAGATAAAATAGCTGTCTTCGGTTAGACAAAAGGACATACGTAAGTGTCAAGCATCCCTTCTGCACACGTAGTGTTTCTTTTATTAGAAGTAGTAATTCTCACTGGTTCTGTAGACACAATTCCATAAATGTTTATTGTTCCTATCAACGTCATTCTAAGTTGTAACAACAATGCATTTGGGATAACACAGATGGATACAAGACACAAACAGAAACACATTCTCTAACATGAGATGTCACTGAAGAGCAATTGAGGTTTAAAACAGGACTCTTGGAAAAAAAATATATATCTGAATCTCAAGATATACAAGTGCTTTATTCACAGTGAATATTAAATTGTACAACTAGCTGACCTTCCTTCTTGTGTTTTGTACACAGAAGCATTAAAGAAAATCTTTTCAGAAAAACATTGAGACTGCCATTGTTGGGTTATTATTCTGCAAATGCTAGCTGCTTGGGTACTGTTAGCCCTGCAGGTCGTGCCGGCGCCACTGCTCCTAATTGCAGGCACGGGTGCCGGGTCCTGTCTTTCAGGTAGAGTAACCCCAGTACCTGTGTTCTTTGCCAGAGTTTCCTTCCTGCTGGAGACTTGCACTGGTGTTTAAAGGCACTTCCTACTACAGGAGGTTGCCTGAGCAATCTCATTGTTTTAGCTTGTCCAACTCCTAGTGTAAAGGTACTTCTTCTATCTGCTTTGCTGTGTACCGGACCTTGTTTATTGAACCCTTGGACTTTGCCTGTTTGCCACCTGACCCTGACCTCCGATTAGGTTTATGGACTTTTGCCTGATTGCCGCCTGACCCTGACCTCAGATCTTGTTTATGGACTTTGTCTGATTGCCACCTCCCTCTTGGTTACGCAAGCCCCCTCCGTACTTGCACCGAGTACCCTGACCCCTCTGTTCAGCTGCCACTGACCCGGGGATCGCTCTGGAGTGGAGCCTGGCTAATACCCTGCGGCCCAAGCCTAACCTCACCATCAGAGGCTCTAGTGAAGACCAGGTAGCGGCTTAGTTACGCCCCCTCCGGAGCATACCCAGTCAGTGGCACAGTGGGTCCACACCCGCGTGCATTACAGGTACAATACTGATTCTCTTTTTTTATTCTTTAAAAACCCAGTCAGTACCAAGTAAAGAAATAAGGACTGTACCCCGATCTGTATATGTGTGAACTGAAGCCAGAGACCCAAACGTATTGGAGACAAAAGAATACAAGCTGGGGTTTACAACAAGGATTAACATACTATAGGATACATTGCAAAACTGGCCATTAGACGGACAGTTTTAATTAGGTATATTAGGCCCAAAGTTAAGAAGAAATATGACCTTTGGGCCTCAAATATTCCAAACTGGACATCTTCCAGGTTTATGTGTTTTAATGGTAGTAGTTGATTGCCATGAATGTTGGGGGAATGACAGATTCACGGTTTTCTAAAATTGAGCCCCAGGAGTCCAGTGAAAATACACATGCCTCCTGAATTTATATACCATGGTTGATTTTCTAAAGAACTTTAGGCTGTGCATTATCATTCTAAATGTGATGCAAATTCACTTTGCATTTTATTTTGTTGTATGTTTTTTTGCTTGATCTTTATTAGATGGTTGAAATTAGCAAAGCTTCACCTCATGTGAATTCTCTCGCAGCTATTATTTCCCTTAGTAAATAAACCCTAATATTTAATTATCCTGGAGTTCAGTCCCAAATACTAGAACATGTAGTGCAACTCAATCTGCAATGTAAAATCTATGGTCTACATTGGGTTTCATGAATAACTACATCAATGGGTCCTGATCCCATAGGAGTACTATCTAAGTAATACATAATTCCTTATCTTACATACCATGCTATCTTTGTGTTACAAAGTCTACTGCATTAATCCATTGTTCCATGAAAATGTTGCTTAGAACTTTTTTTTATATTTAAAATATGTTTTATTCTATTTTATTCATTATACAATACTACATAACCCATAATCGGTAATTAAGAACATGGTTGTATTAAATCATAGAACACTTCAGCATCAGATATAGCTGTAAAAACTCACATTTTGGTGATCAATAAGGAACGGAAAAAATAAAATCTCAGGAGATGTTAGTTTTGTAAACTGGGAGATAAAAACAGCATGGGAACATAATTGTATTTGAATTAATTTATATTATATTGCATTCCAAAACAATAACAGAAATCAGATGCTACAGACTAATTTCACAGTTCATAGAAAATGCAGCAATTCAGCATGCATTGTGAATGCAGAAAATGTGCTGTACTTTATGTCTGTATAGAAGAGCCCAGACTAATACAATATATAAAAGGATACATCTGTAAAGTGGAATTACAGAAATGGATTATGATGGAACAATTTCTGAGACTCTAGCGGCAGGACCTCCCTTGGGGAGCTTTTGTCCTAATGCCTTTTTATACACTATGGTTACTTGACTTCTGGGAGAGTTTATGATGTTTGTGTCAATGGGATTTAAGGCTGGTATGTTTCTGGTATCACATTATCATCAATTTTAGATTCTTCATGAATCAGTGACAGGAGCAAAGGACCAGAAGGTGACCTTTTTCTGCCTGTATATGACTTGCCTAAAGAGAGTGATGCTTTCCTGTAGACCTGTAGGACTACAGGAAAGCCAGTTGACACAGTAACTAAGATCTAATGCTTGCTGGTGAAATTCTTCTGTTCTAGTTGTACTAGTAACCTTTATTAATAAAAATTTAAATTTCGCAATTGACACAACTGGGGACACCTGCTTTAACCACCTATTATTAATATTAATATTATTAATAAAGAGAATTTATATAGCCCCAACATAGGGATTGCAATAGACAGACAAATACAGACAGTGACCCTGCCCCGAAGAGCTTACAATCTCAGTTTTCTAATAGGGGATTTTCTCTATCTTCCTCCCTATTAATACTTACTCTAGAACAGAAAAGTAAAGAGGATCACCCAAATGAATCAGCAAAAAAAACAAAAATGGAAGTTATGTTTACTGTTACCTATTCTATTGCAAAACATTGGCTTTAAAACTACAAACAAACAGAATCCTATCTGTCCATCAAATGTTATTAAATATGGCTTTTCTAAATGGGCAAGTATATAAATTTGGGCAAGTAATCTCTATTGAAGACTAAAATACCAGAGCTGACTGTAAACATGCATTGGTAGTTCCCATCAAGCCAATGCTTTACAGAATTGGCAAAGTCCAACTCTGCTGTACTTGTTCTTCCTATGTACCTGCCCAGCATTGTTAGGTCAGGTTCATATCTGCTTTGCAATTGAGCAATTCTGCATGTCTCTCTGAAGCTGGTACCTTGTCAGCTGCTTGGTCATGCACCACATATCTAGTTCTTAAAGAACCCGCATCTGTATATTTGACAGCTGGCAGCATTGAGCAGTGCCAGTACTGATCAATGCCGTTCCTATCTAATTCCTATAGGTCTGCCACAGTAACAAGCTTCATGCGGAGATTCCCTGGCATGAGGAAGCAGCAAATGCACTACAACCTCATGGCCAGTGTGAACATAGCCTTAAAGCAGACCTAAATTAGGAAAACAAAAAACACCAGGAGGTCGTACTGTTTGACAAAAGAAATATCCAATGGCTTTATGTCTATTTTTGATTTTTGTTTCTGCTCAAAATTACTCTAAATTAGTTTGTTTGGTGGCGTTGCACACATAGGAAGGCACCAGGGAAAACATGGATGTAACATTATCCAATCAGCGATGGGGGGCTGCACCAATACCAATTCAGTCCCAATTCAGAGATCCACCACATGGAAGGTTTTAGTTACTGTATCTGTGCATATCAGCATCATCCTTTTCACCTGGGGGAACCCTTAACTTTTTCAGATCCTAGGGAACCCCTGATATAATAACAAAATCTGCAGCTAACAGTAAATTAAGTTGGTGGTCATTGAGAAGAATGTTTCCTACATTCTAGTAGTTAGAATGTCACCCTTAAAAATAACCAAAAAGATCACTGATGTCAGTGGTAACTGACCTGAGAGGTACAGATTGCTCATTGCTCAAGCAACCCCTAATGATCACTGGAAAAACCCTGGTTAGGAAACATTGATCTATAATTTCTTCCAACATGGCTTGCCTCTCTGATATTATTGGCCTTTCAGCTAGAAGACATCTGCAAGTTGTGCTGATGAGATCTGCCTCAAACTGATACTATCTGTCCAAGTTTGTACTGTTTAAAGTGAAATTTGTGTTTGTATCTTATTAGTTTAGAGCTTTTTTGTTTTTATGTGTGTGCTCTGCTGTGTTTTCTTACATCAAAGTAATAATAACTTGGAATAATGAAAGAAAAATGGATTTTTTCATACGTTATGAAAACTATTTCCACCCTGAGTGATATATTACTAAAAAATGCAAACTGCACTAAAAATGTCAAAATTCCAAATGCTGTATTTTCAGTTCTAAATAAAAAAGATCAATATCTAATGTCTGTCAACTAAGATTCCATAAAGGAAAAGAGGAAGTATTACATTCCTGGTAATTGGTTTCTATTTCCAGGTGACTGCTGCATAAAACATGATTGCTAATCCATTCTATTTCCTTGCGCAGAGGATTAAACTAACGTTGAATAACTAACAAATATTTGATTGTCAAACATAATTGTCTTTTCCTATTTTCCTTGGGAGAGCTGCCTTCATTATCAGAATATTATGTTTGGCAATAGGTACTGTGTACTGAAGACGTTATCAATCTTTAATGAGGTCTCAGGTTTATTCTGTAGGGCATTGGCACTACATTCAGCAGCTAAGATTTGATTTTGTTGTATATTCTCATTGCCTCTGTAGATTATTTTGATTGTTTTCTACAGCAGAGTATTACTTAAAGCTGATCTCTAGGCAGATATAAAAACAGACGTTATTGCAGCTCTATAGTCATTAAAACGCTATTAAATATATATTTTTAAATACAAGCAAGTACTTGATTTTGACCTAGGATCAACTTCTTGCAGTCCATATGCAGCTGAATTTGAGTAAGTAAGGATTATTGGAAATTGGTCTTTTACTGTTTGAGTCAATTCTGACAACTGTAACAATTAAAATTTTTACAATACAATTCTTTTTTAGGCTTTGAGACACTATAAAAAAGCCCCAATAAATTTTTTTGTAATGAAAATTACACCTGCTGGAAGGCTTGTTCCAAGAAAAGTGACTACATTAACCAACACTTGGAATATCCTCCACCCATACGTGGTGTTAAGCACTACAAACTCTTGTGTGTTGATTTTTCCACTATTATGTGCCATAAGAAATCAAATATGCTTATAATATATATCAGAGAAGCTGTGATCTTCAAACTTCAAAATACAATAGAAACATTGAATGAATTGGAAAAGTCAGGACTGAACATTAAGGTGCCACTGACCTGACAGCGGGGGTTACAAACATTACTTTTTTTATGCCAAAGATGCTGAAGGTCTCTTTCACAATATTAACGTAGGAAACAAAAACATTGCTTGCTAAATGTTTGATGCAAAGCTTCATGACATCTAGAAGTACCTATGATAATATTCGGGCTCTTGTCGTTTGAAAATATTTGCTTGAACGGTTTTTATAATTCATTCTTTTTTCTCACAGCAAACATCTTCACGTAGCAGAGTTTTATTCAATGTCCCATAGGAGTCCAACAAAAACAACAGCTTTTTCTTGCAGAGAATTTCAGCACTGAAAGCACAAGGCATAGACATAAAATATAAAATAAGTAATGCGCTCACAGTGAGAAGAATTTTACAGGGAACCAACTAGAGCAGGAAACATCACGAGAGGAGAAGATATTCCCTTTGAAGCCTGATTCCTTGCAATATTTTGAAAAGAAAATACATTAATAGTTCAAAAGTAAAGGAATAAAAATAGTGCACATTCTACACATCTTTTAAGGTTCAGTCTATAGGTTTATTATTGAAGTTTATCACTGGTTAAAGGAAGAACACGCATTTTCTATCCTGGCCAGCAGGGGAGCTCTTGATTTAATTCTTATTTCAAAAAAGCACATGCCGAAATCACTAAATTTTACCAATGATTACTATTCTAGCAATAAGAGATTACTGATTGGAGGAAAAATCCATCAGGAAGAGTCGGTAGATCATTAGTGTGGGATGCCATTTCCCTGTCCAGTAGGCTGGGGTGGCTTGGTGACCAAGCTAATTTAATAAATGGAATGAACACCAGAGAGTCTAGAGACCTTGCTGTGCTGTATGGCAGGGATAATTGAATAACATAACTGACTCAGCAGAATTACAAATCTTTTGTCAAATATAAGTTTAAATATATAAATATATATATATGTGTGTGTGTGTTAGAAATAAAAGGTTTCATACCCAGTTGTTGTCACATTCTTCTATGTCACATGATCAAAAACAGTTTAGTACCTGGTCCCTACAGAAAGACAATATTGTAATATGGGGATCACCAGAATGCATAGGAATCCCATATGGAGTAGCTCTGTCACTGGCTTCACTGCTAATTTTTTTATGGTGTGAGTAGGGTTGAAGAATTTGGGTACATTCTTTAATCAATCGAGTAAAAGTTACTACATGTAAATCACTTGTAATTACCTGTTTTCCTTCTGTTTGAAGGTCTGTTTGAAGTTCAAATACAAACAGACCTAAAACTGCATGATTTGCTGTAATACCTACCCTCAATCTAGGGTTGTGTCCTACAGCAGTTGCTTTCTACCATTAGATGTTGACAGTTACCTTGGTTGAGTGATATCACCATCTTGTATCCATCTTTGTATGTGTCATAGCTGCTATGGATCTGCAGCATGGGTTTGCATTATCCTTGCAGCTTTACTACTTACAAGCACTGCATATTGCTGGCACTGAAGGAGGAAAGACACAAGGAATAAAGGGTACATTTTAAATACATATAAATTAAAAATTAAAACTGCTATAAATCTACTTTTACTTGCAGTACTTTCGGTGTTGGGGTAATTGGTTAAGCTAAAGATTAGAGGGAGGTTACAGAATTAAAAAATAGAATTAAAGATGAACTTCCTCCTGCTGTTGAAAATGTTCCCGTATATGCCAGTTACCTTTGCTAGTTGTTTATCTGGGGAAAATATCTTTGCAAGTCCTGTTAATCCATGCAAAGCTTTTTCATATGCCACCACTCTTCTGCCTTTCTGCTGCATGTCCTAGGCATCAGTGACTTATGTTTTTTGAGATAACCAGAACCAGCCATTATTCTCGACTTCTCTGATGACACCTTTTGGGAAGCACATCATGTTCTCACAGTGTACATTAAGAAACTCTAAAGGTCAATTACAGCCCACCATATTTCCTGGCTGGAGAATATTCAGTATCATCAGTCTTCCCCACCCTTACTGTCCCCAGTCTTCCCCTTTTCAGTCAATGTATTTCAGTTCTTTCAAACACAACTGTAGGCTCTCCATCAAATTAGGTAGGTTTGCACGGAAATGCAATCCTAATAAAAGCACTTTTTCCTCTAGAATTTTATCCACCTATTACAGCATTTGATAGTTGCATTATTCCTCCCATGAGCAACCCTAATCCTTAAATCAAGGCTAAGGGTTCTTAAAAGGAGGTTAAGGTAGGGTGCTGCATTTTTTTAAAAAGCAACGTACAATACAATGCTAAACGTTACTGCTAAATGCTAAATACTAAATTGTTTATATTATCTACACCAAAAATACCCTAGTAAACACCATTCCTCCCCCATATTAAATAATGCTTACTGTAATCATAATGTAATACGGGGAGGAATAGTGTTTATTTGGGTAGTTTTAGTTATTCATTCACAGTACCACAATTGGAGTGTTTGAGGAGTTTTCCTATAAATTTATTACTTTCTCTCCCCTTCTCCTGCTGTTTTCTCTTTTTTGTGGAACGGTCTTAGATTTGTTCTCCCTTTTCCTCTGCTGCCTTATTTGTGCTTACTGAGATACAGAGTGTAAAGACGTCAGATGTTTGGTTGTTGTCCTTCACTATAATTGAATTTATGTGAGTCGTTTTTTTCTGATATATATATTCATAGGTCTCTATAGCTCCTGATTAGGCGGGCGCATAAACCTGCGAAATACGTTTTACCAAAATGGGACCATCTGAAGCTTATGAATCTATGAAGTGTTTTAATCATTTTTTGTAATTGTCATTAATTTTAAGAAATTGAAAATAATAAAGTTTGCTGGAATTCTATGAATCTGTAAACTGGGCAATACAAATTATGAAGCCTTAAAGGTCCCTCACACACTCCTTCTGTATAAGGAACAAACTGTTATAATGTCCTTTAGAATATATAGCATTTTGTCACACTTGCCTCTTTCACACTAAAGTGCAGGCGCCTTTCTCCTGCGCATGCGGGCAGTTCTGACCCTGGGTGTGTCTGCTCTTTCAAGTTTTATCAGTTTCACTCATCCCACCGGCCAATCAGGAAATAGTCTCTAAATCATCCCTGGCTATTTAGTTACCTGAGACACAGCACTCAGCATTCGTGCAACGTGTCTCCACTAATGCCGAGCCCCTACCACTGCTGAGCTAGTTCCTTTACACCAGTGGGTTAATTCAGTGTTTACCCTCTCCAGCTCCTGTGTTAACCCATTGTTGCCCAGTCTGTTGTTTCCCAACCTTTTCCCTTGTGCTCTTCCAGTGTTCCTCTCTGTCCGTGGATATTCCTGTGTCACTTGTTGCTCCTGTTGCTTCCAGTGTCTTCTGCATTCCCTGTCTCTGCAGTGGCCCCTGTGTCACTGGTGTCTGTCTCCTGGATCCCTGGTATTTGACACCTGGCTTGTCACCTGGCCTCCCTTGCTTGCTGCCTGCCTCGACCCCGGCCTTCCTTGACAATTCTATGCTTAGTGATTTGGTACCGTGTATCTTCCTACCCACCCTGATGTTCCCATGGATTGCAAACTGGCAGTAACCAGCAGCACAACATCTTCACCACTAGAGGCTCTGGAGAAGACCTGGTTACTGCTTAGACTCTGTGCCTTGGCCCTTCACAGGGCTCACAACATTTCTGTGCAAGCTGTAGCGCCCCCTAGTGGCCTTGTTTCCTCAAGCGTGACACGTTTCAGGTCCACTCATTTTGTGAACCACCCCAGGTTCTCAAAGGGTATATTAAAAACTCAGAAGTTTAAATACAGCCCACCTAATTTCCTGGTTGTAGAACATGCAGTCTTCCCCAGCCTTGCCGTCCCCTGCAGCTCTGGATTTTAGTTCTTTTATTCAGAATTGATGCCTCTGTGGGCAATAACTAGATAGGTATGCATGCACATGCAACCTAACTATAAGCACCCCTTCCACCAAACTGTTATCCACCTGTTACAGCATTTGATAGTTTCCTTATTCCTCGCATGAGCAGGCCTAATCCTTGAATCAGGGTTAGGGGCTCTTGAAAAAGTGATTAGGTAGGGTGCTGCAATGGTTTTAAAAACCATTCTGCAACAACATGACAACCTTTACCACTATCCACAATCTGCCTACAATACATTATGTAATGATATCACAGGGTCTAAAATAGGATGTAAAAGATTTAAAAATGGCATTAGCATGTTGATGAAAAAGTGACGGAGGATAAAATATTGGGAGAATAAACTTCAGTGCTATTTGTTTTTAACATCAAAATGTCCTCAACCATGTTACTCAGTAACATCTTAGCATGCCATGCATGTTCAATAAAGCAGACGAGTTACACAGACAAATCCTTTAGATAAATGTACCTTTAGATGATATATTTATATTTGTATTATATAAGAAAATATATTGTATTATGTAAGAAAATGAATAATATGAAATCAGCTTCATTACAATAAACCTAGAGAGCTGAAAGTGTGACCAAATAGTCTATAAATTCAATGTGCACCTTTATAAATGATCGTCCAAATAAATCATGAAGTGTTCCTAATTAAACTTCATTTCTTATATTGCAAAGGTCTTGAGTCATTAGATAAATATATACCTATTTCTGTGCTGCCTCAGTATGAGAAATCACATTTGTACCTTCTTTTGTAATTGGAATAGCAGTAATAAAACAAGTACAATGGCAATAGTGATTTAGGAATTTGCTTTTTCTTTCCTTTTTTTTCCCAAGATTGCATTCCAAAAAGTCATGGGATCAACTTTAACAGCACTGGTGTCCCCAACAGAGTAATAATCACCCAACATGTGTGCATCTCTTACTTTCTGAAATAAAGGAAGCATATGAAAGGAAAGTAAACTATAAATCACATTTTAAAACATACTCTTACATAAAGTGTGCAGGTAGCTCTGGCCTATCAAGTTAGATTCACCAAACCATTTAGTCACCTGTAGTCACAGCTCGGCATGGCAGAGACCAGAACAGTGGAGCACAAGCCTGAACTGCATTGAGGTATGTTATAGAAGTAATTTTATTTATTATGGGGATGGGGGCAAAACCCATTCTGTAATGTGGGGCATTAAAAAAATAACATCCCAATATACCTGGATACAGAAACAGTACTATGTCAGTTATGTTATATCATTGACCAAGTTGTATAGTAGCTGGGCGTGCCTGCTCTTTCAAGTTTTATCAGTTTTCCCCATCCTGTCGACGTTCGTGCAATGTGTCTCCACTCGTGCGGAGCCCATAGCTCTGCTGAGCAAGCTCCTGTACATCTGCTGGTTAATTAAGGGTTTCCCCTGTCCAGTTCCTGTGTTAACCCCTTGTTGCCCAGTCTGTTGTTCTGGTCTCTGCCATGCCAGGCTGTGATGATGATTTGGTGAACAGTTATGTTGTTTCATTGACCAAGCTGTATACTGTGTCAAGCTTGTTATTTCAAAAAGTGACAACTTAGAGATAGTGAACTGACTATGGACTCACTGCATCGCTTAATAAATACAAAACAATAATAATAATACTATAGTTGTACATTTCTCTGCATTACCTGTACATTTTGCTGTTCATGTGGGGTTTAAAAGTGTCTATGGGAAAAATTGATACAAAATATTTCCACCATAAAATCGGAGGTATAACAAATAGTTTTGCTTTTCAAAAATTACCACTCTGCTGCCTTGCAAGGTCCCTGTTGATTATTATTATTATTATTATTATTAAACAGGATTTATATAGCGCCAACATATTACGCAGCGCTGTATATTAAATAGGGATTGCAAATGACAGACTAATACAGACAGTGATACAGGAGTATACAGTGTATTGTTCAGGTCAGTGACAGCATTCAGTGCGTTATCATAGAATTCTAAGGATTATAGTTTTCCACGGCTTGCTTGTAGCATATCACAGCAGGCTGTCCTTCAACAATTGGCAAAGACCACATTTGAGCTAACTAGGTATCTCAGCTCATTGGTACTGTTCCAACTTTTAATGGCCTGTCCAATTGTTCTGATGGATTTTATCCGGAGGTTAAAAAGTCTTGCTTTACTCCAAGTAGACTTTTCTCTTCTCGTCAAACTCTGACTATGAATCTGTTTCCTGAGTACCATCCATTTAAAGGGCTGTCACTCTCAAGGGATGGCATTTCTGTTTTCAAAGATATTTCTCTACAGACTTTAGACCGACCATTGTTTAGAAATCATGGTGTTCATTATAAATGATAATTTTCTATCCAAGTTCCCCTTATTTTGCCAAATATTACATATATTGGTGTAAAAAATAAATTCATATATATACTCACCTACTGCCTTAATAAATGCACTTTATTCACCATGTATTAATTAACAGGTAAATGAAAGGGAGCTGTGTCCAAGTCTGAAAGAATGTGAAAGCAGACCAAGACGCAGCTGACTTACATCTACTAAAAATGGGCCCCACAAATAATTGGCGTCCACAAACACAGCAGTATTTGAGATTATTTACAGCTGTATTTCCCTTCGCTAAACAGATATGTTGGAAATTTAAATATATGTATCTTCCACAATACAAATGTGGAAATCAATAGTAAATACAGAAAAAAGGAAGACATTTGGGGACTTTTAAGGCAGTAAGTAATACAAGTATATCAATTTTCTTATATTTATCATTAAAAACCATTTTAATGGACACCTAAAAACCATATATTTACATTTACATTAACCAATACCCCCCGATATCCACAACAGCCAATATAACACAGCCCATAACATTTCCATATATAGGTAGCATACCATTCTCTCAGATACAGCATTTAGAAAGGACCTTCAGTAAACATAGGATATCATTTTGCTCGTGTTTAAACGTGTTTCACAGATATAGATAGCTTCATCAGGAAACAAACATATACAGTATGTAAATGGAGGTGAATGCTAATGCTATATATAAAATTACATCAATAACACAATATCCCAACACAAAAAGAAAAAAAATATCCTAATAGATGGACCATATAAAGTCAAACATTTACTTTTCACATATTCATTATACATATTTCTCCAAAGCTATCAACCTTGAACAAATATGGAACAAACGGAGGAGGAGCTGAAACTGGATGGACATCAGTGTTTGCATAAGACCATATGTAATAATCTATTGGGAAAATTACATCTAGAGAGTAACTTCACAAACTGAGTTACTTGTTACAAAAGTAATCTTTATATACAATTACATTATATAATAGGACTGACACTCTCCCTGGTTTATTGCCCTATAGCTACACTGGGTGGGATCCTTTATTCCATCTATTAGATCGATATTTCAAGTTGGACCCTGCATATATTTCTAGAAAGCAAAGTTTTTGCAAATTTTGGTGAATACCTAACTTTATTTGACACTATAAAATCGACGATATTGATAGTTTACATACTTACATGCACATATATATATATTTATATATATTTATATATATATTTATATATATATATATATATATATATATATATCTATATATATAAGCATTACCTCTCACTCCTGATGAAGTGCACAGCTAGGCATACCAAACAACCCCAGAGCTGTGTGAAGAACTAAAGTGGAACTATTGTCAAAAATTATGTTGTAAAATAATGTGGTATGCATATTAAGTGATATCTGAATTGTAATAATGTGTAATATACTGTAAATCCTGTGCTTATCTTTTGCTGTTTGTTTACTTGTAGGATTGGGATGTTGCAGCTTTGTCACAATAAGATTGCATTAGATTATGGGCCCCGAAAGCCAAACAGCCACACAATCTTCACCAATGATATGTCTATGATATTCTACTCATAATTAACTGATGTTGCTAGAAGTACATAGTGAGCCTAATCATTCCATACATCTTAATTACAATCTGTTGGTAACATGAAAATTTTTTCTACTTCTTAAAAGGCCAATGTCTGAGGGCTATTTACAGTGTACTGTACACTGTAGTAGATACATCAGAAAGTTTTTGGATATTTTATTTAGAGGACCAAACACTGAATGCACCAAACTCAACTGCAATGCCCAAAGATAAAGTTCTCCAAAGTGTTAAGATTTTGTAGAAGTTTTTCATTGCTGCGCATATTTGTCAATTATGTTGATTAAAGTAAACTTTTTGCTTGGTAATGCAAACATTCAGTTTAAGAGCATTGTGCAATTATTCTGGATATTAATAATCACAAAACAGTAAAACTTTCTAATTAATATAACAGTTTTTTACTATCTGTGTGTTAGGAGATGCTCATCTGTCCAGGACTCTGTGCTGTGCACCATCGCAGTATGAAACACTGTTTATTCTGTCCAGCCATGTCATTTGCAGCAACCAGGAAAACAGCAGCAGCCCCTGCTTCCCTTTAGCCGTGCAGCCCGATGGATTTATGGCATCTTCAGCACCTCTCTGTGAGGCTGTGCACAGCTGAAGGGGATTCAGAGGCAATTAGCTCCTGACTCAGTCCTGCACTGCTTTTGGCTGCTGGGACTTTATAGCCTCTCTGATCCTAGTTACCAGGGCCTGTTGTAGTGTATAGCTGGGCTAATCTGTGCTGGAGATTTATCGCCTGACTTAATGTTGCTGACCTTGCCTGTTTCTGACTTTGCCAGTTTATGCTGCTTGGACTGATCTCGCCTGTGACCCTACTCTGCTTGTGTTTTGCCCCAGTGTACTTTGTTTGGAGGACGGATATTCTGTGTATGACCTCAGCTCTGTATTCTGGACTTGTCCCTGTTGGAATCTTGGTACTGCTTTATATGTGGGCTTCTGGCTTGCTGCCAGCCTATCCCCAGACACCATGCGCAGTAAGTCCTGGGGGCGACCGAGTTCTGGGAGATGCAACCAGTCTCCCGAGGCTGAGCAGGGGCTGCTATAAGTGAAGACTGTGGTGTTAGATTGGGGGACTGGTATCTGGTGAGGACTGGTGCTGACCAGTCCTCACCACTCATTTTCCTGACCAGTTTTCATGGGGTTATACACCAAATAACAACTAATAGACGTTCATAAACCAAACTTAAAAAGTAAACTGTTTTACTTTACACTTACTAACAAGCAGAGATTTGAACTGCATCTGCTCCAACTTGATGGATTGAAAATCACCACAAATAATTGCTCAAGCTGCAAAAGCCTCCTAGTCGGCCCATACAGCTATTTTTAAACTATCCTTTAAAGTTTACTGCTGAGACACACACAGGAGCACTGGACTTCATTTCTATATGGTAGGGCTACATGCATGATTACTTCTTCTTGCTACAGATAGATTTAACCACTTTTTGACAGTCATTTGTTTAAATCACTAAAATCTGTGCGTTTCCAATGACATTACTGTCACCAAACAGTTAAATCTCCCGGCAGCAGATTAATTTAATTGCCCATTTAGCCCTAGCTTTACCCCGATCATAACAATTTGTACTCTGGAGTTGACTTTTTTAGTGCGTCACATCTATTCATTATGGTCTGTCATGTATAAATAGTATACTTACCACAGAAAACTAAACACAAAACCAAACAGTGCCTGATTATCCATCAACCTTAGTTTCACCTTTCTGTACTCCCGAAGAACAATCTCAATTTCAGGAACACAGTAAAACTCTATGAATATGACCATACTGCCATTTACTTAATTGTATGATATTAATCTATCACTCAAGTAAACAAGGGAACAGCTGAAGCATGAAGTACACCAGGATATACTATTAATTTACTATATTTATGCTTCTACTTTAACCATTGAGCTTATAGAGTATCAGTTGGGAAAAGTCGGGAACAAAAATCACATTACTCAAACAGTAGGAAATAGTTGTCTATATCTAAAAATTAAACTAAAACCTATATATATATATATATATATATATATATATATATATATATATATAAATAAATATATGGTGAACAAGAAGGAGAATTTTTTTATGTTGTATCCTAACAACCAATTTGATAATGAAAGCATGAAAGCAATTTAAATATTATTTATTTAAATACAAGTTCCAGACCATAGAGGTCTAAATTAAACACTGATGTACATGGTAATATGTGCGCATGTGCAGAGCTAGCGGAGATAGGGCCCCTAATGTTTTTTTACCCTTAATTCAGGGTGCTCACTGTTAACATTACTAGAGTTTAGTTGCAGCTAAAAAATGACTAAATAGGATGCTTGATGAAAACATCAGAGACACGATGGGTGGGATGTGGCACCCGAGGTGAGGCGGTGAGGAATTGATTAAAAGACTTTGTAGTGCAGGGACTACTGACTAAACCTAAATTAAACTAGCTGGTATTGCATGGGGTTTTAACGTCTTGATTCCCAAAACATATATATCATTGTCGTTTTGGCAGAGAATATTGTCATACTATATATAATACATCCTTGCCAGTCAAAGGGTAATTTTTACTATTTATTTTTTAAAGTTATGTTTATGCTGTATATATTTAAAGAACTCCAGAAACAGACAAGTTAAATCTCCATGTGAATGGATGAGTTACTGTTGCCTTAGCTGTCTGAGCCATTTCTGATAATACATAGCTCCTGATAATGTTCCAACTTCTAAGCGAACCTGACTGAGTCTAACATATTATTCTAACCGGAGGCCTCTTTTATGTTATACTGTGGTGTACGTGTTACTTCACTGTCTAATTACATAATGAGGGCAGGTGACCAAGCCTAAACTCATCACCAGTCCCCCCTATTTTTTTTACAATTCACTTTAATGTTACCTATTATCCAGATTTTGTTTCAGATAGCTATGTAACACCAAAAGGTACTCCTCCTTTTTGGCTGTTGTTGATGGTGGGGATGAGCGAGAATGCCTCTGGCATTCTTGTGAAAATTTCCTCAATTTTCTGATAGGTCTGAGAAATTTCAGCGACCGATTTTGCAAAACCATCGGAAGATCAAGGAAATCATTATGATCCTCGGCACTAGAGGGTAATTGATTGATTCTCAGGGCTGCATTCAGTCTTGCAGCCAAAGGAATCCTCCTGTTTGCGATCCCCGGCACTAGAAGTTAATTAATCTCTAGTGCCCGGGGATTACAGTGGGACTGCAGAAAAACTCTTAATGGTGTTTCTCCATTGAGAGTTCATCTGCAGTTCAGTTTAAATTCGAGCTCAATCGGCAAACTTCGGCAAACACCGGCCATTCTCGCTTACAATTACGGTGAGCGAGAACAGCCGAATTTGCCGTGAGATCGAGTTTTAAAACCTCGCTTGCTCATCCCTATTCCTAAATCCTAGAGAGAACTGCCCAGTAACCACAACAAGAGGTAGGAAGAATTGTCAGTAAAACATGTGTTCCCATTGGAAGATATCTATTCTAATCCTGTTCTGGTGAGAACTAAAGGTTTGAACTTCTCTTACTTTTAGTCCAGACAATAATCACCAGGACCAAAAAATTTGAAAACTCTAATTTAAGACTGAAATATTCAGATTCTGACCAAATCAATACTTGTTCTCTTTGGAGCACACTAGGCACTTGTCAATATTTGTTTCATAATAGGACAGAAATAGACTAATGTTTTAAGAACCTCAATCAAACAAGAGAAGAGTTACTGTATTATCCATCATGAAATCTTTCCATACCTGGAAACAAAAAATATTACTGCTGACTGATCTGTATTTCTCTGTGCAAGCTCAAAGAGCACAGTGTATGCTGCAGCATTCAATTCCAGAAACAGCAGGATAAAATAAAACGGTCTGGGGTTTGACTGTCCCTGTTGTCTCCTGTCTGTTTCAGCTGTCATGCTAACAGACGGTGCTTCCATTCCCTCTGCAAGTTACAAAACACCAACATCTCTAAATTCAGAGCATAAGGCCGGAGCACGTTTATTTTACTGTTTGCTTTTGATGACAAATTAAACTTTAAACCCTGTTAAGAAGAAAATAAAGAATATAAATATTTTATGGAAGATATCTCAGTGCAGTTATAAAGGCATATGAGAGCCTGCTAAACTGTTAGTATTAACTTTAATGCACTTTATAGCTACATTATTAAATAGCTGTGAAGCTATCATTCCAATTCAGCTTGCTGTGTATGGTTTTCATTTTGGCATTGCTTCGTTATCCTGTGGCCTGTGTGTAGTTTGAGAAACTCCCCAATCCTATAAAAAAAATTGGATGTGGAATTCTAAACACATAATTGAAATACTAGGCAGAATAAAGCTGTAAAATAATATTAAAAATTAAGGAAGCATGAAATTTACATATATATTAAATTCAGACAATGAAATATTGCTAGATAATTGCATAAAAAAAGGCATGGGAAACAAAATGATTAAATACATGTCTGGCCATGCTGTATGATCATAAAAATATGGTTCGCCAATGCAGCCTATAGGTGCAACAATTGTCTATTGTAGGTACCATCATATGGTATGGTAGTCCATCAGTCCAACTGGGTAATTGCAAAACATTATACAGGTGATAGATGATCTCAATCTGAATATCATGACTTCTCCTCTTCTCCTTTGGATTTAACAATACCAGTAAGAAAAAATATATATTTTTTTAAATCTATTAGACTCAGTTGGGGTAGGCTCTCACACTTCATAGTTGTTGGTATTGTGGCATGAGTGTCAGAATTCCCCATAATGATACACCAAGGAAGCTAAAGGTTCTTTTTAGGGCCTGTTTTTAAAAGCATTGACACATGAAACATAAAAAACATGAATTCTCTCCTAGAAAGAGATAATTAAATCACAAAGATGTGATTTGGTCTTCAGAGAAGTCTTTATTAGGAAATGACCTTTCTAAATAGCGATTTGCAAACTGTAGTCTCATAGCAAATTGGAGGTTGATAAGTTGTATACATTGATATATTTGTATGTGTTTGAGTGGTATAAAAGGAGAGATATGTGACAATACAGCGGTTACCTTTTCTGAACTATCCATTGAAAACAGGTTATAATGCTGATTCTAAAGCTTAGATAATTTCTGCTACATTGACATGGAATAAATTGCAAACCAGGGGTTTCTGACTTTCTTTTGACTTTGCCAGTACACATGGCAGGTTTGCCTGCGGTGATCACAGTTTAGGAGAAAATGGAACATTATGCTTTTTGTATCTCCTCGATAGATGGAAGAAAGGATGTCCTAGAATGCCATCTTTGTTTTCTCCATCCCATCAAGACCTTGGCCACTCCACCAGACCCATTCTTTTGACATGCAGCTCAGTGATGTATTTAATATTTAGCCCTCTTCCCTTTACTTTTTATCAAAAAACAAACCATAATAGTATGAAATGTGTTTATACAAATACAGTATAAATATATAAAAAACACAACTACAAAACTGATGATTATTCACTTATTCTCTTATTGCTTTAGTAATATTTCTTAAACTAATAGATATGTCTGTTACCCCATTTACAACACAAGATGTCACATGGAAACCACGTGACAAACAATAAAATAAGCATCCCCTCTGAGTACTCAATGCCACATCTCATAATTTTTCTGCGAACAATTATTCAAAACTAGGAAAGAGGAAGGAACTTTAAAGGCATGATTGATCCGATGTTTTTTACTGACTAGTGCTATACAGCCAAAAAAGATTTACATTTATATTCTGTTCTAAAAACAACTTTAATAAAAACATTATTTAAAAGATTTTTTCACCAACTTGTATTTGTGTTATCTTGATTACATTGACATATCAGACTTTTTCTTGACATGTTTCGTGACTTTGGTCACTTCCTCAGGAGGAACATAAAGTCTATTCAGCAAGCATAACAAAAAGCTATATCATTTCTGTTCAGTCCATATTCAATCCCATTAAGATATTTTTTCCCTGAAGTTTCCACAGAAAGCTTCTACCAAGTTGCCATTGCTGTGTAATGCATATGCCTGCTTCTCCTCCAATGCCGGCAAGTGGAAACCACTTTCCAATGTCTTAAATGGGAACACTTTTCAAACACTGGCTTTACATTTTTAAGTGATATAAAAACATTTTGGAAACATTTGTAACGAAGAAGTAACAACAAATGTCCCTTCCCATACCCATCCATTCCCTATGCAAGACAACAGTAAAGTTGGACAGAAGCTCCCATAGCAATTTTCAGGTATTTTAGAAAAGTCTGCAAAATGCCTTTGAACAGCTCCCCGCATTTTATTCTAAAAAGTAAAAATTATGTGCCCAGTAAGCTGTAACTGAACTGCAAGTCAGTCATCTATGTGAACAAGTCCTTACTGCCCCTCTGTGCTTCTATTGCATCCAATTCAGCTCTCCAAATTACCCATGTATGGCTAAGGGCAAAATGTGCATTTAACCTCTGCAGTGTGCAGAGCTTTTTCCCCCATGGGTTTAGACATAACAATGACTTTCTGAGGCTGTAAAAAATAAATCCATGGTGTCTCAACTAAAAACCGTCAAGACTGTTAAGGTTAATGGTTATGCAAAGAAAACCTTAGTTAACATAACTGCATTAACCCGTTTTATCCCTGCCTAGAGATCAGCAATAAACTAATTACATTCCAATGCATATTTAAAAGCTTTTCTTAATATTGTCCTTTTTTAAATATACTGTAAAAGGATACTTTATCTTTATGTAATGGTAATACAAAAACTATATTTTGCAGAAGAAGACACATTTATTCATATGGCACAGAACTGTCACATACAAAGGAAGATCATTGAGTTTTCTTTTGTGAACATCTGGAGAAAGGTTTTAAATATGCCTTTAAGCAAAGGTGTACTTTTATCAAATGGCACATGTATAATATGGACTTTAACAAAATATATTTTTTGCAACTTAAAAGCTTTTGCTGCACTGCAAAAACCCATCTGTCAAGATAACAACCTTTGAGAATATACACAAGTGTAAGATGACAGCCTGTCTAGTGCTCATTTATAAGAGGATGCGTTATCCTATCCCTCCAGCCATCCAGCCTAAATGTATTGCCACTGTGTGAATAATGGCCCAGCCTTATTAGAAGAGCTTTTTATGAACATTACATTAGTTTTGGCCTAATAATGTTAGAACTCATTGATAAATATAAGGCAGCTGCTGATAGACTTTGTCAGCCTGTTATAGATTGATTGCCATCCATAATGTCTTTGAAGCACTTATGCTGAATCACATGGAGCAAAACATCCCTGTAGAGGTGAGCCAATGAAGTTAGGTTATCAGGAGCTTTACTTTGTAACTGAAAAATGAAGGTTTTACTTTATGATTATAGTGGAACATTATCAAGAGGTGATAAAAATTGCAATTCCTAACATCACATGGAAATCATAATGAACTCCAGCCACTGATAAACTACAAGTCCTGGAATGACATTTATATACCGGTATATCACTTTAGATATAAACACCCACCCCTTAAAAAACTTAAAATGATAGAGCTGTTTAAGGCTGGACTCCCAACATGCATTTTTTAAAGATTGAAGTTTTCATGAATGAAAAGTAGGTAAGTTTACAGAAATTAATGCTTACTCCCTCTCACATTTGAGTAGTAGCTAACCCGTATTATTTATAAAATCTAGAAAAAGAAAGACTGAAGAGAATGGGGTTTTGTGGCAAAACAAAGTGTAACAAAATATATTGTTAGAATAATAATAGTTTGGAAAAAGTAGCAATAGTACAATCTATAACAGAGTGATAATCATGTATTGGTTACAGACTCAATAAATCGTCATGGGTCTGTACCACCATACCAAGTTGAGGATAAGGTCTAAAAGACCTGGCAATTTTTATTATTTTGAACGATGATAAGTTAATGGAGTTCCTCTTCATAATCAGCAGACATGTTTCGCACCTCCATCTCCACTTGCCATTACAACTGAAGGACTGACTACCTCCCCCTGAGGATTCCCTCCAGAGTTCCTGAGTTTGTTCCTGTTTTTTAACTGTCATATTTCTCCAGAGATAATGTGCTCCTGAAGAAGCTGATGTAATTCTGTGAAACGAGTCGGGCTTTGGGATTTTTTAAAATTGTTTGTTTTTTTCGAGATGGGGTTATGTAGCATGTACACCAAGAGTCTTTTGTGGACATTTTTATGTTGATATCTAATTTGAAATACATTTATGTGTTATATATTTATGTTATATAGTTAATTTATGTGTTATATTATTTATGTTATATAGTTAAATAATATTTTGTTATGCCTAAAAGCCCCTTTATCTATTTTGTGCGTTTTAGTTCAAACAAAACTCTTTACCATAGTGTCCATCAAAATAAATATACCAAGAGCACACAATAATCCTTTAACCACTTTGTAAGTTATTATGAACAGGTAAACTGGTACAATCCCATATCTAAAAGGCTCAACATGTATTTTTCGCAAACAAGCATTTCTTTTTTTAAAATGTAATTTTAAATTATAATGTAAATTATATTTTCATTAAAAATTCATGCCAATGCACATTTTGGTGCAATGAAGATCATTGATAGGCATTCTCACATAATTTTGTAATGCATTTTTATTGATTGAAAAGCATAGATGGGAATTTAGCCTTAAGTGCCCTTTACCACCATAATTTGCACCATCATGTTTAAAGTAAATCTATCAGAACAATGTAAGCACATGGCAGCAGTAACAGTGGCTGATTCAAAACGCAATGTATACCCAAGAAAAAAAACCTTACCATTGGACTTCATATTATTAATCTGGTCACCGATGATCTTAAATTCTCTTATTTTTAAGATGGCAATAGGTAAACAAGAAAAAATAGGCTACTTTCAAAGTCAAATGATGGTGTCGCAATAAACTTTTGCATTCTTCATATTCTGCAATAGAGTCACATTTCCATATTGGAGCTGTGAGTATGGTGTCTTCAAATTGCTATTCACTGGAGTTTTAAAAAGCCAAAGAATAATTCAACCCACTTCTCATCCCAAATATAAGAGCTTAAGCACTGCTGGCCAGATTGCTCAATTTGATGTTCTTAAACAATCATTCCTGTGCTAAAATGTGCTTGATGAAAAAATGGTGCCTATAACAGGCAACATTTTATTTTTGCAGGCTCAGACAATTCATCAGATGATGAGAATTGTAACAATTATTTTTAATATTCAAATAAAGCAGCAACATATCATGCAGTGCTGTACAATAAGTAGGGGCTGCAAATGAAAGACGAGTACAAACAATGACACAGGAGGAATAGACAGCCCTGCCCAAGGGAGCTTACAATTTAGGAGGTGGGGGAGAGTGGTTAACAAAAGGAGGGAGATTAGCTAGCAGAAAAGCCAGTTGCACAAAATGAAATACCTAGTTTACAAAAAATTATTCTCATAAGTCTATTCTCTGTAGCCTCCCAAACTTGTTTTATTCCTGACATTCCCCAGCAAAACTGAACATGTTCTGGATGACAGAAGAGCAGACTCCTCTGGTGTTTGCCATCTTCTAGCCCAAAATCTTCTTTTGGGCAGGTTACACCTACACAGGCTATATTGTCAGCAAGTCAAACTCCTCTAGCTTGGCAGCGTGGTCTCAAATCTATTGAGATTCACTGTAAAGGCACAGACAGCACCTAAGAAGATCTTAGACAGGAGGAGGGTAAACATGGAAGGGTAAACATAGCCCATCACTGTAAACTAGAGTTTCCTTAGAGCTTTAAATACATAGAACTCAACTTCCTAGATTAATTTAATAATTTCTATTAGCTCAATAGACTTTTCTAGAAATTTTAAAATAGAAATTTTTCATTTTGATGACTTTATGATTGTCTAATATGCAATCACTTCAGCTGAATGAGACGCAAACTTTAAATTGTACCATCCTCATTTCTAATACTTAGTTCCTTGTTTCTTCAGCCCTTCATTGAACTCGGGGCTTAACCCTGTCCCAATTTCTCAAACATTGTTATCACATCAAGGAACAGGACAGAAATGATTTAGGAAGCTTTAGAGAATAACACAATAATGTATGTAATCTCTGCTTGTCTCTTCTATAGAGAGTGGGTTGGTACGTTTTCATTTAAAAGTAAACTTGTCAATTATTGCCAGGATAGAAAATAAAGCCATTTTACAGGTAGAATATGTTTCCTAGGTCTAGGACTGAAGTGTTCTATTTAGGTGGAACCTTGGTCAGTTTGGTTGCTATTTTTTTTCTGGTTGCAGAAGACTTCTCTAACTTTCTAACTTCATAGAGATGGGAAGTGAGGGAAAATCTTTTCAAATGATGCATCAACAGCAATACAAACACTTTAGTGTACTTTGCAGTTTGTCCCCTATCAAGCGTTTATTGTTGTTTGCCACCTTTTAGGGAAATTTCTTAATCTTGTCCTTTTGTGGCCATCACCAAGATAAGTCAAAAACAAAAACTTTCCCAAAATAGTACCCAGCCAGAATGAAACACCTGGAAGTCCCAGAAGTGTGGGGTGCAAGTTTATTTCTACTAATGCTAACAAAAATGTGTGTGCCAAAAAGTCAGATCTTTGGCACTTTTCTCCTTGCACACCAGTAATAAAATCCTGACAGAGGTAGGTAATGCAACTGAAGATCTACGAACACACTGCAGGAGATATTTCATGGCTCCAGACATGCTGGTTGAGGTTTGGTTTAGGACTGGACATTTGCTGCAGAACACAGACAAAGACCAGCAACATGTTACAAGAGCCTGTTAGACATGTATAGTACAAATCAATTCCCCATGTCCTTTCATTGACTGCTAGGGTTCAAGGAACCATACAATAAGGAACAACAGTCTACAAAAGGCCTTTGGACCACAGGTTAGGCACAACAGCTTTAAATAAATCCCCATAAGTCATGCCATTCTAAAATACAGTTGTATAAGTTTTTATTCAACTTTGACATTCTTTCCTTATTTTCACAAGAGGGAATTTAGAGGAGTACAGCAAAACTAGCAATTTAAACTTTGCTGTCCCCATACTAACAAGGGCATCATACTTTTTGCAGATGAACAAACACCTTAAGGATTGCAGAATTAGTTATAAACCATTCATTCAATGCATTATACAGTCCTAAAGCCTATTCAGAAGTTATTTTAATATTAATATATCTTAAACAAGCTTGGAGTCACTTGGGTTCATGTAACACTTGATCCCTAGTACTTTTCTCCTACTAATCACACATTCCTATGTTCTATGAATTTATTTAAACATATTCCAATTGAGTCCTGGAGACAGAGAAGTTAATAAAATATGTGACTTGCTCAGAGGATGTCAAGCAGCCACATAAGCATTTTATGTATTCAGAAGAGATTTTTTCCTCAGTCTTTTCAAACTGGGTCACTTTTTATTTTCATAAAGTGCACCCAAAGCGCAACAATTCATGGCAGACGATGCAGCTAATTCACTGCAATTTTTCTGAAATCCTTCAAATTATTCAATATACATTTTAAGAGAATATTATTACAGGTATAATTATATTTATGGCATCTACAAATCAAGTATACTTAGCTTTCTGATATTCTGACACTTAGTAATTCATTCTCAGATTTAAACTTAATCACAGTTTCCTAATACACTTATGCTAATAAACAAGTTTTTGAAACAAAGATAGTACAGCTAAGAAATCCAAATATGCTAAGGGAAGAACCTCTGATGTAAATGGAAATGTCTTCTGGCTGGTGTCCAGTATTAGAGAAAGGTGGGAACAAAGAAAGAAATGTCATACAGTTTATTAAACTCTGATTTATGCCCTAACAATTTGACAGTTTTCATTGCTTCTTAAAGTGTATCTGTTAATCCTTCAAATACAGTAAAATGGTATTAGACCTTATGGGCCTGATTTATGAAAGTTCTCCAAGGCTGGAGAGAATACACTTTCATCAGTGAAGCTGAGCGATCCAACAAATCTGGAATGGATCTGGTCCAGGATTCAAAACATTTGCTAGCAAATAGCAAATGATTGAAGAAATCCATTCCAGGTATACTGGATCACCCAGCTTCACTGCTGAAAGTGTATTCTCTCCAGCCTTGGAGAGCTTTAATAAATCAGGGTCTATATGTCATCAACAAAGTACACAATATTTAGTATGTAATGCTATCAAAGACTATAGACATGCTGTAAGAAATTGTCAAGGATTGTGGACATGCTACAGGGGATTGTCAAAGACTGTAAATTTGCTACTCCAGTATCAATGGAGACTTTATACATACAGCTGGAGATCTTCATAGATGAGGGACATGTTATCACATTTGTACTCCCTACCTTTAAAGTCCCCCTTTGAAGTGGAACAAAACTCACCTCTCCTTGCCTCATGCCCAGCACCAAAATCTTCATCCAGGAAATAGAGTGTGTTAGGGAGGAAGACAGAGCTTTACATCTATACAAGAACCTTTACAACAAGAAAAAACATTTTACAGCACAAAACAGTCTATTTCAGTGCAATCGTTTTATATTGAGTGAGAAACTTTAGGCTGATTATCTGCTGAGGGTGATTGTTGCATTTGTCATTCCTGTAAGTGGCTTCTCGGCTGCACCACGAAATACCGTACATCACAGATTCAGCAGCTGTGATCTTGACTTTCTCCTTTTTTCTTTTATATTTGAAACCAAGAAACCAACAACTATTACACACACTACCTGGGCCCTTTTGAATTCCTCAATTATACCATCCACCTGCTCCAGCCTTCATTGCAAACACTGGGCCTGATTTATTAACGTTACTCAAGGCTGGAGAGGATGCACTTTCTTCAGTGAAGCTGGGTAATCCAGTAAACCTGCAATAGATTTCTTCAAAGTAATATGCTATTTGCTATTTTGAATCCTGGACCAGACCCATTCCAGATTTGTTGGATCACCCAGATTTACTGATGAAAGTGTATGCTCTACAGCCATGGCGAGCTTTAATAAATCAGGCCCACTGAACTAAAGGGCAAGTCTACATTAAAAGTCCTGCGTTGAAATAAACCTTCTATTCTTTGAGGAGTCCAGAGCAGTGCAACAGACCAGTTCCGCAACATTGGCTTATTCTTAAAGTAGACCTGAACTGGCAAAGCAAAGATGTACTATGTTATAGGAAACGTGTGTGTTATTAAAGAAGGTAAATGGGTTAATTAAAAATGGAGATATGCTTTAAATAAAAGTAACTCATAACTAATGGCCAAGTTTTCCCAGCCAAATCCTTTTGTGCCTTGTGATTTTAGAAAAAACTATTAACTAGGGTTAATTCACTAAAAGAATCTAGGCTGTTCACAAAGCGATTAATCTTTCCCTTGCAGGGGGTATTTCACTTAGCTCAGTAAATCAGATGAAGCCCCGCTAACTTCAACCATCCAATCATGTACAAGGAACAATCTTGTTTGCAAAAATTCCCTTGCATGTGTTTGGGCATTGTTTGGATATAAATAAACTATCACCACAATTACAAAGCTAGATCACTTCCACTTTGTTGCTTCATTTAGTATGGAAAACCTAGACCTATGTCTGAATACTAGGCCTGCATTTCTGCTTTATTTAGGCATTTTACATTCCCCATATCCTGTTTAGATCTCTCCTGTTTCTGTACATTCTTTGGACTGGCAATGACTTATCCATCGCTAAACAACTGTTGAATTCCTCAGCCTCTCAGAAAAGTGAATCAAATTGCTCTGTTGCCATCTGGCATCCCAAAGTGGATACAGAAACACACAGCAGTTATCACTTCAAAGCAGGCTTTAAAAAGAAAGTTAAAAATTAAAATCAGTAGTACATACCACTTAAGGCTATATTATAAACAATTCACATAGTGAATTTGTTCAAAGAACAAGTGCTTGTTTAAATGTTCTCTGCAAATTGGGATGGACAATATACTTTAAAGGTAGCTAGAGATGAGTGAATACTTTAATCAGGGGCGTCTCATCCTGAAAGGCAGCTAAGGCAGTGGCCTTGGGCCCTGTAATTGCTAAGGCCCCAACACAGTTTTCCATGTTCCGCTCCCACCCCAGCACCCCCACCATGCCACTACATCATGTACCTTTTCGGCTACATATGTGGAAACTCCTTAAATGGCTCCCAGAGGCATCTGATGTAATGGTGCAATGTGTGCCCAAAATCAACAAACAGCATGCGTGCCGGCCCCGTGTTGAGAACATTAGGCAGTCAGTCAGACACATTGGTGGCAGCAGCATATTTTCTCCTCATCTATACAGGTATATTTTGCAGTCATGTGGACCTGGTTGGGATCCTAGTTGGATTATGGCATAGAAGGGGCTTTGTTACAACTGCTTTGTGGACCTGGGGGTTGTGTGGATTATGGCTAGGGTGTGGACCTAGGTATAATTGATTATGGTAGGGGGTCTTTTGGCTGGGATGCGGACCTGGGTCAATTATGGATAATGTCATTATGGGAGGGGGTGAATGATTTGAATGTGGGCATGGAGATATTGGTTAAAGATTATAGTATGGGGGAGGTCTGGCTGGTGTACCTGGGGGTTATGGATTATGGCATGGGTGTTTTATGGCTGAAATGTGGACCTGGAGATTATGGCATAAAGGGTCCTAAGGCTGGAATGTGTACATGGGGGTTATGGATTATGGCATGCGGTCTTATGCCTGGAAAGTTGGCCTGGGGGTTATGGATTATGGCATGGTAGGCTTATGGTTGGAATGTGAAACTGGGTTATGGATTATGGCACAGGGGTTTCATGGCTGGAATGTGGACTTGAGTTATGGATTATGGCATGGGGTCTTATACTTGAAATGTAAAACCTGGGGATTCTGAATTATGGCATAGAGGTTTTATGGCAAGTGTTCGGACTTGGGGGTTATAGATTATGGCATGGGGGTCCTTTGGCTGGAATGTGGACCTAGGTGTTATGGATTATAGCATGGGGGTCCTATGGCTGGAATGTTGGCCTGGGGGTTATGGATTATGGTCAGTTTACATTGGAATGAAAAAACAGTATGAATAATGCAATTCACAAGATTAACATTACTGTTTAACTTCACCCGCAGTGTAGACACACCCATGTTGTAGTAACTATACCCTTTTTTATAGTAACCATGCTCAATTGTTGATGTGGAAATGCATAGTTAGACCCCATTTTTCACCTTTGCCTTATGCTCTGTATTTTGTTGAGACAGCGCTGATTTTAAAGTATTTGAAAAGTATAATTTAGACATGGGTAAATGTACTGGGAAGTAATGTACGTAATGAAAGTTTCTCATTAGGTAAAAGGGGTAGTGAAGGCAAAGTATAAACACATTAAACTTCAGCTTCACATTATTATTCTTCATATTTTTGTAAAACATATATCATATAGTACAAGTGTACTGCATTTTAGTATGTAACATGCAACTCAGAATAGCCTTTGAACATTTGCCTTACCTGATGGCTATGTCCTAACGACTCCTAACAATGATGTAGATCAACAGTACAAGTGCTAAAGGGTGACTGAGAAATAACAAATAACAACCAGAACAGTAACAGCACAGAAATCACAGTGATTGAGATGGATGTGAGGTATCCATATTTTGGTTCATATAATGGACCCTTTATCAAGATGATTAGTCCATTTTATTGCAAGAGCTGAAAGTGAGTGTAATTTATACCCCACAGTAAACTTTATTGATTCTTTTAAGACCAGAGAGTGCTTCACCTTTGTGATATATATATATATTGCAACCCTTGGATTGTTTACTCTGGAGGAAAACTATTCTGCCAATTGAAAATATACTTGAAAGGTGACATGCAGCCACATTGATTTACATCTTAACTCTCTGTGATGTTTTGGACGCCAGAGAAAACAAAACTGCCATTGAATTCATAATGCAATCAAACACAATGAAATAATCAATTTTTTCCAACTTACTTTGTACATAGCTTGCATAACAAACGTATTCTTTCACTTTCAAACACAAGATGTAATATTGTTATCTGATCCCTGTAATTATTTTCATTGTTCATTATTTGCAGGGTTTGCTGTGTATTTTTAATCAACAAGGACAATAATTCAATGTAAGAAAATGAAAACAGAAAATAAAGTACAAACAAAAAGTATATTGGAGAAACAGATAGATGTGTTACAGCAGATTTAAATCACTGTGGGTGCTACTAGCATTTGGGCACAATTTGGCACACTTATCCCCTGGTGCTCTTCAGCGCTAAGAGGTTGCTACTGTGCTGCTGCCCAATGTCCTTCTTCTCATCTTACAGGTCTTGTACACAAAATATCATCAATCAGTGGTGAATTTTCAGATCTGGTTGGGATAGAAAACAATGGCACTTAAAGCATTTCCCTTTCCCACTATGAGTGCCTAAGAAAATGACATATCTCACAATGCACTAGGACTGTACTAAGAAATGTGGATGTTCTACAGGCTCCTGTTTAGTCCTGGCGCACATTTTGCAAAAGGAGGAATAGCGGGCGGGAAGTAAAGCAGGGGCAAAAAAAGTAAGGCAATGTAAGGGGATTATTATATTATTCCTGCCAAATGTTCTCACTCTAAAGTGATGATCTAATTATTAAGCTCTCAGAAGCTATACTTGGAATAGTAAGGAACCAGTCACTCAGAATGGATGCAGTGGCCAGTAGGATCGGTTGTACATACCATTTAAGGCCATTTTAGGATGAGTTTTTTCCTTTCCTCAGCCAATCAGAGAGCACTGGAGGTTTTGAATGGGAAGACTTGCCCCCATTACACCTCTAGTGCCAGGGATCGCACACAGGATTCCCAGGGCTGCATGAACGAATGCAGCCCTAGAAATCCACTGCGATGCCTCTAGTGCTCGGGAAATCCACTGCAATCCCTAGGCACTACAGGTTAATTAACCTCTAGTGCCCGGGGATCGCACACAAGAGGATTCCCAGGGCTGCATGAATGAATGCAGCCCTGGAAATCCACCTGTACTGATTTCCTGGATATTCCGATTGGTTCGTGAAATCAGATCACCGAATGTTCGCGGAACCATCAGACGTCCAAGGAAATTTTTACGAGAATGCCGGAGGCATTCTCGCTCATCCCTAATCCTGTCCCAAAAGCAGAATATAACCCTGCCTGTGCTCCTAAATAGACACTTTCACAGTGCTTATCAAAGCAACCACCAGGAATGTTGAAAAAGCACAAGAGTATTATTTTTACTATGTATTGAATTTTTTTTTTTTTTCATATGTGCCTGGGGATCAGCATTTTTTACAAACTTGTACATTTTAGGAGAACATGCAATTTTCTGGTAGTTCTCTGGGTATGATATTGATTCTAATTCTCAGGTACTAAGTCAGCATATGTCAGTATTATAGCTGACCTGCTTCTTGGTGATTCAGTGACAACATGAAAGCTTATTTCCAGGAACAGCTAAATACATGGATTAAATACATATGTAGTAGTTGTTTCACATGTCATATTATTTGTATTTCATTCCTTCCAGTCCTGAGATTTTTTAGCTTTAAGCCTTGACTGGCAATAAAGGAGATCTGATGTTTTTTTGACGCTGTTTACCAGGTTACACTTTGACCTCACCTTTTTAAGAGAGAGTGTAAGGAGAAGCAACACAATGATAATTTATACCTTTCTGCCACTCTGCTCTCAATTTCAAAATAAAGGTGGCTTTGGCACTGCATTCTATGTGATTATCCTATTGAGCTTTTATCCTTCCCCTGTCAGTGTTCTGCTATACAGTAGATTCCAAGACGCTGATATCCTGGTAAGTTCAGGTACTTACTTTGTATTAAAACACAAATATATTTAATAATGTAATATTTCATACAGAGATGCAATAAATATGTCTATTATATCTTGAATAGGAGAGGTTAGGATCATGGATGAGCTTGTAGAATGTTGTGGCTCACTCTAAAAAACGGCCCTAAAAAGGGCCCTCCTACCACACCCTCTATAAAGTATTATTTTCAGTATTGTCTGGGTATTTTCTTTACTTCCTGTTAAATACCACTTCCTGAAGGTTTTGTTGATGCCTACTCCACGTGAGTGCATTTTATGCCTAATAAATATTAATTAATATATAGATTTGTGCAAGATCAGTGAGCTCTCTCTATTTTTTTGTAAAATTGTCAAAAACATTCCCAGTGCCCAGTGACAGACGTAAGATACTTTGCGCCAAACAATGTTTAGAGAACCTACGAGGACTTCACTTTACTTTATTTGGACTAACAATCATAGAATAAAATGGTTTTATTTTAGCATTTGCATATTTTTTTTATTAAATAATTTTTATTGTGAATGGTTCTATAGTACAAATCAAAGTGACATGGTAATTGAGCCAAGAACATAAAAGCTGTGAGTGTTTATTATACACATCAAAGTAACAAACAGTTTGACAAAAAGAAATAAAAGAAAAAGAAGGGAGTTTGGCAAGTGTAATTTATGTTCTTATTGTACAATTAACATATATTGTCAACAGAACAAACATCATTACAATCCCTGATCAGAAGGCGCGGCTCTTAGACTGAGTTGGTATCACTTACTTATGAAATTATCACATTACTGCATTACCCTTTTAATGCCAAACACTTATATATATATATTAGACCCTACAGGTATTCCTCCCATGGACTCCCTGCTAGAACCTGTCTCCCTATTTTGTAACCCTCAAGTTATCTTGAAACTCCTTAGATATGCAAGTTTTGCATCCTAATTGTAAACCACCTACCACCAAATACCATCTTAATACTATGGTAACTTATTCAACTTATCTTGTCATACCCCCTTCCAGGCACTTTTTACCCCAACTATCCTACTACTGGATCCTCTGCACACTTCGACCCCCAGACCTATAAGTAAGTCATATATACTTAAAAGTGCTCTTATCCAATTACTATCTTACATACAACCGACTAGCTCAATATAACATCACACATATTACACTAAGCAAACAACAGTACACCAACGCATAATGTATCCGATTATTCTTACTTATACGATCACCCTACATGTATCAATAAGTCAAATAATGAATATATGCAAAAAAATAGCCTTTGATCCTTGCTTGTTTTTTTGATAATTATTTCAATGTTTGTACCTACCTACTTAGAGTGTAAATGGCCTCAGTATTACCCTAAAGAAACCAAAAGGTGAAACATGTCGGGCTAAGAGGCATATAACATACACTTTATCTTCAATATGTGTTATGATGATTTTCTATTTAGTTATATTTTGTAGAGTCTTTATGTATAGCTTATGAGATCAGATGCACCCTCGTTGTTGAATCAGGGGATGAACTCAATAACTTTGTTTTATCTACTATTTGTAATGATGTTTGTTCTGTTGACAATATATGTTAATTGTACAATAAAAACATAAATTACACTTGCCAAAAAACACCCCTCTTTTCTTTTTGTTCTACTATTACTCACTTTAACGTGAGTGGGATGAAGCCTATACCCTTTATTTACCTTTAACAAACAGTATGGCTTAGGCTAACAGAAAAGTGTACCCAATAAACAGTATAACTCCAACTTTTCGTGGTTCAATGAAAAAGGTAAAGAAAGTTCGACAAAGTTTGGAACAGTTACGTAATTGCTTGTCGTGTTAGTTACCTAGTACAAGCAGAATTGCTCAGCTATGGAAATAATGACCATGTATTAAAGTTAAGACAGAAAGGTTGTGTACTTCAAGTACCCGGATACCCACAAAGTCTAGGAGGAATTAGAGATGGGGGGGTGACATATGGGTAGATCCCCATTCAGTATTCATAACAAATACCACAAAGTATGTTGAAAATATTGGTGTAGTCCTTGTTGTGTAGCAGATTTTAATGTGGCAAAAAAACTTTCCCATGCTTCAAGTAATAAATGTGTGTGTTTCTGTTGGGATGTAAAGTAAAGCTAGGCATCTAGCGCCTTTGAAGTATCAGGTGCTATTTTCCCCAACTAAGCCAAATATTGCGCATTCCCATGTGAGTAGAAGGAAGTTAGGTAAATGCATACAGGTGTAATTTATCACCTGACGCCAAAATGTTTTGATGATAGGACAGACCCATAAACTATGATATACACTGGCTCCAAGAGACTCACACTTGGGACAGAATTTAAAATTGTTTCTATGTGATGGGCTCGCAGAGAAGATATATATACCCTATGGAAAAGGCAAAGAAAATATTTTTTGTAGGAAGTGGCCAGGATGGCCTTCCAGGATATTCGGTTAATTTTAAATAATTAGGGAACTGACAAATTTGTAAAATATTGTAACCATTTAGCCAACCACGTTGTGGTCAGCATATTACACCTCTTCTCTGAAATAATTATAGTATGTGGAGATCACTTTTGTGGAGAAATTGAGGGATCATTAGCATATTATCCAAAAGATCCAAAAAATTGGAGGTCTGTTGTCAAGTAAGAGTGTTTCTAAAGGAGGGGCAAAAGGTGAGACATCTGGGATACCAATTGGGTATTCAAGGATAAAAAGATTGCATTTTCAATGAAGATCCACTAGGTTACAAATCATCTCTGTCCCCTCATCTCTCCACCTCTGGAGGGTGCCAGGGGTACAGCTTGGTTTAAATTCAGGGTTTCCACAGATGGGAAGGATGTAGAAGTGGTAAGCATTCAGATAATCAAGTGTACATATTCTGTGCCAAAGTTGTCACATAGAGTATAACAAAGGATTTCAGATAACTTTTTCTGAAAGGAGTTCTTTGCATGTGTAACAGGGCTATAGGGTGAAAAGGAGGGTGTACATTACATTTTTAGAGTGGGTATAATTAGTTTTGTGAATTCAATCTTTAGGAATTTGCATTATACAGGATATAATATAGGTTTCAATATCAAGTAGATTGAACCCATTAGAGAGGGTTGTTGGAGTATGCGTCTGTTTACAATACAGTATTCTTCCCCCAGATAAAGGTACAAAAGTGAAAGTTGATTTTAAGTCTGAGGATGATAGGTATATTGGTAAGGTCTGTAAAAGATAACACAGGAGGGGGAAAACTCTGCCTATTTATGACTAAGTTAAAGAAGACCACTGTGAAAAGGATTGCTGCCTAGAACAAAGCAGAGGAATACATTCACTGCATAGAGGCACAAAGGATTTATGGGGATGTCCATGCCTAGGTAGCAGAATTTGCCCATTGGAAGGGATAGAGAGCATGCCATGAAGGTTTATGTTTAGGGCACACATTTGCAGCTTTTTAAATTAAATGTTTCCATTATACTAATGGTGAATTTTAATAACAAAAAAGTAAACAACAGCTTTAAATTTGTGCAATTTAAAGATGATCCAAATAATGAATGGAAATCATGACCTTGTTACAAAGAGAACGCTAAAAGGTTAAATATAAAATAGGAACAAATCCCCAGTTGTCAATTCTGCTAGCCAGCAAAGAAAGCCTAATGGTAAAATCTCTCCCCATTTGACCTTCCTCTAATTCATTTTCTTGAAAAGAAAAAGGAATGCATGTTTGAATGTATAAATGCTATTTTCTACCATAGGCTGAATCCCAGCGGATGTAAAGATAATAATCCCTCACTGTCTTATTTTTAAAATGAAAGTTCTACATGTTAAATGCTTTGGTAAAACTTGTGGTAGCACGGAGTTTGTGATGTATTTGTGAAGTCAGCCTGGGATATGATGTCATGATGGTAGCAAGCTAGACTGCTAGAGGTCAAATATGGCGGAATAACCGTACACAACTAAAAGCTTTTAAATCTTGACATTCTACATTGGCTACAATAAAAAAAAAACATTTTTCCAAGTTTGTGTTCTATTTTTTTTAAAGACACAAATTTTTATTTTAGGAATATAGTTATTCTTAGGATAAATCAACTAGTAACATATACAAACCCACCCTAACCTCAACTAAATATATTGACCATATTGTTATGCTTTACATAAGCCAATAACCAGCATCATAGCATATGATCAAAACTTGATTGTGTACCAAGGTTAAGAGTAATTTCAAATGTTATTAGGGGTTACATGTTGGTGCTAAGTGTATTTAGTGACATCAGTAAGAGGTATAGTTTTCATTTGCAGTGATCCAAATATTTAAAATAGGTTCTCTCTACTCTGTCAAAGCTACAGCACTGAAGAAGAGGAAGAGTAGGTAGTAGGCAATTACATACATGTTTTCACATAGACTGAAGGCATGGAGTAGCAAAGTGATGGAAAGAAGGATAAGAAAAAAGAGAAAGTTACACAACTGAAATGGACTGCTGTAGACCAAAACAAACCACCAGAATTCCTTCTCCAAATACTGCAAATGTGTTTTGAATTCAGGATACATAAGCACCATAAAAATTCCTTTTTGGCCAAACAGAATTGACCTTGAATCAAATAGAGAAATGTTTAAGCTACACAAGTGAACATTTCCATTGAAGATTTGTGTTGCAATAGCAGATCTGAAAGGTGATGAGGTTATCACATTCTTATGATTAATGCCATTTTTAAGCCCTTCAGTCCCCAATTTCTGTCATTCTCTGACATGATCTTCTAACATGTTAACCATCATTTAATTATCCAGAATATAGCCTTAAGGCAGTTTAGTGTTTTGACAGACAACTGTTGATACAAGTTATTTTCTGTCTTCTGTTCAATACACATTTCTGCAATTAACCAGTGACATCACAGTTATTGGAAATCTTTTTTTCTGTAAACAAAACATGTTGAGATTGGTTTTCTAAAAGATGACAAAATAAAGCAATAGATGATTATACAAATAATAATTATAACAATAATCTCTATCAAGGGTCTTCCAGTATACTTTTTATTATTGCATTGTTATGGATCGAAGACTAAAACACAGTCCCAACTTCTTCTATTCAAGTGAATGAGAGCAGTTCGGAGCTGTTTTTTGCACACAGCTAAAACAAGTAATTTTTGGACTGCTTTTGGAAAAACTATGCAAAAATAAATATTATATGTAAATATGTTACCTGTGGTGCTACAGAAGCAGTTTGCTATGCACCTGTGAACAGCCAACTACACGGTTTTCTATCACAGGTAAAAAAGGACCCTTACCATTTCAAGGAAAATGCATTTTGGTTGTTTAGTTTTTTTTAATACAGTCATTGTAAAACAAAGAAAAGCTCCTATTATATCAGTTATAGTTTACTTTAAAACAAAAGCTGTATTAGAAGAAAAAACATAGGCTGGTATTGCTCACCTATATTTTTTAAAGTGCTAGTTATTTGGTCAATACATATGCGTTTGTGTTTAGAGCCTCAGGACTATTTAAGTCATTATATGAGACAATAAAAATCCAAACTGTCCTGGAAATTAGCCTTGATAAAAAGAATGCATTAGCAAATATTTTTATCCTATCCCTAAGTTCTATTTAGATTAATTTCTAGGGAAAATGTGCCTCCAACATCTTTAAGTTCTGTGCTTTTTTTGGTCAGTGTGGAAACCAAAGGCATCCAAATGGATGGCATTTTTAGAAGGACATTAACAATAGATGCCTCTGTATTTTTAAGTACAGGTTCCTTAAAACAATGCAAACCGATCGTCAATCTTTCTATTTATTGTTGGGGTTATTATATTTTCTTTTCCACTAAGAATAAATTAATTTAAATGTTCATTTCTACAAGTTTTCATAGCAGGCAAGTGCTGAACACAAAGAGTGTAGAAATTGGCAGCATACAGTGGCTTAGGATGCAGCACACCAACACTACTCAAGGAATATATGCTTATAATACTGATAACAATAAAAATAAACTTGGAAAATTGGTTTGTTTATATTTCATATGTCATGATCAAGCTTTCAAAATGAATAATTCACTGTAGGATTCATTTAAAAAATGAAATGTAAGTGCCAAAACTTTTAAAACCTTTGTGCGCCCCCCCCCCCCCCTTTTTCTTTCTGTCTCCCTCGTTATGTTTGTTCTTTGAAAATATTCAATAAATATTGATTATACATATTATTTTAGTGCAAATACATTCAGTACTGGTAAAGTGAGTATATATATATATTAGCCAAAGTTGAATTTAATAACTTGATTGTGTACCAAGGTTAAGAGTAATTTCAAATGTTATTAGGGGTTACATGTTGGTGCTAAGTGTATTTAGTGACATCAGTAAGAGGTATGGTTTTCATTTGCAGTGATCCAAATATTTAAAATAGGTTCTCTCTACTCTGTCAAAGCTACAGCACTTAAGAAGAGGAAGAGTAGGTAGTAGGCAATTACATTCATGTTTTCACATAGACTGAAGGCATGGAGTAGCAAAGTGATGGAAAGAAGGATAAGAAAAAAGAGAAAGTTACACAACTGAAATCTCCTGCGGGTTCTCACAGCAGCAACCATCTGTTAGCAGTTGAGTTGGCACGTCTCATTTGTCAGCAGAGATATGCAGAAAATTGTCCACAAGACTTTAAAGACGAAAAGAACATTTGCAGTTTGGGCACCAAATGCATAATTACCTATATGAACATTCACCAACAAGTTTTGTGAAAACTTACCAAAAATCCAAAACAGCTGGATGTACCTGCTTCTGCTTTTGAGATCTAAATGATCCATCCAAGGGCTTCCGCCCCTCTCTGTGCTGTGAAATAACATTGAAAGGGGGTGCCATATGGATACAACCAAGTACTGGTTGCCAACATACTGGGCCTGATTCATCAATGAAATGCACGTAAGCTGTACGCGCGCACGGTCGCGATTCCAGCGAGACGGTTTCCCGCAGTCCGGAGCCGAGTGCGCTCGTACACGCACCTTCACTGCCAGCCGGATACCTGCCTTGATAATATTGAGCAATAGGGGTCGCGAATCTGACAATTAAGGCGATTAGATTTTAGCTGCGCGATTAAGGAGGATCTGTTAAGTTGTCACTGGTGAGGTCATAGCAATTAATTAGCGCACACCTGCTCTCTGTTCTATGCGTATCTACAGTCCGGTAATATGTGTGCCATTAGAAAGAATGCTTTTTTAGGGGAACAGTGACTTTTAATGCAAGCTCACCAGTGTAAAGCTGCCGGGGATGCGCAGCTCCGGTGGCGAGCTCATCCAGTTGCTGAATTGCGCGATGGCTTCCAATTTCGGATCGCGAATTCCGATGCGCGAGCGACCTTCCAATGCCCGAGCGACCTTCTTGATGAATCAGCCTCACAGTGTCAATGTCAGGAGTCCCATAAATTGCCCATAGTCATTCTGTAATACCATGAGGTGGAGTAAGGAATGGCTCCAAGATGTAAAAAGAAGGATTTGCATCTTTTACACGTTACTCTCCAAGTCAAAAATGTTCTTCTCCAAATACTGCAAATATGTTTTGAATTCAGGATACATAAGCACCATAAAAATTCCTCTTTGGCCAAACAGAATTGACCTTGAATCAAATAGAGAAATGTTTAAGCTAAACAAGTGAACATTTCCATTGAAGATTTGTGTTGCAATAGCAGATCTGAAAGGTGATGAGGTTATCACATTCTTATGATTATTGCCATTTTTAAACCCTTCAGTCCCCAAGTTCTGTCATTCTCTGACATGATCTTCTAACATGTTATCCATCGTTTAATTATCCAGAATATAGCCTTAAGGCAGTTTAATGTTTTGACAGACAACTGTTGATACAAGTTATTTTCTGTCCTCTGTTCAATACACATTTCTGCAATTAACCAGTGACATCACAGTTATTGGAAATCTTTTTTTCTGTAAACAAAACATGGTGAGATTGGTTTTCTAAAATATGACCAAATAAAGCAATAGATGATTATACAAATAATAATTATAACAATAATCTCTATCAAGGGTCTTCCAGTATACTTTTTATTATTGCATTGTTATGGAACAAGGATACTTGGTGTATCCGCATTGCTGACCATGGAAATACATGTGTAAATAGAAAATAGCAAAGCCGAAAAATACATTTTGCTTATTCACTAAGTAGAGCAGCCCACAACCTCTGACCACACTGTCTTGCGTGTAAATGAGTAGCCTATACAAATCCACACTACAGTAATCGCATTAATATAAGCGGTAAAGAAAAAACACTGATATGATAGTAGAAAACTAACTGCACTTTCAGAATTAGCATACCTATTGTAATGCTCCTGGGCACACAAACCACAGCCAACTCCAAGTCCTTTTATCCAGTTTTATTGTAGTCATAAAACAAGACAGGGTATTTACAGAAATCAAGTCCGAAGCGTAGTACAGGAGGGTAAGGCAAAGGCAGGTCAGGAACAATCCGAGGTCAGGGCAGGCAGCAGACAAGAGAGGTCACAAACAACCCGAGGTCTGGACAGGCAGAGTTCAGGCAAAAGTCAGGTATCAGACCAGGTCGCTATTATAATGACAATTAGAGAAACGTTAACCAACACAAAGAACGCACCCAAGCACACTGTGTACACAGAGGCTTATAGCGGGCAATGGTGTACAGGACAGGTTCTCCTTAAATGGCCAGAGTGACCAATCCAAAGGAGTGCTGAGAACAGGACTTTCTGTAATCACGTCCATAGAGATGCAAGGGATGCCATCTGGCCAAAAAGTAGTTTGGCCAGGACGGATTCCTCGGCCTGCAGAGAGAGACACGCTGCGAGCAGGGCAGCAGCCTCGGCCATGCTGCCTGCTGCAGCGGCACCTCCCTCTGCGGCTGAGATCCCCAGGGACGCCGCGGGCTCGCAGGACAGGTAAGTTCCTTACACCTATTTTAGTGGTAATAAGCTTAAAAATTGAAGTCAACTAAAAATTTGTTCAAAATTGTTCTCAAGTGTAAGGAATCAAAGAAGATATTATAGGAGCAAAGAAGGTAGCACACTGTATGTGGACAGGGCTGCTGCTTTGGAGGAATCTGATGTCGGAAAAATAGTGGCTACTTTTAGTGGCAGGGATACAGCGTTCAGGGACATAAAGATCAGGGAACAGTTTACTAAAGTTATGGCATGAGTACAAGCTCAGACAACCATACCAGGAACTAAATACAGGTTTAGAATAAAGTGGGGTTAATGTGTGTAATAAGCAGGTGATAAAAAACAGAAGAGCTGCTGGTGGTGTGGAAGAGTTTGATAAACAGCTGCCAGGATAGTTTACTTTAGGCTTCTTGCTGGCAACAGTTGACTATACATTAAAATGTTAGTAGCATCAATCATGAAGCAGTATGATTTTGGAACATTCCCAAGAAAGCTGGCCAGGCAGAGCCAAACAAATTTAAAAGGGTAGATCTAAATAGTAAAAATGGAGAAGATGAAGACTAGTCCATGCCAGGTACCAAATCAAAAGGGAACACACTGGTATGGGCCAAACTTATAAACATCAACAAGCTAGGGGCAGATGAGATTTAGGAGTGGAAAAGGATGAAATGCGTTAGATACAGTTATCCAGTATACTCATTATGAAGTATTAAAAGGAATTAGGAAGCTATCTGATAAACCCGCCACAACTAAAACATTGTTCCTTTAAACTTTTTTCATAGCTCACATGCAAGTCTTCAGATGCAGTGCTTGGCAATTCAGAACAACATTTCCACCTGACCTATTGATACTCACATTGGCAGCACCTTCCTACTTCTACACTGCCTCAGCTGGCAAACAAATCCCATTTGTAATATAACATTTGGCAACCAATAATCACCCACAATCTCAGCTGTGTTTAGCAAAAGACTTCTTCTGCAAGACATGCAAAACGCTCCCCCTCCCCCCTCTGAGCCTCCATCCTTCACACAGGAGAGCAGGGAAGCCCTATTCGTATCTAGGAGTCATCCGTATGTCCGATGTCCTTAACCCGGGTACTACCTGTAAATAAATATATATATATAAATATGTATATATATATATATATATATATATATATATGTATATACGCTCACTGACAGCTCCATGTTTCTCTCCTAATTAGTGTACACTGCAATGTTATGCACTGTGGTTAGTACATGTCACAATATCTGTATTACCTTAAAATCCTTTCTACGCCCTTTTCATCTGTCTGTTGCAATGAATAGTAAGAACCTCAGAGTTTAAAACCTGCCTAAATATCAAGCCATTTCATTGTAGAATGCCCCATAAGACCTAAATCTTGTGAGCTTTATATTATCACATGTTGGTCCATGTTGGTCTACAAGGCTGTAGAAGATACACTTTCATCAGTGAAGCTGGGTGATCCAGCAAACTTGGAATGGATTTCTTAAAAGTAATTTGCTATTTGTTAGCAAATGTTTTTAATCCTGGACCAGATCCATTGCAAGTTTGCTGGATCACCCATCTTCACTGCTAAAAGTGTATCCTCTCCAACTTTGGAGAGCTTTAATAAATCAGGCTCATAATGTTCTATAATGACAACTGCAATCACAGCCTACATGATCGGCATAAGCTCTGTATAACTTTTTTTATCACAAATGCTTTGTGCTGCTCCACAGAATAAGTTTATGCTTGGAAAAAGTAACTCTTGTGCCCGTTGCATGATTCTGACCAGGTCAATCAAAAAAAGCAAAGCGTGTAAACCTAGAAGAATGGACACGGACAGAATTACCAGCAACAAGGTAACATGATAAAGTGTGGCCCTCACATCACTGAAAAAGAGCACTGCAAATTGCATGATGTATAAATATCCTTACCATACTCACACTTAATGGCAAAGCTCCAGAGGGCTACACCATTTGTTAGTGGTTTAGTACAACTTTTAGCATAGCTGTTCAAAAGTGTAAAAGATATTTATATTTTTTAAAGTTGAGCAACTTCCACAATATTGAATTGCTTTGATGATCATGCAATTCTGTGTCCCAGCTATATTCACTTTTTTTTGTTGAGACTTTAGGTTATAGTTACACAATATACTTTTATAAAGAGGATTACAATTTAAAAAAACAAAAACTGTTCTTTGAAATCTCAAAGAACATGCCAAAATAAATCTGTTAAGGTAATAAATATCACTTAACAAATGTTAAACATCTTATCACAAGACATACAATTCTATGGCAGTATTTTAGCCTTGTTTTATTATGCTTTAATTCAAGTTACTGTACTTTTTAAATTTGGCGTAATTACTGTATTTTTTGTTCAGCATATTACAGTTAAATAGGGCAGATGCTGGTATACTGTTCACAGCAAGAACATGGTCCAATATAACAACAATAAATACTGGACCTGTTGGAAAAAGGTATAAGTTTACTCACCTTCTGAGTCCAAATAGCCATTACATTCTACATTGCAGAGCCAAGTTTCACATATAAAGTCATATAGCTCCCCCAAGAGGATCATTCACCCACAATCTCAGCTGTGTTTAGCAAAAGACTTCTTCTGCAAGACATGCAAAACGCTCCCCCTCCCCCCTCTGAGCCTCCATCCTTCACACAGTAGAGCAGGGAAGCCCTATTCGTATCTAGGAGTCATCCGTATGTCGGATGTCCTTAACCCGGGTACTACCTGTAAATAAATATATATATAAATAAATATATAAATATATATATATATATATATACACACAATATACTTTTATAAAGAGAATAACAATTTAAAAAAACAAAAACTTTTCTTTGAAATCTCAAAGAATATGCCAAAATAGATTTGTTAAGGTAATAAATATCACTTAACAAATGTTAACCATACTATAATGAAACATACAATTCAACGGCAGCATTTTAGGCTTGTTTTAATATGCTTTAATTCAAGTTACTGTACTTTTTAAATTTAGCATAATTACTGCATTTTTTGTTCCGCATATTACAGTTAAAAAGGGCAGATGCTGTTATACTGTTCACAGCAAGAACATGGTCCAATATAACAACAATAAATACTGGACCTGTTGGAAAAAAAGTATAATTTTACTCACCTTCTGAGTCCAAATAGCCATTACATTCTACATTGCAGAGCCAAGTTTCACATATAAAGTCATATAGCTCCCCCAAGAGGATCATTTATGTCTCCATCTCTGCAGTCTATTCCTCTTTTAATACAAGAAAGTACTTTACTAGCTTTAGATATTGCAGCTTGGCATTGCATACTATTATTAAAGCATACCTAAACTTAGAAATTTCACTTTACATAAAAGGGTAGACAACACTTTTATGTAAGGTAAAAATTCTGTTGTTTTTTTTTTTTTTTAAAGTGCAACACCCTTTTTAAAAAAAAAAGGGTGCAGCACCGCCTCTAATGAGAATGAATAGGAGCGCAAAACCTCCTGGGACACCTTCGTCACGCATCCCGGGAGGCTCCTGGGTGCTCCTTCAAAAGGAGCCTTTTCTCGCAAAGAGAAAAAATGTTTTTTTCATCCTATTTCACCTGATCTCGCACCTGGGTCGGATGACATAGGATGAAGAACCAGGAAAAAGAGGAGAAATGGCACTGGCTCCGGGACAGATGCTGGGACAACGCGGGACCCAATGCAAGACACCCCCGGATGGATCGAACTGCCTTGCGGAATTGAAGGTAGGTGTATTTTTTTTAGGCACTTTTTAGTTTAGTTACTCTTTACTCCCCCCTAGCGTTCTATTTCTGTCTGTATTTTCACGCAAAAAGCGTTACATTTTTTTGCTTGGAAATTTATTTTACATTGCAGGCCTATAATTCTTAGGCATAACTCACTGAAATATGTCCAATATTTAATCCATTTATTAATAAACTATAAAATAAAAAAAAAAAACACAAAAATCTGTTAAAATAAAAATAAAAAAATGGTGAAACCTGTAATATAACTGTACAGTAGTATGCATATTATATATTTATATATATATATATAAATATCGTATAAATATATATATTATAGAAAGATTGATTTGTATTGGACTCAATACAGTTTTTTTGTATTGAATCCAATACAAAATTATTTAAATTTAAAAAGATCATTGGTGTCAGTTAAACTGACCCGAAAGTAACAAATTCATCATTGCCCAAGGAAACCCTAGAAACCATTTTCATACTATTCTAAAACATTGCACTAAATTAATAAATTCCTTTAAGACGTAATGTATGTGCCTTATTATTATTATTATTATTATTATTAATAAACAGGATTTATATAGCGCCAACATATTACGCAGTGCTGTACATTGTGCCTTGTATTCTTTCCATGATCAAGCCTACAGACTTTTAATATAAATCAATGAACTTTAGAGAACCTCACAGCTTGTCCTTAAATATCAACCCCATGTTGTGAAAATTCCTTCCAAATTTTAAAATAACAGACAATAGCTAATTTAACAACATGAGAAACTCTATAAATAGCCTGGCACATTTCATCTTAATGAGCCTCTTTTATCAGTTGTTTTTCACATCGGCCATTTATTTTATCTAATTGGTGTAATCAAAGCCAGGATATTTTACACTAATTTAATAAAAATAAGCCATTAAGACAGTAGTACATATTATACTGAAAAACAATTTGCAATAACATATTCATTTGGAGTAAACATGTAGTGTTTTTACAGGCTAATCATAAAGAATTCAAACTTTATTGCAGAGTTCTCCCTATTTCCAATGTAATGATACTGTGCATTATCTAAATATTTCCTATAATTTATTTTTTTTTTATTTTTCTCTTTGTACTCTTTAAAACTCACTAGAGACCATTGAAAGAGAAAATTATTCAAAATGTATATATCGGCCATGAAATGCTATTTCATATTGCAAACTGCGTAGCTGAACTCAAGCTTTATACAACGTGCGGTCAATAGGAGGAAGTCAGCTTATTACAGAAGCTTAGGGGGTCAGGAAATATTGAAATTGTTTTTTTTGTCAGGATGCAATGAACAGATATTTGACAATAATAAATTTCAATGTGTATTTGAAGCTTTATCAGCTGTATATCCCTTTGTTAGGAAAATTGTTATGGATTATGGTTTATCTACAGCAAATGTGGCCATATTTAGATAATATGGCTAATGTAAATGCTACATACCTACTGCGGTCATTTGCAGGGGGTGACATTATGTAGTTCTTGAAAGGCAATTGCTTAGAAGACATGTGAAGGAATTACAATTATTGCAATACGATGATTTACTAACATTTCCGTGGAAGTAAAACGCATGAAGCAATCTCATCAAAGGATTTGTTTTGTGGGCTGAAAGTTCAATTCCAAAATCCCTGATATAATAGAGTGTTAAATATCAATGATAAGGTTGAATAAAGTTTGTTCAGGATGCAGTGATGAGTTCGTGAACAAAAAATAACATCCAGGCTTTTCTGGCAATATAAGTTCAGTATAGTAACCATTTACAGTCTTCCAGTCCTTGTAGACTTTGGGCCTGATTTATTAAAGCTCTACAATACTGGAAATGATGGGCTATTATGGGAGAACTTAGGTGATACAGCAAACCCAGAATGGATTTCTTAAAAAACATTTAGTTGGCAAATATTTGCATTCCTGAGCCAGATCCATTCCAGGTTTTACTGGACAGCCCAAGTTTCACCATGGTAGTCTATCTTCTCCAGTCCCGAAGAGTTTTAATTAATAGGGCCCACTGAGTCTGCTGGAGTATTCCAAACATTTGGCAGAACTTTTTACAACACAGGCTAGAAAGTAGGTCTTACAATGCCAATCAACAAACAGCACAAAAATACAAAATTGATTTTTTGGAGGTTGAAAGGAAAGCCAGGTGGTTTAGTGGATGTGGTTGATACCTTCAAGGACCTGCAACCTTGTAGAGTCTTGAAAGTGCCTGGGTTATATTGGGGATGCCTTATTGTTATTGTGTGATGATATTTGGGAATGTATTGTTAAGATTTGATTGGTGTCCTGAATAATTTGATTCTCCTAGTAATGTTGAAACAAAGTGGGTTGGGGATCCAGACAGCCATTAAAAGAAACCATGAACTTCAGCTATAGTGGTCATTTGTATGGTGAGCCTAAGGGTTGTAGTTCTAAGAGTAAGACTGACAAACCACAACAAACTCTACATCTACATCAACTCTACAATCATTCCAATTTCAGGCAATTAGTAGTAGCAGGACTATGTACATATGTATATATCGTGGTACCTTTGAAACTTTCCAATGTTTTTAATAGCATCATTCATACCCATCTTCTGCCATTCCTGTATACCATACCAAACATCATTCACTTTGGAGTTTGTTTCACACTGTTATCATGTACACAGAATTAATACATTGTAGTGCAATTATCAGTAGTTTCCCCTATCCCTAGTTTAAACTTTAAAGTATGTTCACAAATCTCCAGTTAACACCTTTAAAAATAAAGTATATTTGATTTGACCAAACAAAAGTTTTGCCCACCCAATATACAGATTGAGTTAAAAAAATCACTTTTTCCAAAAAAAACGAAAATACATTAAAATGGGTGTTATATATGCTTCTCAGACAAATTGTGCATCATTTTCACAGTGAACTGTTTATATAGCCCTACATGTCACTGTAGGGGTTTAAATCTGCTATAACGATCAAGGGGCCAGTAATGATATTTTAGAGAAATATATTTCTGTGTCATGGACTTAAGTCAAAACAATTGACTGAATGAAATGGCTTGATTACCCAGCCAAGCAATTTCTATTCACTTGAGTTGTCATTTTAAACAGATAAGTCCTTCCTTATGAACAGGTCCCTATGGTCTTTGTTATCCTGTGATTGACTTTCCCAGCAGTCAGTCATTTGAGAAACATTAGCTATACACTGAAATGTGTATGTATGTGATATTTTATACCTCTCACATAAAATATATAACCACATTGTAGCTTCTTTGTCATATCAATGTTTTTGTCTTTTATTCTTCTTCATCTACTTTATTATGTATTAATAAGCGATACACAATGATTTCCTTACTGCATGTCTGCATTTCTTCTTACCTTGCAGCACGTAACACCTAAACCCCTGCCCTCTAACAAATGAACACAAAGGCATCAAAGTAAATGCATTTAACACCAGCAGGGTATCTTCCTGCACGACTTGTTATATTGCATGTCAAAACAAGGGTTCTGTTGAAATGCTTTCACGCACGGAGTCCTTCTGGGACTGTAGAAGTGTTAATGAAGATATGAACCTTCCAGTAAGCTTCTTACTGTCCACATCACTTGGGAACACTCTAAACTTCTTTTCAGTGTCTGAAATGCTTTCTCAGTTTTCCTTGGAGGCCAATGGTGCTACGAATAAATGTATCTGTGGGAATGGCAACTTTTTTTTTATTAGTATCTCCGCTGGGCTAATTTGATAATTGGCCTCTAGGTAACAGAATGAGCCTGATTCATGAAAGTTCTCCAAGGCTGGAGAAGATAGAATATCATGAAGAACCTGGGAGATCCAGCAAACCAGCAAATCGAGTCGGATTTCTTAAAACGTTATGCTATTAGTTGGCAAAAGTTTTCAGTTCTGGACCAGATTCATTCCAGATTTGCTGGATCACCCAGGTTCGCACATGACAGTCCATCTTCTCCATCTTAGTAGCTTTCATACATTTGACCTAATGTGTTTTATTATGCATTAAAACAAGCAATGCACAGGGATTTGAATGGCTGTGAATGAAATTACACCCAAATTAACAGGGGAATTATTTATAAATATACCCCCTGTGTGTAGGGGTGAGGAATAGTGTACCGTACATGGAAAGAATATGCCTGTTACAAACAGCTAAAATAACCATTAGTATCATGCCAATGGCTATTTTAAGTGCCAAAATAAACCATGGATCATGGAACTCCTAACAGTCCCTGTAAAAACCCTGGTTGAGAATGATTGCTCTGAAGATCTGAACAGACTACCAGTATATTTTCTTTGTTAACTTATATGGTGTTTAGATTTAGTACTTAGGAGAAACCAATGGAAAACAAGGTATAAGGTAATTATCTTTTACATGTAAAGGGTTTTTTTTTAATATTTTTACATGGTAATTTTACATGGTGGGAGATCTAAGGAGTTGAGGTACATCTATATTATTTCATCAAAAATCATCTCATTATATATGGATTTAGTGTATTTATACATTATAAGAAGAAACTTTAAGAAAACATTTTTAGAGATGAGAGGGTATAGGTATAATGATTATTATTATAATTTAATAATATAAGAAAATGGTGTGGGGTCCCCCCAAATATTCTTAACAGACCCGTATCCAGCCATTCCAGATGGGTGTCCAAGAAAAAAGAAGGTGACAGCAAGTGCATGGTCACGAAAATCTGACATTTTATATTCTGCTAGCTGCAAAAATAGCACAGAGATTTCCTTGCTGTTAGCACACCACATGGGATCTGTCATGTAGCAGCAGGGGTTCGGCAGGATATCATTGTGATTGATGGGGATATACATTGCTGGACTATGTGATTGACTTAAGATTACATGAGAACATTAAAAAAGTTATTTTTTTAAAACTGTAAGCACTCTTTTTTTGCAGTGTGTGTGTAGTATTATTATTCAATTCAACTGTTTCTTGGAAAGGGTAACGGGTTTTTGTGTACCCACATTGTCATTGCCTTAGGTGAGGGGGCAGCTATCTGGAAGCCTCCTTATTAAAAAAGGCTTTCAGATTGTTCCTTTTTTTTTGGGGGGGGGGGCGTTGGAGAAGAGGCCTTCACCTATGTGTTTTCCCTAATGTTAAGGGAGCATGGAGCTTGGTATGGATGGGAAAGATGTGGCAACAATTTGCATCCCCTACCTCTTTACCTGGTCACTCAGGCTGCATGCAATCTAAGATGGGAAACCTGACTTTCATCAAGTACATACAGAATCAGAAACTGGAAACAGATGGAAAATGGTTAATATATATATACAATAGCTTGCTTACATTGAAAAAAAGTCCCATCATTTTATTTTTCAAATGACGGATATATTTAGGTATTCATAATGTGCTTTTCAATGTACTTGCCACGAGGGCTAAAACAATGTCCAGCTTGTAAACTTCTTTTGAATGGCTACTGTAAGTCGTGTGTCACACTAGGGGAGACGGGCCACTAGGGGGTGCTACGGCTTGCACAAGTGAAGTGAGCCCTGAGAAGGACAAAGCCACAGAGTCTAAGCGGCAACCAGGTCTTCCCCAGAGCCTCTAGAGGTGAGGATGTTGTGCTACTAGTTACCGCCAGGTTGCGGTCCTTGGGCACACCAGGGTGGGCAGGAAGATACACGATACCAAATCACTAAGCAGAAGAATTGTCAAGGAATGCTAGGGTCGAGGCAGGCAGCAAGCAAGAGAGGTTAGGTCACAAGCCAGGGGTCAAATACCAGGGATCCCGGATATAGATACCAGTGACACAGGGGCTACTGCAGACACAGGGAACACAGGAGACACTGAAAGCAACAGGAGGCACAGATGACACAGGAATAAAACAGACAGAGAGGAACACTGGAACAGCACAAGGGAATAGGCTGGAAACAACAGACTGGGCAACAAGGGGTTAACGCAAAAGCTGGACAGAGGAAACAGTGAATCAAGTAACCGGTGTACAGGAACTTGTTCAACAGAACCAGGGGCTCAGGGCTAGTGGAGACATGTTGCATGAACGCTGAGTGCTGTGTCTGAGCTAGCCAAAAAGCCAGGGGTGGTTAGGAGGCTATTTTCTGATTGGCCGGTGGTTTGGACGAAACTGATAAAGCCTGGCAGTCTTGGCACGCCCAGAGTCAGAACTGCCTGCATGCGCAACAGAGAGATGCCTGCGTTTTAGTGAGGAAGAGATAAGTGTGACATCATGCATGATTAGTGATTAGTAAACAAGACTGTACAGACAGCCACAGCAGAACAAAATATACCCAAAGAAAATGAAGAACACAATGTAAATCCAATACAGGTAGACCCGGGTTAGAACATCCAACATATGGACAACTCCTAGATACAAACGGGGTTTCCCTGCTCCCTCGTGTGCAGGACGGAGGCTTGGAGGGGGGAAGGGGGTGGTTTGCATGACTTGCAGAGCTGAGACTGAGCTCTTCTGCAAGCTCTTGTAACTCTTTAATGACCAAGACAAACTCTGCGCTTATCAAAGCACAGCATGCTCCAGAAGTTAATGAATGTCTAGGCTCCATAAAGTTTTGTTTTTTTTGTTTTGTTTATGATTAGCTCACATCGAGGATTGTATACAGTAACTGACACCACGCTGCCTAAAAATATGTTAGGACAAACATCTGTCCTAATTGCATTTATTAAAATAATATACCTGTTCCGACAAATTAAATTTAAGAACAAATGTACTGTCCCTATCTCGTATTTAACCCGGGGTCTACCTGTACAGGAATATTATGTGTATTGGTAAGACTGCCCAGCCAATCTACATTTCCATTATTTACTAGTGCTATTTCTCTAATAAAACCCTAGAATAGAAACCTTGTAATAATATAGAGCAATGTAGCAACTTCAAAAAAATTGAAATACAGTAGGCTGAAAATTATGTGAGGCAATTATCACTTTCTCAGCCACAGATGATTATTTTGTAAGTTAAGCTTTTGAGCTTGGCAAATTTACACCTGGACATCAAAATGCAAAAGTCAATACAAATATCACTGGTTATACAAAAGCTGTTAATTGTGTTAATCCCTTGGCTGACAGCAAGGCTGGAGTGAGCTGTATTAGAATATGTAACATGGCAATGCTACAGTTACTTTGAATTAGACAAAGACATGTGAAAACGGAAATTGGATTTATCCATATTTATAGATTGAGTCACAGCTATTAAGATCAACTGGGACAAGAGCCAAACAGAGATGGTGATAAAGGTGCCACCTAAGCTACAGGAAAAGTACTTTGCTTTATGTGAAAAAGAAAGACTGCTACAAACTTCACCTATTTCGGGGGAAAACACCGACATTGTGTAACTGAACTAACATTCACATTCTTGACAATCATCTCCACCCATCCTACCTACAGCCAAATGTTTTAGGAGATTCTTGACAGGTGATAATCAGATTTCCAATGAGTTGTTCTTTTTGTTATTATAATTGGTTTGGGGCGGACACATTTGGCTTTTGGACTTTTTTCTGCTAAGGTGTGTAGAATAAGCAATAATGTTAAAAAGAGCATTTAGATCTACTTACAATACAAGCATTCCATTCTGGTAATGTGCAGCTAAGTGGCTTTCTCTATGGAATTCATTGTATTTTGCATAACTCGAGTTCTGACAGGAACTGCAAGTATTGTTGATGTAACTATCATTTTTGTTTTGACTGAAGTTTCCATTTAAATTTTAGAAATCACACAGAAAGTAGTTAATGATTGAGCAGCACAAATTGAATTGCTTGCCTGAGGGAAGTGTTACACCACACAGTTGTCTTTCATAGAACATTCGGCACTCTGCAATAAACCATTTGTAGATAAAGAGGCAAATTAAATTTTGTTTTTGTTTACAAACAATAAAAAAGAATGGAATACAGAAAAATTGTATGCACTCATCTGTTTATCGCATATCATGTCATTTCACATTTTATAACCAGTCTTTTAAACGTGGAGCGTAGCTATTTTTGTAGAATAATAGCAAAACTAAGGCTATGTACACACATGCAATGGTTGTAGTCTGATAATCGTCTCAGGGCTGATATTGGACAGGAATCTTGCGTGTGCACAGTGCTCGATATCCATCGTCTGAATGACTGCCCACAATTACGATCGTAATGCAAGAGAAGGGGAGAGAGTGCTGCGAGGTGCCGCTCCGTCGTTCTCCCCCTCCCCTCTCTATAGAGCAGAATGGTGCTGTATGTACGGCACTCGTTCATGCATTGTGTAGTCGTATCGTGAAAGATCCTTTCCAAGGACAAATATTGCACGTATGTACCCAGCATAAATTCTACTAATTTATTAACTGTTTTAGTCTAATTTTGAACATTTACCATAATTTTGATCAGTTACCATAAAGTGGAACTAAACCTAAAAAATAAAACAATGCAATAGGCACTATGTCTCTTTTGCGATAAATAAAACAAATTTGCCTGTTTTGCTGTTCAGTCTTTTGTTGAATGAAGACTGAGCTGGGCACACATGCACAGCTGATTGTACAAACTTGGCATAGCTGGCTGCAACAAATGAATTAACTCACATGATCGTGAATGGGAGTTAGGCCATTCTGGCATAGCCTATCAAGATGGCTGAAAACCCAAACCTGGAAAAGGACTAGGTGACAAATAAGGTGGTGGCAATAGTGAGGAGAGGTGAGTTTAGTTCCACTTTTAATAGAAAAGCTATGTGAGAGAGTTAATGAAGTCTAACTTCAGGATAAAGAATGAAAAACAGTCCCCACATGGTATTAAAAGGAAAACAGCTCAGGGCATGACTTAGCCGATCCAGCCGGCAGATGATGATAGCTGTCAATGGTCATTGGCTTGATTGGCTGAGCCGTATGGTATACCTGTTATTGACAAGAATAAAAAATATTGTCTATGAATTGAGCTCCCATTATCCCTCCCACATCATATCATACAGTTTCACAGTAACTTCAAACACTGCTAGGCACTAAAAGTATGAAACCTTATGAAATTAACTAACACCAAGTCTGTGGCTGATACTGTACCAGGAAACATCTTTAGTCAGAAATTTCTCTGCAATGTATCCAGCTGTTACAATAAAATCTTCCAACCGGGCCCATGTCTTTGGTCTTAAATACATTCCAAGTCAAGAGATTCCAAGAGAAAAAAATGTGGTCAGAGAAAAATAGGAACTCCTGATCTCCGAATGTGTTTCAGGTTATTGGGCCTGATTTATTAAAGCTGTCCAAGGCTGGAGAGGATACAGTTTCATCAGTAAAGCTGGGTGATCCAGCAAACCTGGAATAGATTTCTTAAGTAATTTGCCATTTGTTAGCAAATGTTTTCAAATCTGGACCAGATCCATTCCAGGTTTGCTGGATCGCACAGCTTCACTTATGAAAATGTATCCTCTCCAGCTTCGGAAAGCTTTCATAAATCAGGCCCATTATCTCAGAAAATATTTAAAGTTCTAGATCAGCTAAACAGCCAGGCAACTCTGTATTGCAAAGAGCAACCGAATGCAACCTACATGCAGGACCTGGCAAACTAAGCTAAATACACATTAAAAAACACTATTCTACCTGCCAAAAAAAAATCATCTTTCTGTACATCCAGTCTAAGTTTTGTACATTTCTCCCACTCCCGCTCCCAATTTTCTCCACTGAAGTTAAGCTATTAAAAGCACTCACCCGTTGTGTATAGCTGTAACTAGACAGCGAAGGAACAGCAGCAAACTGATTAGGTCAGCATTCCCTCATTTGCTCTTGTCAGAGCCTGTAGCTCACCTGATCCTAGCCCTACATTCCCTCTCCCAATCTAAGTGCTATTGTAAAGAGAATTATACATAAGTGACACCAAATCAAATTAAGATATAACTTTAAGGCTGAAAATATGGGATACCCAAAAATGAGTTAATTGTTGTACTAAAGTGTTACTTGTATGTATGTAAAAAAAAGTTATGTCCATTTTCAGTAACTACATCAAATCAAGAATAGTGTGCACTTCTATACTTATCACTTTTCTAAAACAGCAGAATCAGCCGAGCCTACTGTGGGAGCTGTCTATGTAATTTCCATGCCCACATCTCTGCATTGTAACTTCTATGCCATTTCTTCCTTTGATTTACACCTTGTTACTGGAAAATTAAACATAACTCTTTTTATCAGCAGCATTAGTCCTAAAATTGTGAATTCCAAGGCTTAGTGAAAGCAGCGCTGAAAGCTATGAGTGATTGCATTAATAGAGGCAACATTAACCTGCTCAATTATCTAAATTGGAACCAAAAAGGCAGAGGAAATGAAGTCCTGTAAATGGGGAAAATCTATTTAAATCACTTTATCAAGCTCACCCTTAAAATACAGTACTCATTAATTTTTGTACTACTCAGCAGCTAAATTCACAAAGCAAAACACCATTAAGTACATAACCCCTTCATGGATAAAAATGAAAGCTCCCCCCACCTCTTCACTGCAAAGTTTAAAAACCTAGTAAAACAATGCAATACAAGTAAGTATATATATATATTTTATGGATGAATATTGGATGTTGTGATTAGTGATTTTCACAAAGTTCATTTTGCCACAAAAATTCAATGGAGTGGATAATTTTTTACAAAAAAATAAGGATAATATATCTTGCCAACATTACATATTTATTGTAAATTCCCTAAACTCTTGGGCTCTTGGCATTCTTACTTACAGTTCAGGACTATTTGCAATGTAGGCAATGGAATTAGTGCCTCTGACCACTGCACAGAGTGTCCTATGGAAGTTGTATAAAGTTATAAAGTTGTGACCGCTGAAGCACCTTTCACCACTGTTCACTTTTGCTGGACAGCCTGGTTCTGGAAGATTTACAGCTGTGCAAAAACTTTTTAGTGTTCTAATAATCAATCTGACTGTACTGTAAGGCTATGCACACATAATGGATTTCTGGCACTGGAAACAATCTTTTCTGGCCATTTCTAATGACAGGAGAACAAACAAGGGTTTTACACACAGAGCCATTTTGTTATATAGATAGGGAAGGGGGATGGATAAGAGAGGGGCACCCCACTGCTTTCTTCCTAATAGGAAAATGCATGGGATATACCCACTCAGGTTTTCATATAGCCGGGTTAGATTAGTGAATGACGATGGGGGACCACTGTACACATGGGACGGGGTGGGACCATTGTACACACACATTTTCTCATCACAAAACAATCACAATCATTCATCTTGGGTGATAATCATCTAACATGTATACATAGCCCAAAGAATATTTGATAACTTTGAAGTTTTCATGTATTCACCCCCAGACCTAAACTTTTAAATAATTTTTTTCAGTCATTCCCTTGGAGTTGTTTTAGCTGTTTGTCTCCATAATGTAGGTTATGCTAAGACACTGGCTCATCAGAAGTTGGACCTTCCACATTCACATATAATGACAATCACTTGAAACAACGTGATTACACATAGGTGATCTCCACTTCAATCATTCCAATGGGATGAGTACCTTTTTAGGAACTGACTTTTGTATTTAGAATAGGAATTAGCTAGAAAATGTGCCATTTCACTATGTATTGCAGCATATAAAATTAACAATTTCATTTATTAACACATAGTTAGCAACACAGATCTGGATGTATAGAAAAGTTCAAATAATAAGAACTTTAAAATCTAAGCACCAGATTACAGGCTAATGAACATGCTTTTAAAAAGTACGATATAAATGAGTCTATAAAAGCTTCAGGATGATTAATTCGGTAAATGCCAGGGAACGTTTTGTGAACTTGAGCTTGGCTCAGGTTTAAGGAAAAACTGCTTGTGTACCATTACTAGGCAATCTACTGCATTAAACACAAAAGTTCTCAGCTGAGGGTGTTATGCAAGGACAATTGATCTCTGGGTGATTTTTTTTTTACATTGGTTCCATAGCAGAATGTTCAAACAACATTATTTATTGCTGGCTCCTAAAAGTGTCTTGTTTTAAATGACTCTGTTATACACTGTTCCTGTTGACCTTTCACATTTTTTATTCATGTGTCCTTTATCAATAGCCTCTACCATGTTTAATCCTAATGTAGAACATCCAAACAACATCATTATTATGGTTTGACCTCCAGGTGATGCAGCATCCAGCCCTGTGATATATCGTAATTGATTCTCCGGCAGTAGCGCTGTAACTATCTGTGCCATGGATTCAAAAAGGAGGGTAAGGATCATTAGCTTCCTTATCACTCCTGAAAGTCTTAAGTGCATATCAGACCTTTCTGTCCCAGATGATAATTCACAGTGCTTGTGGTACAGTTATTGTTTGACATGACAAAAACTTTGCAGAAGTTTTGATTAGGAAGCGTTGCATAGAATTCTCAAAAGCGAAACTTTGGATAAAAATTTTAACTCCTTCCTAAGCATGCACCCAATATAATTCTACTTTACAAATCTGCCTAAAATGCGAACAGTGTTGCAATCTGCCCTAATATAATATTTATATATTAATATTTATTTCATGTTAATCATTTCGCTGTTATAATATTTAACATGGCCAAGGAACAAACAGAAATGAGAAATTAGACACTTTTTTTGTCCCATGGCTAAGGAAGAACCCAATCTCACCTGCTGGCTAGCTGCTGTCGGTGAAGAAGAAAAAAAGAGATCAGTCAGGTTAGAAACTCGCTGCAATAACCAAATGTATGTTGCTGACCTTCGGCTTTCAGATGTTTTCCAACACCTGGCATTTCCAACATCTGGAAACTATACTTTCCATAAATTTGTAGAATGATCTTGTAAGGAACTTACCCGTCCTGCAAGCCCGCGGTGTCCCTGGGGGTGCCAGCCACAGAGGGAGACGCTGCTGTAGCAGGCAGCATGGCCGAGGCTGCTGCTCTGCTCGCAGCTTGTCTCTCTCTGCAGGAGGAGGGATCCGTCCTGGCCAAACTACTGTTCAGCCAGGCGGCATCCCTTCAGATGTGGTTACTGAAACTCCTGCTCTGAAACTCCTGCTCTCAGCACTCCTTTGCATGTGCAAAATAGTGCACGTCCTAGGGGTGCTGTGGGAAGAGGTGCGCGTGCTACAATGCGTCCCTCTTGTACCCCCCGAGGGCGTGGCACTCGGCTGCCTCGCCCCGGGGCGGGACATAGTTTGAATTCATTGGCCGCAGGGGATTGAGTGAGTCTCCTATCAGACGGCGCCAGGTGGCGCAAGGTCATTGGTCACTCTGGCCATTTAAGGAGAGCCTGTCCTGTACACCATTGCCCGCTATAAGCCTCTGTTAACACAGTGTGCTTGGGTGCGTCCTTGTGTGGGTTTAAGTTTATCTGCTTTTGTCATCTCCATAGTGACCTGGTCTGAAACTAACTCTGCTTGAACTCTTCCAGCCCTGACCTCGGATTGTTACTGACCATTCTGCCTGCTGGCTGCCCTGACCTCGGATTGTTCTTGACCTGTCTTTGCCTTACCCTCTTGTACTTCGCCTGTTTGGACTTAACCCTTGTTGTGCTTTATGACATTGAATAAAGCCTGATTGAAGGATATCTGGAGTTGGTTGTGGTTTGTGTGCCCAGGCGCATTACAGATCTATATTGCCTTGGTAGCAACTGACAAAGGGGTAGCTTGATTGTATACGTGCAAATCACCGCCCTATCAAGTCTACTACTTTGTTGGTCACTGTCCATTCATACTGATAAACAGCTGGGGATTTTTCTTTTGCCTTTTATCCCTATCATAGTAGTTGTAATGTGGCCTGGATCATTAAGTAGTCTGAATAATCCTACTATACAGTGATAGTTATATGTTGGTCAGAATAGAAGTATTTGAAGGCATGGTCTCATCGGAATGACTTTTGGATAGAAAGTGATAAAAAAAATTTCCCAAAGTGTTTCTAGTATATAATTTTACTGCTCTATAAATAGTTTCACACTTTCTATCCTGAGTCATTATTGAGGCACTTAAAGAGAACCTTCAAAATTAAGGAGTTCACAACAGCTCCCCAATGTCTCCAAAAATGCCTTCTTCTTTGGAAAATCTACTTTGCATTGTCCTATGAAGGCATTGTTGCACTTTATTATATCAATCAAACTGAGATCATCCATATATGTGTGGAACCTCAACTCGAACTATGTTGGAGGGGACAGTTAAGACAAGAAATGGCAGAACCTGCTCTACCAGTACTTTTCCCTGAGATCTCCTTATCTATGGGTAGAATTAGCCTCACATGTGTTTGCTTTTTTACTGCAGTTTTACCATTTTAATTATGTGAATAAATCATTTCCAGAGTCCAATGCATTTGTCATGGATACATGTAATGAACACAGAAGCCAAACTGATAAATAATATAATACTAATCCAGAAATGTCGCTCGACTATTTGAAAGATAAATGAGAAAGGAAAAAGAAGTGGACGTAAATTGTAAAGATATTTCCTTATGTTATGTTGTTTCCACCAGTTTTACTGATAAAATGTATAGATTAAGGAAAAGTCAAATTAGAAAAAGGAAACCAGAAGAGTATGGATTAATGCAGAAAGATACATTAGATTTATAACCTTCATTTATTATGCTGCTTTGTCTAGCTCTATGGTTTCCCCCACACTGGGAAAGGTTCCTCGTATTGTGAGACCCTTAACCTTGAGTATAGTGGATGATAAATGGTGGGGCTGAACAGCAATAGAAACATGTGATAGTCTCAAAATGTAATTGCAGGCAACAAATAAAAACAATCAATAAGCTTCTAAAGCTATCCAGCAAATATAAAGTGAACTGATTGATCGTTAGAATGTTAACAGCCGTTCAATAAGTTCTATGAGTTCCAATGAGTTTCAGATTCCAGTGACCACCTCACAAGTTCTCACAGGGGTGTTGGTACTCTGAGACTGCCTGTCTTCTACAATGAGGCCCAATACCCAGTATAGGTGACCGAGACCTTCCTGTGATCAGAGAGATGGGGAATATATCTAGAGAGCATGTCTAAGAGAATGGCTTCACCAGTGCTGTGATGGGCCGGTGACCCCAGTGGCCACAGAACTGAAGAAGAAATGTGTTAGGAATGGGTGGAACACAGCGAGGCAAGGCGAGGTAGGTTAAACAGGCTGAGGTCAGGGCAGGCAGCAGGCAAAGCCAAGTAACAGGCCAAAGTCAGGGCAGGTAGCAACAATGCAGCGTCAAAGTCAAAGCAGAAATATAGTGTTTCCACCATGGTATTTGGACAACCTGAACACGTGATGAAACAGAACAAAGGTAGAGCCATCAGAGCTGGGTGTTCATATATCTAAACTACTACACTCATGCTGGGACAGAAATACTTTATAGTCCATAAACTATAGAATCTACTATGTGATCCAGCCAACAACCTCAGTAGCTATAAAGGCCATACTGACACAGTGATACAAAGTAACCACCAGTTAGAAAGGAGTTTGGTTTAAAGAAGCCCTGTAATTGGCAATGAGCACGTTGGCTTTTATACACCATTCTTTCCATTGAGGCTATAGTCAAACATGTCAATTTGAATGTTTGTTAGGGCATTGCTAAGTTTTTATTTTCAATACCTGAAAAAAAGGTACTGATCCGCTAGAATGTGAATCTTGTAGATATTTCAAGGTGTAATTGAAAAATTAGATTATAGTGTACCTTCATATCTTATTCTCATAGCTGCAAGCATGTTCTTCTTGTGTTTGTGTATACAGCAGTTCAACATGATGACTTTCCATTGGAAATCATGATCATAGTGCCTACCGATAAAAGCAGAATACTCTGTTTTCATTCATTTTGCCCATATAAGGTGGCAGTCTGCCTATATTCAGAAATATTTCCCTTTATCCAGGAGCTGATTATATGGTCACCCCCCCCCCCCCCATAATACTATGAATACCTCTTGTTGTAATTTACTATATACTGTTTCCACTACAGCCCAACCAAACAAGTAAAATATAAAGATATCCAGCAAAAAAGATATCCAAACATAACCTATATGTAAAAATCGTTTCTGGATATAAATTCCCATTGGCTGGTTATATCCCCATTGGCTTGTTAAATCATGAATGATAGCATCTTATTGATTGCTATGAATAACTATCCATTATCATCTGTAAGGCAATGTAGCAGATATACTGCCTTTAGAGATCATTTTTATAGTTTGTTTTCTGAATTAAAATAAATCCTCACTACAAGGAAATACAATGTCAAAATGTCAACAGCACGGACAATTCATTAATATTGCATTTGAAGAAATGAAGGTTCATTTACAATTTAGGCTTATCTAAAGAGAGGACACAAAATTCAAATATTGTTGTTCATTATTACCTAGATGTGATGGATATATTAGTTTTCTTTTTTAGTTTTTTTTTACATTATTTGTACCTGGTAATATAGCCGGTGGGTAATGAAATTCCTGTCTTAGGGTGGCTACATTTGAGATACTGAGGTGGGATGTAGCCATCATTGGAGAGCAGTACTTATGGAGGGGGGGGGGGGGGGGGATGAGATGAACTTGTAGGTTTTGTTGGAGTTTACATGAGTAAAATAACACATTTGAACAGTTCCAACAGCATTTTTTCTTTTCTGATCATTTTTTTCCTAGATGAATAACAGCTGCATTGTAAGAACTCCTATCAGTGCTGAATGGTTAGTCTGAACCATCTTACTGCTACTTTTGCTGAACAGCTTGGCCTGGTAAAGGAACTTAAAAAAACAAACTCACTGGTAGGATCAACAAGTATTACAACTATGTAACACAGGAGACACAAAATAAAAACTGTAATGGCAACAATTTTGATAGAACACATCATATGGTAGTTTAATATATTTTCCTTTCATTAGCCTCTAACATACTGGGTTAAGACTGGAGAGGATACAATTTTATCAGTGAATCTTAGTAAATCAGCAAACCTGAAATGGATCTGGTCCAAGATTGAAAACATTAGCTAACAAATAGCAAATTACATTTAAGAAATCCATTCCAGGTTTGTTGGATCACCCAAGTTCACCGTTGACCCTCTCCAGTTCAGAGTGTACCCTCTCCAGCCTTGGAAAGTTTTCAGCACGGTGGCTCAGTGGTTAGCACTCTGGCCTTTGCAGCGCTAGGTTCGAATCCCAGCCAGGACACTATCTGCATGGAGTTTGCAGGTTCTCCCTGTGTCTGATTGGGTTTCCTCCGGGTACTCCAGTTTCCTCCTACATCCCCAAAAAAAATGCAGTTAAGTTAATTGCCTTCCCCCTAAATTGACCTTAGACTACATTAATGACATATCACTATAGTAGGGACATTAGATTGTGAGCTCCTTTGAGGGACAGTTAGTGACACGACTATTGATTTTGTACAGCGCTGCGTATTATGTTGGCGCTATATAAATACTGTATAATATTAATAATAAATTAGGCCCACTGTACTATAGTCAGGTCATCCTCTATTGGTCAAAGATTGTGCTGCTATGGTTTGCATTCAACCATTGCAATCCATCTGCTTTTGTTACAGAACTGAACATATACTTTGGTCCCGTCCCCTTCCATATTTTTAATATAAAGTTCCGTATACCCTGCAGATTTCTAACAGATTCACTTGCATGCAGCATTTGCAGGAAATTCTATAAAGCATACTATAAGACATCATTGGCAGCTTTAGATGATTAATGAATCAGATATTAATTTTTTACTAACTAGACTCGTGATAATTTATGGAAATTGTACCACTGCAGAACAATGTGTCCTAAATAAACCAAGTAACAGCACATTTAAAAAACTAATTGGTGTAATATAACATGCTTGAAAATAAAGCTTGCAATGAACATCAATTAAAGATTAATTAATATATCAGATATGTTAGCCCCATGCAGAAATGAAACCCAACAATGTGTTGTATATCTATTTTGTTTTGCATAAGGTCTAATAAAATAAATTTGTGTGCAGATTACAAATGCTGACACTCAAACGATCAGTTCATTATTATTAGGATGCATTGGCTGATCCACAATCTCCCTGACCTTTACCATGTGCAGAACTTGTTAAATATGATCCAGTCAGAGAGGATTTTAGTTATAGGCTCAAGTTTATTTTATGTGTCGCCCCTATGACCACAGATGTCAGTTCCAAAAACAGTCGTTTAGGATATTTGTTATCTAGAGTAAGCAGTTCTCTATATTTTACAGATCTTGGCAAGGGTAAACTTGACCTGCCAAACCTCACGTTCTTTACGCAGACCATATTTTTCCATATTATTGAACTCCTGGTCTAAACTAGACTTTTAGAAAGGACATTGTGTACATCTTCTGACACATCCAACTTCTGGACACAGGCATTTTAGGCTATCCGCCTGCCAGCAAATGCAAAGAAAAGAAATAAACTTGTTCTTATAAAAACTTTAACAACAAAATAGAAAGCATAGAAAAGTCTAGTTTTACCATGGTAAACTTTGAAGGAAGATAATACTTATTCAAGTATCAAGTTTCTGGAGTTGAGACTTTATGCCGCTTCTGCATCATACAATGGGGCGAGATCAAGGCAGGGATAAGCATGAAAAATTGTAACATTCAAGATACATTCCAGGGATGGTCAGTAACATAGGTATTATTTACTGCTGGCGTCACTTATTTAATGCATGCATTGATATATAAATATATTTTTAATCAAAAACAGATTTACGCATATTCACCAGCTATAAAGTGGTTGTCATTTTGGAGATAATTTGAGAACTGCTGCAACTTATGAGCAAACAAAAAAGAACATTATACCCATTTCCAGCAGACCTTATGTACAATACACTCAAGTGTTTCATCTAAAAGTGCATTATGGTACTTATCAAAGTGAAGTTAAGGTTATATTGACCTTCCATTGTACGAAGATGATCTATGAAGAATGTCAGCTGTACTAGGTTACATAGTTGTATTAAGGCAGCTCTGCCGGAATGTATTATTAATCTCAAGCTAGTCTATAGTTTCTGGTAATAGGCATTTTTTTATAATACTTCTACTAAACTGTTGTGTAATATATGACCTAGACTGAATTTTAAAATATAATTAAGCCCTATGGGAAAACATGTAAGTACTCTGTGACCTTCACATTGGGAAGTTTCTATAGCCAGTGTTTGAATGCCCTCTGGTGGCAAAACTTTATAATGTACACCACTGGGAAGCATTTTAATTGGGGGGTCAGATTATGAATGTTTTCACCTTGGATTCACACATTTTTCTAATTAGACTTCATTGGGAAATGTGTGAATTCTGGGTAAATAATGTGCAAATCTTAAATAAGAAACATTTATAAACAGACCCCATGGTGTCTTTCATCACTGTTTTCTGACACCTTTGTTAAATAAATGGAACAATTAATAAAACAGCATATCATAGAAATCCTTTATATTTAAAATGTGTACAACATGCAAATATTTAATGTTTTATCTATTTTTTTTAAATCAGTTCTAAGCACCATTATTGGTGATTTATGTAGGTAAAAATTGCAAACCAGGGTTAAATTACAATCATATTAGCTAGGACCCTTTCAGACTCACAATTTAAAACTGTGCCATTTTATAGTATGGGTTGATAGCAGTTAGAGCAATTTTATTCCAAAGAGCTAAAAACACACATCACACATTGTAGTATGTTCTAACTTGAAAGATATAGTACATATTCAGGGGTTGTGTTCCAAGGGAGGGAAATTGTCATTATCTAAATGTGTGGCCTGAATGTGTGTCTTACAAGGCAAGCTTTGTAATGACAATGACAACATTATATATGTTAAATGGGTATAGTGAAGCATTAGGTACTTTATATAAGTGAAAAGGCTGCTCATTTATGATGTTAGAAACAACAAGGAATCACTTAAATAAAACACCAAGTTATCATCACAAAAGATTCTTTTAACTTATAAAATTAACACATTTCCTAATATTGTCAGCAGTGGTTCTAGAAAAGCTGCTAAAATATTCAATGATGATGAAAATGTGCAATAATACTACATTCACACTATACTGTGCAGTTGCTGTGTGTTGTATTACAATGTATGGAAACATATGTCCACCTGCACTTATCATACTGACCCCATTCATTACAATAAATGAGCACAGAAATGGCCAGAAACTCATGCAGAAGGTATTCACATTTTGTTTTGAATGACTTTAGTGCTTGATTTTTAACTTTCATTTCATTTCTAAAGTTTAATTTTGAACTTGTCTTGGTGTCACCTTTGACTCGGCCCTCTCATTTACCCCCCATATTCAGAACATTTCCAGGTCCTGTCACTTTCATCTATGCAACATCTCCAAAATCCGCCCCTACCTGTCCCCTCAGACCACCAAACTTCTTGTACACGCTCTTATCATCTCTCGTCTGGACTACTGTAACCTCCTCCTCTCTTGTATTCCACTAACCCGACTCTCTCCTCTACAATCTATTATGAATGCTGCAGCCACACTCATCCATCCTTCCCTCCGCTCCTCTTCCGCTGCATCTCTCTGTAGTTTTCTTCATTGGCTTCCATTTCCCCTTAGAATCAAATTCAAGCTCCTGTGCTTTGCCTTCAAATCCCTCCACAGTTCTTGTCCTACTTACATTTCTGACCTGGTAAAAAAGTACTCCCCCAGCCGCTCTCTTCGCTCCTCCGATGACCTACTAATGACTTCCTCACTCATAACCTCATCACTCTCACGGATACAAGACTTCTCTGGAGCTGCCCCAACTCTCTGGAATGGTCTTCCTCTTCCTATTCCGTTTGCTCCTACTTTCTGCTGATTTAAAAGAGCACTCAAAACCCATTTTTTGCAAACTCGTTTTAGTCTGTCATTTGCAACCCCTATTTAATGTACAGCGCTGCGTAAAATGTTGGCGTTATATAAGTCCTGTTTATTAATAATAATAATAACTTGTATCATGGTTATATGGATCATGAGAAGTTCTCCCATGCACTTCTCACCCATACATACCTGGAATAGATGCTAACAATGCCAGACAGACCATACAGGCTGCAGGTGGCCAAGACAGAGAGCAGAGCAACCGTAGATCAGTTGGCAAGCCAAGTTAGCAAAAAAAATAATAGATGTCAACAAGCAGTGATCAGGAGACCAGCCAAGTCAACAACAGGTAAGCAGGAACAAGTCATTGCCAACAGATAAGCTGGGTCTGCAACTAGCTAATAAAAAATGTTGTGGTCAGGGGATAAGCTTGGTCAGCAACAGATAAGCAGGAACAATCCATGGACAGGAGACCAGCCAGGTGAGTAGGTCATTGGGACAAGCCCGGTCACTAGCAGGTGAGCAAAAGCAAGCTGCGGTCAAAGGACAAACTGAGTAGATATAAGTTTGGTCAGAAGACAAGCCGGGCTAGCAACAGGTGAGAAGGAACAAGTCATGGTAGGAAGACAAGACAGGTTATAAATGGTATGGAGGACCAGGTTTGGGTACACATGCACTTCAATGGAGATACTATTCATGCAGCATGCCTATACACACAAGCATGCACATGCAGATGTGCACATTTGTGCGCATATGACTGCACACAAGCCCAAGTCTACAGTTGGGTGCATGCATACAAAGACAGTATCCTAAAAATCCTGCGTTAGTTTGTGTATATTGGTTCCCAGATGTTTCCATGTGTCAAATGTGCCTATACAAATCTATCATTGTAATCACATTTGCCATCCTGAGTTTAAGAACTCTTTAGGCATTGGTGCTAATGTACTTCAAATGCATTTAATTTTTTTATAATATTTTAAAAAAATTAACAAAAGAATTGACATTTTTTTTGTTATTTAAACATTAAAAATTATGCAGAGAGAAAAAAAATAGCAAAGGATTAAATACAAGAATAGCTGTTTGCTTTTATTTTTTTTGTGGGAGACAAACTGACTGATAACCTGAAACCAATAAAATTACCAGTTCTATCCCTTATATTAGAAAAATACATGTTGTGTACCCAGGTTCACTCCGCTGATTATTATCATGATACTCAGAAAGATAAAATGAAAACATTCCACTATTTACAGCCTTTTAGCCCTGGAACAACTGAAATATGTATCCCTGGGCTGGCAGCTTTTCATTTAATTGTTCTAGAGCCAGGAGCAAGAGCTAGATTTACTCCTATACACTGATTAAAACACTCCGTGAAGGAAAAAATTGATCCATTTCAGCAATAGCTTTCAGTATCCCTTTTCACTTAAAAATATTGGATGAAGAGTATCATCTACTTCTCAATGGCATTTGACACACTGGATGTTCATGGGAATTCAGCAATTGATTTCCCAAATAAAGCAAGCGCCTACATATCACTGCAGCACTAAGAGCAATGAAAAAACAACCATTGCCTTCTACATGAAATGAGTACACACTGCCTGAAATAGGAGGGATACACTTTTTCCCTGGAACATGGCAGCTTTGATAGCTTTCGGAATGAATTGTGGCAATTTGTGGGGCAGTTATTGGGCTCTATTAAGCACTTTGTCATTGGAGACATCTTGAGCGTGAAGGTCTTTGATGTCCTTACTTCTTGGACGAATGCCCAGTAGTGCCGTTTGGAAAAAATGTAAACGTAATCCTGCAATATTGCTTTGCCTGACTGAAGAGTCAAGTTTTTTGCCCCTGACAGCAGACATAGTTGTCTTTGGGAAAAAAAAGATCATTAAATTGATTGATAACCTGCTGAAAATTGACAGTGTGGATTATGTCTCACCACAGAATGCACTGCCATCTCTGTAAAGGGCTGCACCCTCCTCCTAAACTTGTTTAAAGCATAAGTATAGACAAACTCCTACATGCACAGTTGCAATACACATCTGTGCACTCTCTTACCTGTTACAATAATTGAAATTCTGCTCAGCCAATTTTTTTAAACCAGGAACCCCTGACAGACACTGCAACCAAGTCTTCATTATGTAGTAAAAGCAGCATATGGGGCAATCTCTTTGCTGTCACTTCTAATCTGCAAGCCCTTTATTACCAGTGTGATGTGGTGCAGTGAAGGCTGATTGGTTTACAGGGTCCCCCTTCCTTCCATGCTGATATGCAGAGAATTCAAGGAGTTTAGTTCAATCACACTGATGTACTAAGAGTAATGGAGGTATTTTTATCTGCCTATACTTACACTTTAATTCTTTTTAGAGACATTAAGGGGGGATATGATCACCCTGTATAAATATATCAATGGTCCATATAGAGAACTCCTTTCCCCATTATTAACTTTGAGATCATTACAAAGAACAAGAGGGCACTCTTTGCGTCTGGAGGAAAAGAAGTTTAAGCTCCGGATAAGGAAGGGATTCTTCACTGTAAGGTCTGTGAAAATGTGGAATCGGCTCCCTCCGGAAGTAGTTTCAGCAACGTCTATAGATTGCTTTAAGAAAAAGCTGGATGTTTTTCTAGATGCACAGTCGATAACTGGGTATTAAGGCTTTAAAGTAAACATAACAGTGACCGTTCATTCAGGAAACATCCGATGGAATCAGGAAGGAATTTTTTCCCCTGTTGAAGCAAATTGTACCAGGGGTTTTTTTGCCTTCCAACTTCCAACTTGTCCATAGGGTTTTATATCTGGGATATGTTTATTTCCCTAGTGTTGAACTTGATGGACTTTTGTCTTTTTTCAGCCTATGTAAAAAACTTGAAAAAACTCACAACTAAAATATTATTTTTATCAATATTATTGTTATTAATTAGCACTTTCCTACATTTCACATTAAAGAACTCAAGATAAAAGAAAATGTTTGTATAACACAAAATGTGTTTGGAAAACACAATGAGAAATCTTTCACTGTTCAGAGACTGGTCCCCACATGGGTAGCAGCACCTTTCTGGAGGAAGTGGAAACAAGGCAAGCTTTGCTTAGTCCCACCATCGATAATACTATAGCTTGGAATGATGAAGGTAGTAGAGGACCACTGTCTGTGTTTGGGTATGGAATAGAAGCTGATGGGTGTATAGTAAAGAGCAGAGCTGTCTTCGGTGAAAACTAGGTAATGCTGGATCTGTGCAGGTAAATAATGATATTTTCTGTTGATAGCAGGTGGCACAAGGTGCAACACTTCAGTTCATTGTAACACTGCTGTTTCTATTAGAATTAAAGGGATATTAGGCTACATACACACGTGCAATAATTGTCGTTGAAAAGGATCTTTCACAATCCTTTCCAATGACTGCACGATGCATGAACAAGTGTTGTACATACAGCAGTGTTCTGCTCTATGGAGAGGGGGGGAGAGAGCGACAGTGCGGCACCACGCTGCGCTCTCTCCCCTTCACTTGCCTTATGATCGATCTTCGTTCGAACGTCGAGCACTGAATACAAGATTTTTGTCCAATATGAGCCATAAGTGTCACATGGGTAAATTTTGGTACTATGACTTCATCGTTTTTACCCTGGTCTACCTTAGGACTGATTTACTAATAGTGTCAAGAACTATACCTGTGCAATATGTTTTGGTAGAGCCACTTTCTCCATCAGCACTGTATGTGTTAATGTAACAAGGAAGGAGTGGAGCACAATCAGGAGACAGGGACAAGGTATTGTCGCTCTATTACAGAAAGTATCTGAACATAGAATTTGTGACATTATCACAAGATATTTTTAATAAAAAGATGCTGATTTGAAAAGAACTTCACAATAAAGCTCCCACACCCTAGAATGTGCTTCAAATACAAAAGCATCTACAATGGCAATTTTCAACTCTCTGCAAAGCATTAGAATACTAGGAGTTGAGAATTCTTAACCTGGGCTCACTATGTCTGAAAAATATGCTTTTTGTTTATTATTATGTGTGGCAATTATCAGCATATAAACGCTGATAATTTAATTTGCATCAAAGATGTACTAAACATTATATGTGTAATGTTCCTTGAAAAATGTTGGTCTGCAAATGGCAAAGTTGTGTATTACCTTCTGTTTAACAGTACAATTGTACACTGGATTGTTTGTCATCTCATTAAAAGAATACTTCCAAGCTAGTTATTATTACAAATTGTGTATTGAAAAACATCTGCTGCATTATTGTTTCTGCAAGATACAATATAATAGATGTAAATGACCATTAGTTGTACCAACATAGACAATAAATGCTGAAATAGTTCAGAATGCAAAAATGCAACAACGCATAGACGCCATATTGGTTGCAAAGGTATGCTTCATTTTTGGCCTTTACAATCATTTTCAAACCAATTTTTATCCTAGTTCAATTAATTACCTAAGGGATAGTTTGTATAGAAGGTGGAGGGATGATGTGGTTACCTATTCCCCCCACCGCAGGCAAGACGTTGGCCAGAATTCATACTGCATATTGTCAGTTATGGGCAATTAACAACTCCTGGACAACCATCTAAACCACTCCAATGCTTCCACTTCATCACAAAAAATAAACATTGTTTGCTACTAGGTCTAATCCATGTATCCTATACTCAATCAAGTGCGCTGAATCCAATTCTGCCTAGGACGTCAGGATCTTGAGGTAAGTACGCATATAGACGCAATTAGCTACATTCTCTCGTTCCACAGTTACTATGTACACTATACATAACTATCTTTGGCCTCATAGTTCTATAACATTACAAAAATGTAGTTTTATGTTCCAACAATATATACAATTTCACATAACTCACCTGAGTTCTTGTTCAACACACTTTACACACTTGTTCAGTACACTTTAGTGTTTCAGGCATGTTTGTGGCTCTCCGCTGTCTCCCGTTGCAGAAACCAGCAGTAGTCGCTGATCAAGTTGAGGTTGCACTGGCCTTGATATCTTGTTTCCATAACAGAAAAGTTCTGTTGAAACCTCTCCCCTTGTTCATCACTCACATCACCCAAATTTTGTGGGAAGAAGTCCAGATGGGAATGTAACAAATTAATTTAAGTGACATTCAGCAGCCAAGTTGATGGTATGCAGTTAGCATGTTGTACACAAGTTCAGCATGGTTTTCAGCTTGCTGGTTGCCCAGAAAGTTTTGTGCAATTAACACAAATTAATTCCAAGTAGCAAGTTCAAGTGGGTTGAGTTTGACACTGAATGTAGTATCACACGTCACATTGTGGATTTAGGGACCAACAAAAATGCCTGCATTCAGTTTAGCATTTGTTATAACTTTTCCAAACTTCTCCTTCAGATACTGAAAACCCATACCGTCATGATCCATTACAACAGCAAAGTTTTTTTTTAACCCAAGTTAAATATGAAGCGGCGGAAGGTAAACTTTCTTTGGATCAATGAGTGATTTATGCTTCATGTTGTACTGGCCAACAGTGTTTCCAGGTCTGGGTGGCCATTCTTTCATTTTGTAATGGTTGCTATCATCACGACTGTTCCTCAGGCACAGAAAGCACATAATTTTGTATATCCAAATTGCAGGCCAAGAAGGAGTGCCACCACCTTCACGTCACCACAAACGTTCCACTTTTGCTCTGAATAGTTAATCAATTTCAAAATGACCTCCATGGATTTGTATGTCTTTCATTCCCTCGGCATGGGAGGAACTGAAGGTTTTTCGTTACCTTTATGCAGCAATACAGCCTTCAAACTTGCTTTGCTCAGTCCGTGAACAGTTTCCACTGCTCTAGTATGTATTCGCAACCTAACTCTATCATCAGACCACTCACGTTGGTACAGAAGCACCACGTTCATGAAAGTGTGAAGTTGTCGTTCCTTTTTGTAGCAAATTCCACTCCTTTAATCTGGAGGCTAACAGTTCAGACTTGTCTTTTAAAAAGGACAGGTCCCTTACTAGATCATCTAAATCTGATTGGCTTATAAAATGCGGCTTACTCTCTTCAAATTGGGGTTCATAACATTCATAAAACTCAACATCATCCTCCTGTTCCTCATCCGACATGTCTGTGTCAGTAACAACAGATGTAGGAGGGACTGGCATTGGATTCTCTGCATCCTGTGGCACTGGCTTCAGATTCACAATCAGGATTTCTGACTTTTTCGAAAACCCAGCAATTTTACTCATACAGAAGTAGCAGTCCAAGTGATGGTCTTTTGCCTTGGGCATTAATGACTGCTTCTTTGGATTACTTTTGGTCAGTGACAACAACTGAAAACAAGGAACATCTCACGGCAGTGGTCGCCAATCAGTGGTCCATGGAATGGAAAAACAAGGGAAGCGCGGCATGATGTCAGAGTAATTTTAAGTTGTATGAGGCAACTGTTGCCAAACCGTACGCTTCAGTACTGTTTCGACCAGTAACCCCGCTTCACGACTACCGATTCTCATCTGATTGTTTTGTTTTTTTTGTTTAGTTCTCTTTTAGGTAAGTATGATCTTAACTGTGTATTTTCTTTAACAGTTATATTTAATGGCAAATAGTTTGATTTTGATAACTATCATTTCTTGTTTGGTCTTAGATTCCAATGAAATAAACCCATAATGAGTGAGAAAAAATGAACAATATTTTGCATTTCTTTGGTAATACCAAAAATAATGCAACTAATGATAATAGTAACAATAGTAATACTTCACTTAACCGTGAGCTGATCAATGAATCCGAGCCTCCACAGTCCTTGTCAGACACCATTAGGAAGATCATTATTTTACAAATATATTTATCTTTTTTTAAAAAAAATTCATATTATTGGTCCGCTGGATTCAAAATTATAAATTTATTGGCCCGTTAGGTCCGAAAGGTTGGGGACCGCCTCCCCATGGGACTTGATAATTTAGAGGTGCTTTTACAATAGTTTTTTGCTCATTACGACAATCTAGCCCTTGCCAAAATCACTCAGATCCTAATGCATGAATGCACTTTGACTATTCGCTTGGTGTAAAATACATCCCATCCCTCAACAAATGCCATTGTAAAAAAATAAATATTGTTATTTACCTAATTTGTTAGTGGTTTTTTCGTTGTTTTTTTTATTAATATATTTATATATACACATATACACACACACTATATGAATGCACACACAACTGACTACAAGAATTGCACTGAATTACACAGGTATACAGTGCCCTCTGCTGGCAACTATACAAATTCCTGATTCTTTTGCACTATAAATACATGTATTGTAAATGTTGTAGAAATAAGTATACATATATAATACTATTTTCCACATTGTATATTGTACAGACAGATTTCAGTCTTCACAAATATTCATAAAAATTTTAAAACTTTTACTTGCCACTTTAGACATTTTGCAACCTGTGTTACTGTTTTGAGCAACATTTAAATTCTGTGCATTGTACAAAATTATCTGGTTCTGCTTAATAAATGAAACTGTAAATAAGTATATATGCCAGCTGCATAACATCTTTTGGTGGCACCAAGCAAAAAGATTGCTGTAAAGCTATAAAAAAAATCACAGCCATAAAAACTAGTAATCATCTGAGATAGTTCAGGCCATTAGCTAGCAGATGTATGTATCGTAGTTTAGAAAGCCATTTGAAGAAGGTCTTCAAATAGCTATAATCAGAGGGGACATACGCAGAGTGTTTCCACTGTCAAAAGAAACACAACGGGAGCCAGGCTAGATTATGAAGAAAGACAAGATAAGAAAAAAAATAAGCATTAAGAAAAGTATTCTTAGGCTATCAGGCTATGCAAAGGGAATTGAATAAATATTAAAGTAAAGAAAAAAGATAACAAAAAGGGCCTATTCACAAATAAATTTGATCACATGTAATCAGGTTTCATTTAATAAATGTTTGAGGAATTCTGATTGAAATTTGGCAGTTCTGAACCTAGAGCAAATCCTATAGAAGTCTATGAGATGTGAATCTCAATTTCTATGACGTTCTAGCGTTCTATGACGTGCTAACTACATTTGGTTGTGCAAATTATTTTTTTATTTGGCCGATCAAACCTAAAGCAGTACTAAACCCTTTTTTTCCAAAATTTTGCAATCAGTAGGTGATGTCCCTTCTGAAATAAACTACCCTTACCTGTCTGATTACAGTTACTTGTCCATGTTATGTCGTGAGAGGTAATATCGTCTTCCCCTGATTTTGATCCTGGGCCATCTTGATTGGCCAGGCCAGAATTATTACATTTATTATTTTTAAACAGGGTTTATATAGTGGCAACACGTTACTCAGCGCTGTACAATTAATAGGGGTTGCAAATGATAGACAGATACATACAGTGACACAGGAGGAGGAAAGGACCCTGCCCCTAAGAGCTTACAAAATAGGAGATGTAGACGTACCACACAATAGGAGGCGAGATATGGAGCGGTGGGTAAGTAGTGAGGGTTTAGGAGACAGAAGACGGGTAGGCAAGTTTAAAAAGATGGGTTTTGAGTGCTCTTTTTAATGGGCAGAAAGAAGGAGTAAGCCAACTAGTCTAAGGAAAACCATTCCAGAGAGTTGGGGCAGGTCTAGAAAAGTCTTGGAGCTGTGCGTGTGACGAGGTTATGAGTGAGGAAGTCATTAGTAGGTCACTGAAGAAACAAAGAGAGCGGCTAGGGGAGTATTTTTCTATCAGGTCAGAAAGGTAAGTGGGACAAGAACTATGTAGGGATTTGAAGGCAAAGCACAGGAGCTTAAATTTGATTCTAAGGTGAAATGGAAGCCAATGAAGAGAACAACAAAAAGATTCAGCAGCAGAGGAGCGGTGGGAAGGATGGATAAGTCTGCCTGCAGCATTCATGATAAATTGTAGAGGAGAGAGTCGGGTTAGTGGAATACCAGAGAGAAAGATGTTACAGTAGTCCAGATGAGAGATGATAAGAGCGTGTACAAGGAGTTTGGTGGTCTCTTGGGACAGGTAGAGGCGGATTTTGGAGATGTTGCGCAGGTGAAAGTGACAGGACCTGGAAATGTAATAAATATGGGGGGTAAATGAGAGGGCAGAATCAAAAGTGATGCCAACACAACGTGCCTGAGGGGAGGGATGGATAACAGTGTTGTTAGAATAACAGTTAGTTTGAATGATGTAATTCCTGCAAAGTTCACAGGAATTCATTTAGTCCTGAAACCTGCAGGGGAAGCTGGGATTTACCAGGTATCCAGGCTTCCTACAATAAGCTGTGCACGTGCAGCTCAAAACCTTCAGAAGGAATACAGTCAAGTATTGCTGTTTTATTGCTGACATCGCCTGTCCCTTCCTGCAAAAAGAACCTATCAGATCATGGATTTTAAAAGCAGAATTTTAGCTTTAAGAACCCTTTCAGGCTTGTGGTCTATCATATCGCTGTAATGTATTCTCAACCCTGCTCCAACCCTCTCCCATTATACTATATGGGAAAGTTTGAAAAATACTTTGTTCTGGCAGCTACATTGCATTGTGGTTGCAGTGGATCTCACAACATGAATTATCTGGCCACACAGCTGCTATTTCTCCACTGAAAGATATATCAGTCACCCCTGGGTGTACAGCACGAGTCAGATATTATTATAAAAAATAGCTGCTCTGTGCCACCCCCCTCTTTTATAGACCCTGATTTATTAAAGCTCTCCAAGGCTGAAAATGAAACATTTCATCAGTGATGCCGGGTGATCCAGCAAACCTGGAAAGGATTTCTTAAAATTAATTTGCTATTTGTTAGCACATTTTTTTAAATCCTGGATCAAATCCATTACAGGCTTGCTGGATTACCCAGCTGATTATATAAATATTAGTATTTATATAGTGCCAACATTAGCTGTCTTTCACAATCTAATGACCCTACCATAGTCATGTCTATTACAGTCTAAGGTCAATTTTTGGGGGAAGCCAATTACCTGATTTTGGAATGTTGGAGGAAATCAGAGTAAACCCACACAGACACGGGGAGAAATTTCAAACTCCATGCATGCATCTCTGGCCGAGATTTAAACCAGGGACCTAGTGCTGCAAAGGCCAGAGTGCTAACCACTGAGCCACCATGCTGCCCACTGATGAAAGTGTATCCTCTCCAGCCTTGGAGAGCTTTGATAAATCAGGCCTATAGTGAGAGGTCTGACTTACCTAACCTCTTTATGTGTACCTCTAAGCCTGCAGGTCATAGTTGGGGTCATGCAATTCATTAATATTTGTATTATTTTTTCTGGACAAATATGGAAGGGATAGACAAGTCACCAGGACTTTAAATCTTGAACCTGCTGGATTTATCACTAATGTATAGTAGCAATAACCTGAACCTCATCCGTATTCATGATAGTACTGAAGAAAAATGTTCTTATAGCCCCTTATGTGCTTTGTTAATTCCTTTTTTAGCACAATCATTGCTTAATGCACTAGCCTGTGGCTCAGTAAGTCATTTATAAAAGGAAATTACATTGAAATGTCTTTAGAGCAATGGAACTGTTATCTGCCAAAAACAGAAACATCAATAAAAGAGGTTAACTGGAAGAAAAGCAAAAGTTAGTGCTGTCTTGTGTAATGTAATTATCTTTATGTTGCTCTTTCACTTATATGCTCATAATACTTCAAATTTGAAAGACCCTGAAACCTTTCCTAACAGGATTTTCCAATTATTTTTTTTTTTTGTTCTACGAATAATTTAATACCAACCAGAAAATATATAAATATTAAATGCTTATTTCTTTTTAAAATTCCTCTTTACCCAAAAAATTACAAGGCACGTCCAGATATGTCTCAAATAACAGAGGCTGAGATATGGGCTCCCCTTGAAAATTATAACAAGAAGCTGGAATATCACAAGAGACCCACTAACATGCAGAACTTAATTGAGAGAATAAAGGATTTTTTTTGTCCTTTGTTCTGAGCATTATTAATTCAAATAAGAACATGGAGTGAAATAAAAGTGTTAACGACAGAAATATAACTTACGGTACATACAAACTGGGGAATTACAAACTGGCAAATGACAATTTAAAAACCTTTTGTTAGATATGTTGGGGTTTTGGGCCTTGGTATAGTAAAGTAGAGCTCACACATTGGACCTGATTTATTAAAGTATAAAGGTATAAAGTAAAGGATACACTTTCACCTGTGAAGCTGAGTGATCCAGCAAACCAAGAATGGGTCTGGTCCAGGATTGAAAACATTTGCAAAAACATTTGCATAGCAAATTACTTTTTAAAAATACATTCCAGGTTTGCTGGATCACCCAGCTTTACTGATAAAAGTGTATCCCCTCCAGCCTTGGGGAGCTTTATTAAATCAAGCCCATTCATCCAAATACATGTGGAAGGAGATACTATTTTGCCACAGGTGAATAATTAACAAACAAGTGTGTGAACAATAGTTTATCCTTGAATTATTTGCAGAACATTTCTTTTATTGTAAATATAAATTAAAAAAAGTAGCTAAAGGTTTAAAGCATTTGCAGAATATTTGCAAAATGGCAACTATTTAATTTTGTGAATTAAAATGTATTTATAATCAAATGTTTGTACTACTATGTTGGATAAAGTTTGGAATAGTTATGATGCATTGTAACCTGTACCTAACTAGGGAGATTTCTCTTCATTTATTGTTCTGTAGACACAAGAGGAAGTAAAATAATATTTCTAAGTCAAGGAAAGACTCTCTGGAAGCGTACCTAAACTCCAAAAACAAAACGTCTCAAAGAGGTAATACTAATTGACAAATGAGACATGCAATGTAAAACTAAATCCCATCTTCCTGGTGACTTTTTGTTTAACCTTTAAAATGTATGCACCATGTAGTGTAGGGCTTGAGTTTCTGACCCTGATTTATCAAGCAAGTGCACGTAAGCTTGCAATATATATATATGCTATATATACGCGCCGATATACGAAGCGTATTTCCGTGAGTCAGAGCTGAGTGCTAGTACTCGCACCTTCACTTGCCAGTCCTGCCTTGATAAATGAGCAATAGGGATCGAGAATACTCCAATTAAGGCGATTAGTTTGCAGCTGCGCGATTCAGGAGGATCTGTTAAGCTGTCAATGGTGAGATCATAGCAATTAATTAGCGCGCACCTGTTCCCTCTTCTGTGCGCATCTACAGTCCATTACAGGTCAATTTGAATCTTTAATGCATCATCTTCTTTTGGGTAAGTGCTACTTTTTTATGTTACATTATACTCATTTACAAAATTGATTCATATATTGTTACATTTGTTGCACTGTTTTGATGCTTTTGTGTTTGCTTGCAATACTGCAAACTAATGTAGATCAAGCTGTATATATATTAATTAGCACTTTATATTATGTCAAAATACTCAGACAGAGAGAGGGTTCAAGAGACAAAGGTGGAAGAATTTGTTTAAAGGTATATTAATCCCTTTCATGGAATATTTTGCCAACCCTGGAAAATCATATATAATATATAAACAAATACAGTTCACAGACAGGGTTTCTATGGCAAAACAATTATTTTGTATTGAACATAAATCCTTAAATATTCTAATTTCAACAATATTTGTATCATCAACAATATAATTGTTTGTACTGCCTCAATCCTTGGGGTTTGGTACTCATTTTACCAAACATAGATCACCTATTTGATGCTTTTGTCAGATTTAGCGAAGCGGTATGTGCAGAGAACACACAAGTCATGTAAGTATTTTTTACGCAGCCTCTTGTAGGTAGAAGCAGTTAAGGCCGCAGCCATGGTCCTTACGTCCCAGTGAGAAAATGTAAATGACACGGGAGATTCCGGAATTCCCTTCAGAATCCACCTCCTGAGTGACGTAGGAGAGAAAGGGGTCTCGTGCGTGGCTACCCAGCTCATTGCCAAAATGTCATGCATCTCACTGATGCACAGCAATTTTATTATATATATATTATACAAGCTACTGTACAGTTATATTACGTTTCCCTATTTTTTTAACTGATTTTTGTGGGGGGTTTTTTTAAGTTTATTATGAAATTTATTAATTTTATTAAATATTGGATATATTTCAGTGAGTTATGGCTAAGAAATATAGGCCTACAATGTAAAATTTTAGTATTATACAGTAAACAGAATTATTGCATTTTCTGTGTTTTGAGTATTTTTTATTTATTTATGCATTCTTGTTTAAGCTGATTTTTGTGTTTTTTATTTAATTTTATTATTAAATGTAATTTTTTTGTTTTTTACACGATTGTGTGTTTCAAACTTAATTATATTCAGGATATCTACTAGACCCTTGTTTGGACATATTTTGGTAAGTTACAGGTCTACAATATAAAAAAACAAAATTTCATGAAAACAGTGTACCGTTTTTGGTACAGAAATCAGACATCAGTGAAACGCTCACAAGGGTAAATACTGGATTGTATACATTATTTACGTGTTTACACTAAACAAATAGTACTAGTATTTAAAACTTCCGGGGACAAATACACTTTGTGTCAAACATATTTTCTTGCTTTTCCAGCCTTTCTGGGTGTTTATGCAGGTTTGAATGGTATTTTAGACCTTGGCCCACTATGTATTGACTTACTCATCTCAGCTTGGTAGTGGAAGCACATAAAGGGGATTCCTCCTTTAACCAGAAGCAATATCCTCCATGAGTGTTGCTTGGAGCCAAGACCATGACCATGATTTTCAATTTGAAGCATGTTAAGCAATATTCCCAAAAAATCCTCCTTGCCTAATTCTTCCTATAATTTCTCTTTTATATGTATGTGTATTTGATTTGTATATATATATATATATATATATATATATATATATATATATATATATATAATTATGGAAGCAAAGAAGAATAAGGTTGGATGATCTAGTCCGCTGGCTGGCAAAAGTGAGGTCTAGCCCACCAGAGCTCGATGGAATTTACCACTTGGTGGATCTTCGGGTCCGGCATCGTAAGCGTTTAGGTAGGAGCCTGAAATCAGTTAACTCTTTCCGAACCTGAAAATATTAGGTCATTGGAAAATATGCTTATTTCTTAGCTAATATATATGTTTTAAACGTTTGAACACTACAAACATTTTTATTTAGGGCTAAGTGAAAGATGTGTGTCATTAGAAAGAATAATTTTTTAGGGGGACAATGACTTTTAATGCAAGCTCGCCAGTGTCGAGCTGCCGAAGTTGCACAGTTCAGAGCGAGCGATCATTTCAGTTGACAACTGCCGGCACAATACGCTAGTGTATTCTTGCCGGCCAAAATTTGGTTGATAAATAGGGTTTTGGCGTCCGATTTCGGATCGTCATTACGCGCGCAAGAAAGCTTCTGATTTGGCTTGATGAATCAGGCTCCCTGTGTGAGGGGCAATATCACTCCTGTGATATTCATCAGTACTTCATCAGTATTCATCCAGTGGCTGAAGAGGATCACCTTTGTGAAGTCTATTGTGAAGCATTTGCGGTGAAGATGGTGTCTCCTGAGGATGCAGCAATCACAGGTCCTGGATCTACCATCGTTGCAAGGTGGTTGCACATGGGTAAGTACGTGCCATGATTGGCAGGTGTGCTGTGTATACTTGCGGATTATGGAGAAGCTCACCACCCACCAATGAGTTTAGTTCTGGTTTAAACCACTTTTAACCACAATTGTCCCCCTATTAGATGATTTCCCTTGTATTGCTGGCGGTTTAACATTCTGTATTTTCAGTACCTGTGATAATGGATACCAGGATAAAAAAAGAAGGTACTCACCCTAGTGAAGACACAAAACTTAGTTAAAAAAATTAGTGGAGATTATTCACTGCTCTATCCAAATAAATAAAAAAAAAACAATAAACATTTCAGCTTCATATTCACTTTAATCCCAAACAAATCTCTTAAGATTACCATATGCTATAGTACAGATGTAATTATAACCTAATACAATAGCATGAAATGGCAAATATGTTTATAATAATGCATATACTGAAGAATAAACCCATAAATCCATATGGTTGGTAGTACATGTATTTGGTATTTATATGTGACTCATAATGTACTCTTTAAAAGGTAATAAATTTAATCTCTCTGCAACTAATATTTTTTTTTGCTGTGTACCACTGGGGAAATTTTCCTTCACTTTTTGTCCTAGTGATTCAACAACAAGTTGGAATAAATCTTCTTTAGATGATTGTCTGTGGAAAAACTGTCTATATTAGCAATGTTATAGGCTTGGTGTTTTATCCATCAAGTACCCCATCCTAATATTTAAATTAATTAATTATAAACTTTAACTGTAAAAACAATGACTTTACTGTTTTTAAAAAAATACATATGTCTTTTTTGTTCACAAAATAAGAGTTAAATATATCAATAAAAGTGTTAAAACCAATCTGTAAAACACTAATCCAAAAACAGTAATATTGTATGATACTCTTGTATGTAACTTTCAGTATTACAGCCTACTAATTTATTGTACAGTTAGTAGTTTGGAGTTGATTTTTAACATATAAATTGTAGGCAGAACAAGTCAGAACTTTCACGAATCAATTTGATCAGAAGTTGAAAAAGTGTGACTATGAAAAGTTACATTTAAAATCTAAAATATTCCCAAAGAATTCAAAGCAATAACAAAACAATTATAAAGAACTGTTTTGGTTACAAATAAGCCCTAATACACAAACTCTCAAAAAAAAAAACACAACAATCTTTAAATCAAACTTCACGAATTTCCCAGAATAGTATAAATACAACACATACAACATAATAATAGCATGTACAATACATTAGAACTGTGCAAATTTGAGGACAGTAAACAGTGTTTGGTAAAGCAAATTTAGTACAGCAGATGAAAGACAAGCGTGCTTACTCCCCTTCCAGATCGAAAGATGTCCAGCAGAGCCATTAGCTCAGAACTGACAGAAATCTGTGGAAACCAGAAACACCCATCCACTGACCAGAGGAGTCTGGCCACAAGAGGTCTACATAGAAGAATTGTGGCCAAAAATATATACCTATGATAAGGTAACAAAGCCAATAGACTCAACTATACATGAAAACATTAGAGCTAGGCTGCAAACAAATGGCAGTAGCTGCTCAGGTCAAGTCAAAATATGAAATAGTTGGCTGTAGCAAGCGATAGTTAAATTGCCAAACTGCTGGAAAATAGTACAATATTGAGTGTCAGCAGGAAACAGTAAAGCATGGTGAAGTCATGGAAGCTGTATGGGCCACACAGAGCCCTGATCTCAACTGTGGATCCTTCTGACACCTCATGTAATCCCAGAAACACTCAATGGGATTACATGAGGAGTCAGAAGGATCCACAGTACTTCTAGATGTTTGGAACAACCTACCGGTCGAGTTTCTTCGAAAAATGTGTGCAAGTGTACATAGAAGAATTGAAACTGTTTCAAAGGCACACCAAATACTAATTTGATTTAGACTTATCTTCTGCTCATTCATTTTGGATTGTAATTGACAAAAATAAACTAATAACACTTCTATTTGTGAAAGTATTTCTACTTTACAGCATTACAGCATACAGTATATATATATATATATATATATATATATATATATATATATATATGTGTGTGTGTGTGTGTGTACAGTCATGGCCAAAAATATTGACACCCCTGTGATATCAGAAAATGAACTATTTCTCCGAAAAAATTGTTGCAGTTACAAATGCTTGGGATTGTCATGTTTATTTCTTTACTTGGCTGTATTTTTGCCTTATCTGTCCAGAGGACATTCTCCCAGGAGGATTGCAGCTTCCATAGATGAGTTTTAGCATATCATCAATCTTTCTCTTTCATCCACATCCAGAGAGATTAGTTACAATGCCATGGGCTGTAAACTTCTTTACAATGTTGTGCACAGGACACAGGAACATTAGGATTTCTGGCAATAGACATGTGGCCTTGGGATTGTCCATGCTTTTCTATAATTTTGGTTCTAAAATCCTCAGACAATTCTTTGCTCTTCTCCATGCTCAGAGTGTTACACACAGACCTTCAAATCTAAGAGACGAGGAGCAGCTAGCAAAGGAAGAGTGGTCCAAAATTCTAGTAGATAGATGTAAAAGACTCATTAATTATTACAGAAAGTGATTAACATCAGTTTTTCATCAGTATTTCCTCCAAAGAGTGTGCTACCAAGTATTAGGTTGAGAATGGCAATAATTTTGTTCAGGCCATTGTTTTTGACGTTTCGTGTGGAATGTCTCAGCCTTTTTGTGTCAACAAAAGAAATAAACATGACAAAACCAATGCATTTGTATTTGGAACAATTTTCCAGGAGAAGTGGTGCATTTTCTGTATATATATATAGGCAGAATGTCACAGCCAATAACAACTCAAGTATGTATCATAATGTATCATAACGTAGCAATATGTATCATAATGTGGTAATCCAAAAAGAGATCACAAACCTTCAAACCCTTTCTGTGATATTTTTTTTGGATCAACACATATTAACATTTATACGTAAATACAAAAATATTAGTCAATTTTAATTTAGGTAAAATGTGTTCATTTTTATTAATATCATTAATGTTCTTATTTTTGTTCACATATGATATGCTGCATAGTTTTGGCCTTGCATGTTCTGTATGCCGTATCTAAGTGTATCCCCAGGGATTTTGGGCAATTTGCCCAATAGTTAGCTCTCTCCACCATCTGATTACTTAGTGTAAGTGTTTGCACCATGGGATTCACGGGTGAGGAAATATAGAGAAAGCCTTTAGGAGAGCTTCTGACAACCAGGCAAGCCAGGATTGCGAGCCAATCACAAAGACACACACGTTGTAGCACCCTGTAAACATTGTCACTTACCATACACCTCAATCTAGAGATGGGCCACTTCCATAAGCATGCCTGCTGTTGTGCTCCCTCCCCAACCAAGTGCCCCTTTTAAACTCCATGACCCCAGGAGCCTCTGATGATCTCTGTGACCTTGTGTGTGTTCCTGTGGTCCCAGAGTTCCTGTGCTCCTACTTATCTCCCTGTTGCTTTACCAGCTCTCCTGTTCCTGATCATGTCTGCTCCCAGTCTTTTCCAACGTTTGGCTTGTGCCTGATTTTGAGACTATGCCCCTGATTCATCAATAAAATCCCATTAAAGACAAGGTCCCTGATCTAGGGCATGTACAGGAGCAGCCAGAGCCTCCCAGGATGCGTGACGTAGGGGGGCTCTACGCTTCCATAAAGTCTTGATTGCCGGGGCGATCAAAACAGAAAGGGGAGGTGCTGCACTTAAAAAAACATTAAACACTTAATAAAAAAAACATTTTTACTTTATATAAAACTGTTGTCTACACTTTAATGTAAAGTACAAATTTTGAGTTTGGGTCCACTTTGAATATCTCTGGATAAACAAGAATGTGTTATGCTATGGACAGTTTTCATGAGCAGTCATACAATTCCAGGCAAGAAAGCTCCAAGGGACCGATTGCCTTGTAGTTGGATGGCGTGCATAGGTGTGCTAACTTACAGATCTGAGTAGAAGCATATGTTGATACTGCAGTCGGGTTCCCTGAACACCTGTTGGACCCTAGGCAGGTACCAAGGTCACCTTGGGTGATCCAGCTCTGGGTACATCTGTGAGCAATATACAGTTAAACTGCAGGGGAAATGAGGGGAATCTTCATTTATTACATTCCTCATGCACACAGGGGATAGACATCACCTCTGCTTTCAATGTGCAAAGTGGACACACAGGGAACGCACATGTAGAATATATTTGTAATGCCTAATTCTAGTAAATGTTAAACCCAAGTTTATTAATGTAATCATTTTTTAATGTGCTCAGGAAGTTTTAAACTTCTATAGAATTGGTCCTAAAGCTGACAATAGTTACTTTTTTATACTCTGAAATAAACTTGTTAAAACATAACACTATTAAAATTAAATGAATACACTTTTTGTATTGAACTATAGTGCAGATTAAAATAATGTACGAATTTTAGATGCTGGACTTTACACTAGTGAACTGCTCACTGGGCTTTATTCTTACAGCAGTACTTTATTATTACTATTATCTGAGAAAAAGGATATTTTACATACTGGATGTCTTTATTACAATTTAAATCTATTAGGAGTCAGTGGATTTATGCAAAATGCAACTCCAGGTGCCCACGGCACTGATATTCCACAGCTCTGGAATTTAGTTTAGTGAACTAACCGAATATTTTTTCTTGCCTGTGCAGTGAGAGATGGGGTGATTTTTTCTCCTGTACACCTTAAAAAAAAAGTGCACTGTACACGTGTAAGATCAACACTTTTCTACATTAAGCATGCGCAGGAGGAGGAGCCTGAAGCCTCCTGGTATTTGTGACATTAGCTGTACTGTTCACAACCACTCACGGTGTTTACACCAATTCACAGCGAGGGGGACATTGCAGGGGTCAATTATTTTTTTTTTTATTTTGTTGCTGGAGTTCTGCTTTCATGCTGCCACAGTCAACTTAAACTGGACCTAAACTCAAAATGTTTACATAAATGGGTAAAGAACCCTTTTATGTAAGTTAAATAATACCTTCTGATGAGGAGTCCCTTCCCTTCTGTCTTTAGCCGCAGCAATAAAGACAGAACAGGAATGCAGATTTTCCTGGGATAATAATGTCACAGAGATTAGCCATGCGCAGAAAGAGCCCTTTCTTCAATGGAAGCGCGCAACTTCCTCATTCATAACCTCATCACACACGCGACTTTTCTAGAGCTTCCCTGACTCTCTGGAATTGTCTTCCTCGTTCTATACAAATTGCTTCTACTTTCTGCTCATTTAAAAGAGCACTCAAAACCCATTTTTTTTTAAACTTGCCTACCCATCTTCTTCTGTCTTTTGAAACCATCACTACTTCCCACCACTACATATCTCCCATCCTATTGTGTGTGTAAATTCCCCCAGCTACTAGATTGTAAGCTCTTCCGGGCAGGGTCCTTCCCATCCTGTATCACTGTATTCACCTGTCATTTGCAACCCCTATTTGATATACAGCATAATATGTTGACGCTATATAAACCCTTGCGGGGGAGGGGGTTATCTGCCAATCTCACACATGCGCAATGAGATCAGTACTCTTTTATTCCCCATTTACAGCAGTTTCATCACTCAATTTCGGACCTGCGCAGTGTGAGATCAGGTGATGTAGGCAGAAGCAGGAAGAAGATGACGGTGCCCAGTACTTCCTCTGTCCAGATAACAGGACGGCCCGCTACAGGAAACCTCCAGGATAGCTTTGGCATTCTCCTTGTTGACAAATTTTAGGAGATTTCCTCTGACTTCCTGTTGTATGAGCCAGCAGATTGTCACATTCCAATGCACTCCCCTATTACACAGCTTGTAATGGGGGGAATATGAGAGGGTATATAGGGCTGTTACCTATAAAAGCCTGGCCTGGTGCACCAGGAACCCAATTATTTGTCCCTTATAACTGCTACATGTCTGCCAAGATTTCCAATCAATATCTCCTCGTCTCTGGTTGCCCTGGTGATTTATAACCCCACCAGACTAATGAGCTGTATCCCCAGTATACACACATACACGGCTCCCTATCCTCCCAGCTCACACCCCATCCCTCGCGTTCCTCTCCCGCCGCCAGACGCGCTCTTCAGCCACACCCCTGTCTGCTCCCTCACCTCCATGGCAACCTCCACCCCTCCCCTCACCCCCCCTTTCCTGACGTCAGTACAGAAGCCTCTGCCAACTACATATAAATGTATAACGCCGCCAACTGCGTCTAATAATTGGTCACTTTCCCGCCTAGTCTTTTTTCCCATTGGTTTACGGCGTTGTCAATCGTCCGTGACATCACGGTCGGAACGATGCAAGCAGGTTAGGTTGCACATGCCGTATGTGTGAATGGGCGTGATCGAAGCCGCGGCCTCCGTCACGTGATCGCGGTTTAATGTTTACATTCGAGACGGGCAAGGGGGAATCCTGTGCCAGGCGGGGGCCCGTTTCGCTTTCATTTCCCGGGAGGAGGTGGAGGAGGGGGCGGCCGGCGGGCCTCATGCTGCGCTCAAGCCACTGACGAGGGAGACAGAGGCCTGCAGGGACCGCCTTAGCCGCTGCCATCGCGCCGAGCAACATGGAGGAGCTGGTGGTGGAGGTGCGGGGCTCCAATGGAGCCTTCTACAAGGTGAGGCCTCTTGCGTCCACCTCGGCCCAACATAGAGCGTTGCGTAAGCTGCAGCATCTCTGGAGGAACTACAAGTGCCAGCATGCCGTGTATGAGAAGCTTGGCTGCCATTTGTAGTTCCCCAGCGGATGGAGAGTCACAGGTTCTCCAATCACACACGGGAGAATGAGTGTAAGGCTGGGCCTGGATGTGCACATAATGACTTGCAAACTTCCCCTCCCTCCATTCATATTGCATTCCTCCCCTGGCTGCATGCAACACCAGTGTGCCGGCTACACCTGTCCTCCTCATCATCAGTGCTGGCTACACCTGTCCTCCTCATCATCATCATCCTCATCATCCCCTTCCTCATCATCATCCTCCACATCCCTCATCATCAGTGCTGGCTACACCTGTCATCATCATCTTCATCCTCATCATCCCCTTCATAATCCTCATCATCATCCTCCACATCCCTCATCTTCATCCCCTTCCTAATCCTCATCATCATCTTCCACATCCCTCATCATCAGTGCTGGCTACACCTGTCCTCATCATCATCTTCATCCTCATCATCCCCTTCCTAATCCTCATCATCCACATCCCTCATCATCGGTGCTGGCTACACCTGTCCTCATCATCATCATTCCCTTCCTAAACCTCATTGTTACCCTCCACATCCCTCATCATCGTCATCCCCTTCCTAATCATCATCATCATCCTCCACATCCCTCATCATAAGTGCCGGCTACACTTGTCCTCATCATCATTTTCATCATCACCTTCCTAGTCCTCAGTATCAGTGCCGACTACACCTGTCCTCAACCTCATATCCTTCCTAATCCTCATCATCATCCTCCTCATCTTCATCCCCTTCCTAATACTCATCATCACCCTCATCTTCACCCCCTTCCTAATACTCATCATCATCCTCCACATCCCTCATCAGTGCCAGCTACACCTGCTCACATCATCATCCTCATGCCCTTCCTAATCCTCATCATCATTGCCAGCTATACCTGTCCTCATCATCATCCTCATTCCCTTCCTAACCCTTATCATCATCCTCCACACCCCTCATCATTAGTGCTGGCTACACCTGTCCTCATCATCATCATCCTCATCTTCATTATCATCAGTGCCATCTTTACCTGTCCTCATCTTCATCCCCCAACCCCATCCTCAGTGCCCTCTCCACCTGTCACCATCATCATCCTCCTCATCCCCCAACCCCTTCACCAGTGCCGTCTCCACCTGTCATCATCATCCTTCACATCCCTCATCCCCATCATCTTCAGTGCTTTCCTCTCCTGTCTGCACGCAGCACCAGTGTGCGGTCTTCACCTGTCTTCATCATCATCCTCCCTCATTATCTCTGCCACCCCCACCTGTCCCCAATTCTCACCCCTCATCCGCCACGTCCCCATCCTTATCATCAGTGCCATCATCACCTGTCTGCACGCAGCACCAGTGTGCTGTCTTCACCTGTCCTCATCATCGTCCTCCACATCTCTTATCCCCATCCTAATCATCATCATCATCAGAGCCAACTTCACCTGTCCCCAATTCTCATCCTCTACATCCCTCATCTCCATCCTCATCATTACCTGTCCCCAATTCTCATCCTCCACATGCCTCATCCCCATCATTATCCTCCACATGCCTCATCACCACCCATACTCCTCATCAGTGCCATCCTCACCTGTCCCCATACCTTATCCTCATCTCTATCCTCATCATCATTGCCATCTTCACCTGTCCTCATCTTCGTTCCTCATTCCCATCCTCATCAACATCAGTACCGCCCTCACCTGTCCCCATTTCTCATCCTCCACATCCCTCATCCCCACACTTAACATCACTGCCATCTTCACCTGTCCCCAATTCTCATCCTTTATCTCCAACACCAGTGCTATCCTCACTCATCTCCATCCTCATCATCATTGCCATCTTCACCTGTCCTCATCCTCCACACCCCTCATCTCCATCCTCATCATTATCAGTGCCATCTTCACCTGTCCTTATCTTCATCCCCAAACCCCATCATCAGTGCCCTCTCCACCTGTCCTCATCATCCACCACATCCCTCATCTCCATTCTCATCATCAGTGCCAACCTTACCTGTCCCCATTTCACATCCTTCATCCCCATCCTCATCATCAGTGCCATCTTCATCCTCCTCATCTGTGTCATCTTCACCTGTCCTCATTTTTCATCCTCCCTAACCTCCACATCCCCATCCTCATCATCAGTGCCATCTTCACTTGTTCTCATCCTCCTCATCAGCAGCAATTTACCATCATTTATTTCCTCATACTCCACATCTTCAATCCCTATTTTCAGCAACAACAGTGCCATGTTCTACCTTTCAGAAAGAAAAGCATGGGTATTCTCTGTACTCCTAATTCCCATCTTCTTTCTACCCATCCTTTATCCTCATCAACCATCCTCATCAGTCTGCATCTCTAGTCCCCATTATTGCTATCCTCATTTCCCATCCTTCTTAACTCTATTATCAGTAGTGCCACTTTCACCTATCTTCCCCCTCCAAATCCTTCATATTTCTAAACCCTGTGCCATTCTCACCTGTCCCTATTTCTCATCCTCCCCAACCCACATCCCTCATCTCTATCCTTATCATATTCTCCATCCTCATTGTTCATCCCAAACCACCTCATCTCTGTTCTTATCAGTGCCATCTTTACCTTATTTCAACCCCCTCCAGCCTCCACATCCCTAATCTCCATCCTCATCATCATTGCCATCTTCACCTCTCCTCTTTTCTCATCCCCAGGCTCGTTATCTTCATTCTCACTTGTCCTCATCTCTATCTTCATCTAACCTCATTCCTTATCCTCATCCTTCTCATTTGTAATCCCTATTCTCATCATTAGGCCATCTTCACCTGTCCTAATTTCTTATGCCCATCTCCATCCTCACCCATCCACATTTCTTATCCCCTAACTCCACATTTTGTGTCCTCCCCACTTGACCTGTCTGATGCATACCCCCCCAAATAAAAACATAATTATCTTCTATTCCATATTCTCTATCTTTGTAATCTTCAGTCTTCCATCTTCTAAAGTCTTGTCTGATGTTTTCTACCTGATCTGCCTGGCAAGACTAAAGACCCCTTCCAGTGCCCCTCTTCTACCCATCTCTGATCCCCGTCCTACATAGCAGCAGCATTTGCTTCATCTATCTTGTGTGGCAGGAAGTTGGGCCAGTTTTCTTCATTAGTTGTACCATCTTCCAATGGTCCTGCCAACCAGGGAAATGAACCTCAGCACCATTATCTTATGTCCTCATCCCTATTTCCAATATTGCTATTTCCATTCTACTCATCACCACCTGTCCTGTCATCTAGATATGAATGTCCCCATTCTACTTGTTCCTAATCCCTATGTCCTGTCCCCAACATCTTCTTCATTGGCAGCAGCATCTTTTTCACTTACTCAGCCTGGTGGAGAGTCATATCTGGGCATCATTACAATCTCGTATTCCCTAGCATCTCATCTGTAATCCCCAGAGTCAGGGCAGCTTTTTTGTGTCTGCTTGTAGCAGGGTCATCATCCACCTGTTTATCCTGGCAGGTGGACAGATTTGAGCATCAGCACTTTTTAATCCCCATCTTTCTTATCTGCATCATTTCTGTCTTCAACAATTACTGCCTGGCAGAGGAAAGACATGGACATCCTCCCCATTAACAGTAGCAGTACCACCTTTTGTCTTTGCCAAGCAAATTTTACTGGGCATCATCCCCATCCGCTTCATTTTGCTGCAGAAGTGCCACTATTCATGTACTCTGCTTGGAAGAGAAACGGATCCGGCCACATCTTCATCCTCTAGTCAACAGCAGCCATGCCATCTTCACCTGTTCTGTCTGCTGGGGAAACAAAGCGGGAAATCCTCGCCACCTCTAATCCTACCATATCTAGTCTTGCTGCCTCAATCTTCACCTAATATGTAACACTCCTCTTTTTAGGATGGGCACCTAAATCATGTAATCTCCATACTTGGCAGGACACCATTGCCTTAGGTTATTGATACACTGCCTTCTAATTTCTGCATTGCATTTCAAACATATAAATATAAGAACCAACGTCTTTCAAAATGTACTATTTACATTACGTGTAAGGAGGCACCGAGATGTAATGGGGATAAACCTATTTGTACTCATTGGTAACTTCCAAGAACACAGCAGGAAGACAATATTCATGCTTGTGTATATGATGTGCATATATATGCCAGTATTCTTTCCAGAATTGTTTTTAAGCTTGGTGGGAAGAAACTGTAGGTGGGTGACAGCCCCTGTATTATGAACTAGTTCTTCAGTAGCCGGGTGGTGTACCTGGCTAAAAGATCTGGGGAGAACACTTTGCAATTTATAATTCATACAGATGGCACATTCACATGGCACAGTGTAAATGCACTTATAAAGGGAAACATACTGCCTTCTCCAAAAGTGTGTGACCAGTCCCCCAAAGCCTCTTCCCATTGTTGCTCCATCAGTTGCAGGCACTTTGATAGAATCATGTACAATTGCTGAAAAGTGGTTAGAGGAAATTTAGAAACCATCTTGTTTTTTATCTATTTATCAAAACTGTAAGAAAAGTGAAGATGTTGACTTTAGAATACGATTAAAGCAGCAGTGTGCCAGTTGAAACCAGCAGATCCTTGCAGAATAAAAGTTCGGTGTTAAACCCAGAAATTTTGTTTAGGCTGGGTGGCAGTCCCTGTATTGTGAGCCAACTCATCAACAACCACCCTAAAACAGCACCTGACTGAAGGGGGCTAGGGGGAACACTGAAGTTACTTACCGGTCTTGCTGCTAGTACTGTTGTAGTCCACAAAGTTGAAATGAAAATCTTTCTAAAGAGATTGTTTTTTTTTGCCAGGAACAGTGGATGTTTGTATCTGCACTGTATCTGCACCTGCACTCTGCACCTTTAAGTATGATAAAGTAGAGGCAGGCAGAAGGGAGCACTGACAGTGTTCCCCCCAGCCCCTTTTAGCCGGTTGCACCACCTGGCTCTTTTCAGTAACCACCTGGCTATTTTTGGGTGTTTACTAAAGAGTTTGGTCACGATAAATGGGCTGACACCCACCTACAATTTCTTCCCACCCGGCAAAAAAAAAAAAAATCTAGTTTTAACGCTGACTGAGTGCAGCTGGAAACCAGATATCCAACTTACCTTGCAAAATGATAGGTGCTAAGATCTTTCTTCTGAAGATGTCTAGGGAAGTAACAATTTAATTGACAGCAGCAGGTTGTACAGTATTCCTCTTGGTCCTATAATACCAGCCTTTAGAAATCCTTTAGGTGGACATAATCAAGAGTTGGTGCCTGGTAAAATACTATTAGGAGTTTTATTGAGCACTTATGCTCTGCTATTTCTCTAGCTTTTAGATATAGTCATCACTTTTTGCAGTTACTAAAAAATAAAAAGAAGTTTTTTGGCTTGCATATTATTTCTATATTCCCATAACATCCAATCAAATGTTTTCTTTTATTCTCCTATACTCAAACATGGAGAGAAACATAACCAGTTTTTGGAGATGCACTGTATCGCCTATTGCAAATACCAAAAGCTCTAAAGAAGTTCTTTGCTTGTCTACACTTGCCTTTGAGAAGATAAACATATAACTATGTTATAAAGTAATTGCAATTTGTTTTTGTCAATTTATCGGTTATACAACGTTTGAAAAAATAAATGCTTGTGTAAATTGGTGTTCATATAATGTTTTGTGGTTTCACCCTCGCTGTCATTTGTTCTTTATCTCAAAACAATACAGTGACTCATTGGACATAAGTAACATCACTATTCAACAAATATATAGAATTGCAGGTAATGACAGGAGTATGGGAATTGCAGGTAGTGACAAGACAATGAAAACCTGAGCTTTGTAGAAGTAAAAAACCTTTCTTGTTTCCTTGTTCCTATACAGATTCTTGAAGTGACCATTGTACACATGGTCTAAAGACCAGCCATAACTCAACATTGCTGTATCTACGTTTTTTCTTTTCTCTCGTTTCTTCTTTATTCATGAACCTTCAGATCTGATTTTCTCTGTTTGCCAACTTGTGGAGCATCTCTAAACATAACAAGTGACATTGTACAGCTTTAACATGTAGAAATCAAGACCACAAATGCTGATATAACAGTAGAATCAAATACTTGTGTCTTAAATTTTTATTGCCAGGATTTTCCATTCCATTTTACTAAGCAGCCATATATATTATAAAAAAACATTGTGTTGGGCTCCATACTGGATTTCATGTAATCTAGATTTGATTAATGAATAAATAATTCAACTGCCTAGGAATACCACGTGTTAACATTTTAATTGGAATTTCATCAATACCGGTAACTAACGGACACCATTGTGATGTCTGTGGTTTAAATATATATATTTTTTTAAAGTTTATCATTGAGCAATGATTTATTTCAAGTTTACCCCATATATCTAACAGCTTCTTGCGATGGAGGTTTGTTGTTATGTTATGGTCACCCCTGTTATAGAAGTTCCACACTTTATAATCTACTTTTCAGTTAGGAATTTGTTGGAACAAAGAAGATTTCTCACCGGTCACCATGTAAATGTTGATGACAGTATGTTTTGTTTTATCTGCCCTTATAGTTGTTTTATGAGTTTTTTAGTAAAATTAAAGTTCTCTTATTTCTAAATGCCATAAACTACATGTTTACATGTCTACGAGTATTTTCAGTAAACATTTTCTTTTAATAAGCTGTATTTCTTTTTTTTTTTTAGGCCTTTGTGAAAGATGTGCACGAGGATTCCATAACAGTTACTTTTGAAAATAAGTAAGTAGCTGGTTTCTTGGCAGTTGGCTTTTTAGTATTTTTTTAGAATTACAGTTAAATTGAAGTCAAATGTAAATTTACTAGTTTTTTTCCTGCCTTCTGCTGTGTAATCCTAACTTAGTAGTAGCAAATGCCAACCAAACCAATAAAAGAGAGGTGGGGGTGTCTTACTTGTGCTTGTGCTGTCTTGCTTGTGTGAGCTAAATCGCCTGCACAACTCATCAGTGTCTCCCCCTGTGTACAGACAACCCCATTATCCTCTGGCCACAATAATGTGAAGTCAAAGAGACCATTGCTGCAAAATAGGTAAGTATTAAAAGAGTTGTTTAAAAAAGAAAAATGGGAGTTTTAGGGCCCTTTCACATCCACATGTGAAACCGAATGGCTGGCCATGGGTGCACTGCAAACTTCTGCTCTAACTGGGAGTGACTGTGGTTTAAATCTTCAATTCACGTCCGCACAACCAATAGCGACTTGTCCATTTATAATCCGCAGCCTTGTGCAGTTGCCTGCTAAAAGTGATTCCCACTGAGACAGGTAGAACACTGCAGCTCACGAAGGGTCTGAAATAGCCCTTATTTTTCTTAATTCTATCTTCCATTTGTATTCACTGAATTAAAGTGACACTTCAGCATAAACCCTAAATTCTGGTATTACCTGAAGCATTATTATGCTATTTAGTGTACGATTTGTCTACATTTTGGCTTGGAATTTATGCCGGTCCCAGATAGTGGCACAGACTTTAGTACTTTGGTCTTTGCAATGCTAGGTCCCAGGTTCAAATCTTAGCCAGGTCTCTTACCTGCATGGCATGGAGTTAGGTTCTCCCTGTGTTTGTATGACTTTGGTTTCCTCCCATATTCCAAAAACATGCAGCTAGATAAATCCCCCCCCCCCCCCAAAAAAAAAAAAATGATTTTAGACTGTAATAAAGGCATATGACTATGGTAAGGACATTAGATTGTGAGCCCCCTTGAGGGACAGTTAGTGACATGACTGTGGACTTTGCGAAGCGCTGCGTAATATGTCGGCGCTTTATAAATAGTGTCCTGCTTCTGTGTAGGCAGGTTTCCTCTCATTCTAGGGAGGGGAATGCCAGGGTAAAGCTGTGTAAATTTCTGGGACTGGAGGAACAGCAGGTAGTAATTGACCTAGATTTATAAAAGTATATGGTTGCTCAGTGGTTAGCACTCCAGCCTTTGCAGCGCTGGCTCCCAGGTTCGAATCTCAGCCAGGACACTATCTGCATGGAGTTTGCATGTTCTCCCTGCGTTTTCGTGGGTTTCCTCTGGGTACTCCGGTTTCTTCCCACATTCCAAAAACACGCGGTTAGGTTAACCCCCCATAAGCAGTAATCCCTAGTGTCACTAAGCAGTAATCCCAAGTGTCACTCGGGGTGGATTTTACCTGCAAAAAGTGGTAATCCCAAAACACTCCGGTCGCTTAAAACTTAAAAATAGAAAAAAAAAAACACTTAACTTGTTCCATCGGGGTCCCCCGGTGTCCTGCAGGTCCCCGCAGGTCCTGGGGACACGTCCTCCTTCTCCGATCTTCAGCGGGCGAATGCAGATACGTTCTCCGTGGTTTCCCAGTGACGTCGGTGCGGACGGGAGGAGAGGCGGGAAAGTCAAATAATTTTGTATTGGATTCAACACAAAATACCTGTATTGAGTCCAATACAAAAAAATCTTTATTTAATATATAAATAAATTTATATCTATATCTATATATATATATATATATATATATATATATATATATACACTACTATTTTTTGTGTTTTTTTTAGTTTATTGTTAAATGTAATAAATATTGGACATATTTCAGGGAGTAATGCCTAAGAATTAAAGCCTACATTGTAAAAAAAATTAATCAAAAGTAAATAAATAAGTTAATTGGTTTCCCCCTAAAATTGATCTTAGACTGTATTAAAAACATATGACTGTGGTACGGAGCCCCTTTGAGGGACAGCTAGTGACATTACTATGGACTATGTACAGCGCTGCGTAATATATTGGCGCTATATAAATACTGTATATTATTATTCATAGATTTTTCACCCTGACTCTACCTCTTAAAATGTGCGTCTAGGATGAATACCAAGGTTTTTATAATGTATATGCAAATGCAAAGTAAAAAGTAGGTCACTAAATCATCTTTCAAGGTTGTGGTGACACACTCGATCAGGAGTTGTTGAATATTCATTCAAAAACTTTTTTTTTTTTTGCGTATGAACAATACTCATACACATTTCTGATGAATGATTCAAGATTCAGTTAAGTTGTCCTTACAGAAATGTCATGGCAAGAAGTGTACTTGCAAGAAATAGTCAAATTACAAGCTGAAACATTCATATCCACATATTGGTTGGTGCTAGGAAGGCTCATTAGCAAAGGGAATGCACCAATAGACATTAAATGATGGCTCACCAATATCTGTGACTCTAATTCTCTCAAATTAATCATTTTATCAAATTTTTTTGCATAGCTAAATATCACACATGTGAAATCAATAATTTTTAACATACAGAAATTATTATTTGTCTCATACTTCAAATACTGTATTTTTCGCTTCATTAGATGCACTTTTTTTTTCCTCCCAAAGTTGGGGAGGAAATGTCTGTGTGTCCTATGGAGCAAATATTGTCGGCTGGCTGCTGTACGCTCAGCGGCCACCAGGTGGCAGAGGTTACAAAAATCTCTTTACAGTCCTACCGGTATATAAAACAACAGAACTATTCTGGAGTAAGGAAGTAACAGAAAGCAGAAGAAAATCTTATTAAATCTATTTTGTTAGACCAAATTCTATCCTCTATCCTCCTACATGAAATGAAACCTCATATGCAAGGGCAGTTATTATGAACCAGTTTACTTTGACAACTACACATTGTAAAGACTATACCAATGTGTATTGGAAACATCACCTGAAAGTTTAACCTTTACTTACATTAATAGCTCTCCATTAATTAGTTTACACTTTCTTTCTCTCAAATACACATGTTATTTCAACGTTTTGATCCCCGCCTACCTTGCACTGTGCAATTATCTTACCCTTCGTATACCACCAGCAGCTGCAGCAGCATGAGAGCTGTGACTCCATGCTGCTGTCATTTCCCCAATGTATAAACCTTCATATCTCCCACACCGATTGTTGTAGAAACTTGAAATTTTCAGGGTACACAGGGGACCCCGAGAGCTGATAATAAACCTAACTTAAACTTATATAAACTTATAATTTCAGGTTTATACATTGGGGATAATGACAACAGCAGGGACACAGACACAGCTCTCATGCTGCTGGTGTACGAGGGGTAGGATAGTATAGTACTAGTTCAAAATATTTTTTTTTGTTTTCCTCCTGTAAACCTAGGTGCGTCTTAGGGTCAGGTGCATCTTATAGTGCGAAAAATATGGTGGAAAAAACTATAGTGGACAAAAACTCATCCTCTTTGCCTCTTAGATCATATGTCGGAAGCTACCAGTATATGAGAAATTATCATTGTTGTAAATTACCTAAAAGATGCATGGTGCATGTGTTAAAAGACCTTCATCTCTGCAGTAAAGTCTTCTTTTTAGGCAGTGTTCTCCCCAGCCCCTTTAATATGTGCACCACCCAGCACTTTTCAGTAACCACCCGGATATTTTTAGGTGGTTACTGATGAGTTGGGTCACAATACAGGGGCCACCACCCAGCTACAGTTTCTTCCCACCCAACTTTAAAAAATCCTAGGTTGAGCACTGTAAAGTCAAAGTGTATGCTAGGCTTGTCCAACATATGGTCGTGGGCCAGAATCCAGCCCAGGAAGCCATTTTTCTGGGCTAAGTTTTACTTTGGGTCTGGTTATCTTGCAGGCTTACGGAACCTCCTATTTGTAAATTTGCAGCAGATCTCCACTGATGTTACCCAAACAATTCTGCCCAAACCTTTCTACTGCAATCTCTTCCTACTCCCTGGGTGCAGTCATTCTGTGCCTGTGGGGTATAGGGCAAGATATGTGTCCCTGGAAAGGTCCATCTAGCAGCTTAAAGTGCAACTTCTCTCCTAAAGCTCTACATTGTCCATGAAGTCAACAGAAATAAAAAGATTGGTATGCAAAAGCTAGGGATATAATTATATATTACCTTGAGCATGCATGCTCCATGACAGATAATTTAGACCTCTCTGTTACTTTGCCGACAATGGCAAAAAATATTTTACAGCATTATAGCCATCAAGTAAACATCACTGTATGAGCAAGTAAATGTTCTCCATGTTTATGCCAGTACAGCACTAGTTGTGTTCAGTGTTCTCCCCAGGCCCCTTTAGCTGGGTGCACCACCCAGCACTTTTCAGTAACCAGTTGGCTGATTGTGGGTGGTAACTGAAGAGTTGGATCACGATACAGGGGCTGCCACCCGCCTACAATTTCCCCCCACCCTGCTAAAAAAAATTTTGGAGTTGAACACTGGAGTTGTTACTAAAGACATGTTGCTGAGTGTATCACTTTGGGCTAGATTGTGTTCCAGCAGACATGTTCCTGTGTTTCTCAGTATGCTACTGATTATCTATAAGCAGATGTGACAGTTCTGAGTAATGCTTTGGTTTGATTTATCTTTTCCACTTAGGATAGTAGTCTGGTCGTTAATAATGTAAGTCTTGGTAAATTAGTTTTATTACTGCATCCTATGTTTGGTTTGTTCTGTGGGTAAGAAGACAACAAAAGTTAGCTGGCCTTGTGGAGTTAAAAAAAAAAAAAAAACCGCCCAGGAAGTGTTTTCCTCAAATCATTGTACTGCTTCAGTCACAGTTCACCATCTTATTTATCGACAACCTGGCAGTTGTAGTTGGCAACATAGAGTACTGGTTGGTGTCATTACATCCTGCTGTGTGCCCTACAATACTGGGAAAGACAGCCACCATGAAACCGTTTCAGATGAGCAAGGCAAGATCACTATGTGCACTTGTAACACAATACAGTGAGCTCCCTTTTACCCGGCTTCCAAGAGGGTAGGTTCCGGATAAATGTAGTTTCTGGTTTCTTGAGAGATACTTTAATACAAAAAAAAAACTAATCGGTAGAGGCACAATCACAAGCAGGGCAATATATGTGTGACCAGTTACATATGCTTTTATAGTCTGATACACAGGGCAGTAAAATGGCAGCAGTAGAAAGTCCATACCCAACTGAAGTGTCCCCTTACTGACGGTATGCCAAGTTCTAGATTTTTTATTTTGTTTTTTTTTTTTATGTTCGGGTCATGTGCAGGTTGTTTGAGTTCCAGAAAACGGGGAGTTTGCTGTATTGTTGGGTTATGTAGAATATAGCCTGGATGGATTAAAAAACATTCAAACTATGTCCCACAGGAACCAAACTTTAATTTTTTATAACTTCTACAAAGGATAGGTAGGGCACTTGTACGGTTCAGAAATTGTTCTGTGGAGAGCACCAACACCAGAGATATTACTAGCAATTGCTCAACACAATCATATATATTCCTACAGGCATCCTAAAATATGCAATTGTTAAAAAAGAAAAATACAAAATCATATTTATATGTATATATTGTCGTATTTTTGACCTTTACGATCACATTTTTACCCAGCCAGAACTGGGACCTAAACATGGCAGTGGATCACCAGACCAGTGCCAATGAACTGTGGCTATGTGCCCTCTCAATCTATCTGTCCCTCCACTACTAGTTGTCAATATTATTATCCTTAAGCTTTTCATCCTTTAAGATTGGGAAGTAGCACAATTGATTCATGGCTTCATTCGCTGCTTGATAAAGTATTGCTGTGTTGTCGGAGTAGCAGTATTCGTTTTCCACCATTCTGAAAACCACCTCATGTGTGAAGGATACAGGAGCACCAGACATGCTCATATATTTAGCTTTTTTGTTTTTTTCTTCATGAATAAATGTATACATAATAATACATTATAACTTGTCCATAATAACTATTGTACAAAACGTTTACCCCATTTGGTTGAATGGGAGTGGTTGGGAGTATGGTTGGTTGATCGTGTGGTAAACTGCCATATTACACTTCAAGATAGAAATTATCCTAAAGCTCTAATGTACGTGTGCATACCTTGATCTGATGGCTTCTGCTCCGATCTTTCTTTTCCTCCAGCCCCACAATCTTTCCTGTCTTGGCTATGCCCACTTTAGTAGTGCCACAGAGGTTTCTATGGGATTGTGTTTCTCAAGATGTGTTTATCAGGCACACTTGTACCAGATGAGGCCAGGACAGTAATGACTGCAGCTCTTGATGAAGACAAACCATGAAACCCCAGCTTTCAGATTAAGATTCTATGCTTGAATGGAGCATGAGGGTGGGCAGAGAATAGACCAAAGAGGGGAAGGGGGGACAAAAAGAATGAATGTGGTTTGCTTTGTTTACTTTTTTTGTTAGTTGTTATTTTAGCCAGTGTACAGTATTCTTTTTAGATGTCCACAAATAAACTTTTCATTAAATTCAGATAAATGCAGTCGTAGTTCATCAAAATGAAATGTGAACAAAGCCTTAAAGTTTGTTTTTCTTAGAAAGTGGCAACACAGAATAGCAATGCTTGTCCTCTGCCAGAACAATTTCCTATGCTTTCTGTGGAAGCTTTGTATAGTCTTTGTATACAATAGAGTTTGCCTAATTCTATGTATCTTGCATGTTTGCCTCCATTCAGTACTTAATGGTTTTTAAAGCTCTCTAATATATTGATGTTGTTCTAATATTAATTATTTGTTATTATTTATAACAACATTTTTCCTAGCAATAGACAATACATAACAATGAATGTGAAAAAGAAAGGTACACTCTCATTTCATTTTAAGGTTTCATGACAGTACAAAATCATCTTGTTCTTAGCAGGTCCTTTAAATTAAGTATACTTAACCCCAGATAAACAACAACATATGACATATTATACAGTGTCATTATTTAACAATAACTAGTAAAAATTCAGAAGCTGTCTGTGAAAAAATAATTACCCCTTTACCACTTCCTGTAGGAGCGTAAGTAGCAGCCAGGTGCTAATACTCAATAATACTTTTCTTGATTAAATAATCACCAACATGTGTGGTCACCTATAAAAGCAGAAGTTTTACCATTTTGCTGGTTTGGAGCATTCAGGTGTGTGGTATCACAATACCAAGCAAGAAATACATTGGGGACAATCTTGGAGATGCAGTTGTTGCAGCCCATCAATCTGGGAAGGGTTATAAGGCCATGTCTAAACTATATAGAGTCTGTCATTCACAATGCGAAAGAATTTCCACAAGGGGAAAACATTCAAGATGGCCGCCATTCTTCCCAAGACATCCAAGCAAGTTTACCCCAAGGTCAGACTGTACAATTCTCAGATTGCAAAAAAAAAAACCCAGGAGCTACATCTTAGACTTTACAGGCTTCAGTTAGCATGGTAAATGTTAACGTTCGTGACCCTAAAATTAGAAGAAGACTGAACAAGTATGGCCTTTGTGGAAGGGTTCCAGGGAGAAAACTTTTTCTGTCTTAGAAGAACATGGCACCATGGCTTAGGTTGAAAAGTTACATCTGAACAAACCGCTGGACTTCTGGAACAATGTCCTTTGGACAAATAAACTCAAATTGGAGCTGCAAACCAAACATAGCATATCAGCACAAACACCTCATAACAACTGTGAAGCATGATAGGGGGTGATTTGGGCTAACATCTGAGGTTGGATTTAAATCCAGTTTTAAGCCTGCTAAGAACCTTAAAGTTTGTCCTGAAACCTTACAATTAAAAGTGGATGTACTTTTTTCTACTTTTTCGCTATAATACAAATGATGAAGCAATTCCAGATTTTCGGGTACTGAGAATTAGCCAAAGGGGTTTCTGGGAACCACATGAAAAGTTGTGGTTCTTGAACTGTTGGTTGAGGACCACTGAACTAATGGATTTTTTATTCACTCCAAATCTGGTTTTGTTACCTGAATTTTGCATTGGGCCCACACAAATTGCTTTTGAAATGGTGATGCCTAAAAATGAATCTACTTATCTTCCCTTGGCCATTTATTTTGAAGGACATTTGGTATGGACAAGTTTATTATATTGTTCTGAATTACAGTGCATAATTGTGAGTTTTGTGATTGCAGCTGGCAACCAGAGAGGCAGATACCATTCCACGATGTAAGGTTCCCACCTCCTTCAGGGTATAATAAGGACATTAACGAAAGCGATGAGGTTGAGGTAAGTAATACATACTTTGTAGTAGTCCTGTGTCGTTGACCTTTCTTATTTATATCCCTCCATTTCATTATTGCAGCGCTCAGTAATAGATTATCAACTCTTCTTTTATTCATGTATCCTCTTTAGTTTTTGAGGGTGAAAGGAGAAGATGATTTCATGGTAGGTTGTGTGGCATGTCACATTAATGAGATTATTGTATTAACAAAAAAATTCTTGGATTTTATGTTTGATGTTTTGTTTTTTTGTTTTGTTTTTTTTTTTTTTGTTTTAGTCTGATAACTTTAATTCAAACTTGGTGACTGTTGGAAGGGGGGGAGGGGGATTGTGACTTGACAAAAAGATTACACAGTATAAGAGACTCCCTGGGACTGCCAATGCTGACTTACTTCCTAAAATGCTTGTTGCTTAGCTGTCTGTCTTTAAAATATTGACTTAGAACAAGTATACATATGAGAGAGTGGTAGTGAAGTCAAACGTTTTGCCTGCTAAACGTCCTTTTTCATTTAGAAGGGGTTAAAGCCATTGGATCAGCATGACAACCAGCAGGCAAATATTCTGAAAGGAGGCGTCAGCCATTGCATTTTTTTCTTTGCACCAGTTAAATTTTAAGCGTTGTACTGACATGGAGAACCTAAGAGTAATAAAAGGGCTGAACTTCAACTTCTACCCCAGGATCTGATCAGTGCTGAACAAATGTTAGGATTACCCAGTCTAAACACTGATACTCCTCTTTTTATCAGATCACAATGGTATGTCTCAGCCCTCTTTTACTCATTTATTTGTCTTAGCAAGACTTTTATCACAGCTTTATAGTAGAGCTGAGTACAAAACAACCCAAAGACTGCACGATGCATGAATAAGCACTATACATACAGCGCCATTCTGCTCTATGAAGAGGGAAGGGGGGAGAGCGATGGAGTGGCACCCTACTGTGGTCTCTCCCTTTCACTTTCATCGTGATCGTTCATTGGTCAGGAATCCACCAGGACGAATCCATAAACAAAGAGCGCTGTACACACATCAGATTCTCGTCCAATATCCGCCTTTAGGCAATTATTGAACGAGAATCATCTGACGTGTATACGTAGCCTAACTGTTGTGTATAGCTTCCTTTAAACAACTTCAGCAAGTATGTAGTGCAAATGATAAGAACAGAGATCTTTATTCTTACACACAGGGTACATTGCTGAATGCACATGCTTACAAAGCTACTGTGTGCAGCTGTACTTTTAAAGAACTGTAGACACATGATGAGACACAGCATTTTGCCGCAAGCTCAGGCACGGTCCTAACCTCATTCAAGTGATTGGGAGAAGTTGGGTCCATTTTTTGCTGGCATCTGAGGCAGATTGCAGTGCAGTTTCTGAAAGCTAGTTGCTTTTGGCCTCGTGGTTGCATGCAAATTTGGTTACCTGCCTTGGCCTGCTAATTTTTTTTCTTTTTTGGATAATGTAGAAGTTAGTTAAAAAGGTTAAAAAGGTTTTCTTGTATTCTTATTCTTTTCCTATTTCTAGAAAACATTTTTTTGATCTTTAGACCTTAGTTGATCTGTTCTACAGTGTGTACCTGTGTAAAGATGGCCAATGTGGTAGAGACAGATTTTTATTTCCTCTTGTGAGATCCTCCAGCAGGGAGATTAAGTGAGCAGCACAGTAATGACATCACTATATGTAATACATATCTTCTGAACTGAGCTATATACTGTTACTGTTTTGTGTATAAGTTCTTGTAATTCTCTGTTATTTTTTCACAGTTGAATTGCTGGCTGATGAAAAAGGAAATATTGCATATTTGCTTCTCTTCTTACATCAGAACTACCTCAGTTGATGTATTTGCATAATAGTGGCAATTTGACTATTATGCTAAAGAAAAAAATAAAAGCATTTTTATAAATTAGAGATACGAATTCTGTGTTGGTGCTGCAATTAAAGCTGGTACATTTTAGTGTTTGCTTAGGGATAAGTTAAAGGTGGAGGTCAGTTGATTTAAAAAGGTGGTGAATTGTTTTCGAGTGATCGGTCACCAAAACATCTCTTTTGAGAATCTTATAAATATGTTTGCTTATAGTTTGGAAGCCAGTCAGCCTTTGGGCTCAGTAGACATCTCTGATCAACCCTATATCAATCCAGATTTTTTGATGAACTCCGTTCTGGTTGCTGGGGAAGATCAGTAATCCTGGCTTCACTTGCATGTGTCAGGAATGAATGAAAGTCTGCGGAGGAGTTGCATCATCCCAGCATGGCCAGGAAGGATGGTGGCGCCCTGTGATGGAACGCGGATAGGTGATTTGCACAGGTTTAGTTCTGATTTAAAAGAGGCAGAAGTCAAAAAGCCAAAAGTGTTTAAAGGATCTATCTAATGAAAATATGTAAATTCCTCTCTTGCTGTTATTATTTAACTCTCTTAATATGTTTATATTTTAGATATTAGCATGGGATAGCACACAGTGGGGCTGATTTATTACAGGTCTCCAAGGCTGAAGAGGATACACTTTCATCAGTGAAGCTGGGTGATCCAGCAAACCTGGAACAGATCTGGTCCAGGATTCAAAACATTTGCTAGCAAATGTCTTTGAAGAAATTGATTCCAGGTTTGCTAGATCACCCAGCTTCACTGATGAAAGTGTATCTTCTCCAGTCTTGTAGAACTTTAATAAGTCAGGACCAGTGTCTGTTCATGCCTTACATTCTGTCTTTTGCTGCCCTGAAGCAGTCTTAATTATTGCTTCCTGTAAAATATTAAAAAGTTATCCAAACATACAAAGCACATAGTGGTTGAACATGGAAGCCTTAATTTATTCAGGACAGATGTGTGATTCATTGCACATACAATTCCTCACAAGTCCCATTTCTTTGTGTTTGTAGCATCTCTCAAGTAACCCTCAATGTAAGTCGGCACATATTTTTTAATGTTCTTTCAAGCGGTACCAAATGGTTGTCTTTATAACCTGATAAAGATCTAGTTACAAGAATTTGAAACTTATTGTATATATTTTGCTTATTGTATTTTCTTAAAATCAACAATTAAAAAATATTTTAAATATTAAATTTTGCTACAGTCTGCAGACCTGTACATGAACACATCAATGTTTGTAAATTTTTAAACGTTGTTACTTTTTGATTTCAGGTGCGCAAAAGAGTCTGCCCATAAAGATTTTAAGAAGGCCGTTGGAGCATTTTCAGTAACGTATGATTCCGAAAACTGCCAGCTTGTTATCCTTGTAAGCCCCTGTACATATATTAAATGCCTAAAATTCTTTTGTGAACGTTGTGATAGCAGTCGTGTAGTCGTGGCTACTAGTGATCAAATTTTGTACTCAACAATATGACTGCATGAAAATGTCAAAGCTTGTCTTGAAGTATATGTCCAAGGTTATCCAAATTTAATTTTGTTTTCTCCCCTTTAAGAGAACAAAATACTTGCTTTTATGCCCAGCCAGTCAACAACAGATTTTCCATGGGAAAGACAGTGCTTGAGATATCCTCTTTAATTTATTTTCCGCTCTCTGCCGCTCCATAGGTTATAATCGATTATTGGCTCCTTTAAAGTAAAGAGAAAGGCAAGAATCTAGGTAATTACTTTAACTACTACAGATAGTCCCCAGGCTACATACGAGATAGGGACCGTAGGTTTGTTCTTAAGTTGAATTGTATGTAAGTTGAAACAGAT